>NW_024429075.1:300000-600000 GCF_009769625.2 Cygnus olor | reverse complement strand
ATGCCCGAGATCATAAAACCTGAAACCCTGAACATGGCACCAGCTACGCAGCCAATCATTCACCTGATCCGTACGCTGCCTCCTCCTTGGGTCCCAGTCTCCAACTGGGAGGACTGAGGAGAACACGACTTGTGCTCCTGATCCCTTCAGCATCTTTCCAAGGGACATGAAGTCCCTTTTGATGTTTCAGAGTCTCCTTGTTGCAGCCTCAGTTGTCCTTACATGAAAGAGGAGGAATGGGTGATAGCCCTCGGACTTAACCAAGCCTGGTAGCCTCTTTGTGATGTCACGAATGCGGGCCCCAGACAGGCAGCAAACCTCTCTCTTGATATTGTCTGGGTGGAAAATGGGCACCTCAGTGCTTCTCAGAGAGGAATCTCTAATTACCAACACCCTCCATGCTTTTTTTGTGGCACTGGTTCTTATACAACTGGTTTGCTGGTCCACCTTCATACAGTTGCCCTTTCCTGAGTCTTGACCATTGCCATTGTTGTTACTGACACCCTCTCCTTTTTTGAGCCCCAGAGCATCATATCTGCTGTGTAGGGGCACTTCAGGGGCAAGGAGGAGATTCCTCACTCTGCTCCAAGCAGAGATGAGGGTCCAGCCTCCTTTGTCTTGCGAGTCCATCAGTTCTGCCAATTTCAGGTTGGAAACCACCTTACCACACCCTTACGAGGACTAATGGCAGGGCTGTTGCTCAGCCTGCACCAGTACATGATACCATGCTGTAGTGGTTTTACGTGGCAAGATTTTGGTAGCGGGGGGCCATAGGGATGGCTTCTGTGAGAAGAATCCAGAAACTGCCCCATGTTAGATTAGGGGCCCACTGCTGGCCAGAGCCGAGCCGATAAGCGATGCTGTTTGCGCCTCTGTGAGAGCATACTTAAGAAAGGGGGAAAAAAACTGCTGTGCAACAGCAGCTGGGAGAGCGAGGAGTGAGAAAGAGCCTTGCAGACACCAAAGTCAGTGAAGAAGGAGGGGGAGGAGGTGCTCCAGGCACCGGAGAAGAAGTTCCCCCGTGGCCTGTGGAGAGGACCATGATGGAGCAGGTTGTCCCCCTGCAGCCCATGGTGCACCACAGTGGAGCAGATTTCCACACTGCAGCCTGTGGAGGAGACCACGGTGGAGCAGGTGGGTGTGACCTAAGGAGGCTGCGGCCTGTGGCGGACCCCCACAGGAGCAGATTCCGGGCCGGAACTGTAGCCCGTGGAGAGGAGACCACGCAGGAGCAGATGACCTGGCAGGAGCTGCTGTCCGTGGGGAACCCATGTTGGAGCAGTGTGCTCCTGATGGATGGACCCTGTGGTACTGACCCATATTGGAGCAGTTCTTGAAGAGCTACTGCCTGTGGGAAGCCCACACAGGATCAGTTTGGGAAGGACTGCATCCCGTGAGAGGGACCCCGTGTTGGAGCAGGGGAAGAGAGTGACCAAGAAGGAGTAGCGGAGACAAAGTGCTATAGACTGACCGCAACCCTCATTCCCCTGCACTGCTCAGGGGGAGGAGGTGGAAGAGGGTGGATGGGGGGGGGGGGGGGAAGGTGTTTTTGGTTTCTTTGTTTCTCACTTCTCTAGCTTGTTAGTAATAGGTAATAAATTTTACTGTCTCTCTACTCTGAGTCTGTTTTGCCCATCACAATAATTGTTGAGTGATCGCCCCGTCTGTATCTCAACCCCTGAGCCCTTTTCATCGTATTTTCTCCCCCTTTCCCTTTGAGAAGGGGGAGTGAAAGAGCGGCTGTGGTGGACCTCAGCTGCCCACCCAAGTAAAATCACCACACATGCAGTGATCTCTCACTCGGATTCCTGGATGCATTGCAGCCTGCTGAGCTCCTCTTGCAACCTGGCAACTTGCTCAGAGAGTTCACCTATCAGATCAAACTTGCAGCCACATCACGCAACTCTGCTTCAGGCCCTAGGGGGACCTCCAGATTCTGGAGTTCCCTGCAACTGAGGATCTGGGCAGCTCTTTCAGTCCTTGGGAGGTCCATCTGGGTAGAGGCATCTGCCAGGGGGTGGGGCGTGGCCCCTCTGTCTGGGTTTCGGTCTCAGCCCGGCAGGTGCAGCAGATGGACACCATTTTTGCCTCACTGGAAAGCTGCTCCGTGTTGCTCCCAGAATAGACAGCATTCCACCTGCACGCACTGACGCACCACGCTCCTAGTCATTCACGCTCCGTAGGGGCTGCCTTTGAACGTATTGGGGGGGCGGGCAGGCAGACCGTTCCTAGCTCCGCCCAAGCCAGTCGCTCTCGCGAGGGCTGCGGCCTGCCGCTCTCCCTCGGCTGCCTCGAGCTGCCCCGAAGCAGGAAACCTCCCGCACGTCGCGATCTCCCCCGCTGCTGCAGAACGCGTCTGCCCCAGAGCTGATCACCTCGGCATACTTTATCCATGATATGTATTGGAATTATGTTACATGATATTATGTCTATTTCTTGACTGTGTAAAATGAAGAAAATAAATTTCTGGCTCAGATGTAAATAGTAATATACATACAAGAATTATCGTGGCTGCATATTGATATCTTCCAATAAAACAGCCTTGCTGAATATTTTTGAAAACAAGCAAGTATACGCAATGGGATGATAGCCAAATTGCAAGGGATTTGTAAATGTCTACATGAATAATTTTTCCTATGATTGGGAATCTTGAGAGAGGGAGTTAGGAGAATCTTATGAAGTAGAGATAGAGCGCTGATGGCATTAAACTAGGATGGTACTTAGTGTCTTTGCTAACTATGGTGCATTGTGCAAATTAACTAAAGCAAGAAGCCTTGGGCCCCTTACCAAGGTCAGTCTCCTAATAAGAGAGTGAGCCTATCTTAAGAAACTGGTAGAAACTGGTCCTGCAGATGGACAAGAGCCAAGGAGCAACTGAGTCTGCGCAAAGACAAGAGGTCAACTAGCGGTGACGAGGAAGAGTCATCAACCTTCATCCCCACGACCCCCGACGACCACCACCAGAATACACTGCGCAAGCGCAGATGGGAGGAGTTTATGGAAATGACTCCTTGGAACTAATTTTAATACGAAGTGGGGACAGGTTATGAATGTGTATAGGCGTATTGTGAAACTTCATGCATATGTAACTCTTTACTGCATATAACCAAGGCAAGTTGCCGCGTCAGGCGCGCACGACTTTGGCGGGACTACCCCCCGTGCTGCCCAGCGCTGAATAAACATACCTACTTTACAATCTTACTGATTGTGGAATCCGTTTTCCGCAAGTCAATCTGGGTACAGCTCTTCTCTTGTGACTGAGTTTACCGAAATGCATAGATAAGTGCTGAATATTTTAGGAGTCTATCTAGCTGCATTTCTCTTTTAGCATTCTTCTGTCAGTATGAGATATTGTGCCAAGAGCTATACTTGTGTTTTTGTTTGGTTGGGTTTTTTTAAGGGAAAAAAAAAAAAAGGAGGGGGGTTAGTTTTAACTAAATGCTAAAGAATATTTCTCTAGGATAATTTTTACTGTATCAAAAATTTCAAGACTGTCTTTTAAAACAAGACCAAAACAAAATGTATACTAAAACCCTAAATTAAAGCGTATACTTCAAGCAACCTGAAAATACGTCTGATTCTCAGCTACTGGGTGAATTATTCTACTCTACTGAAAATGACCCAAGTTGTCTTTCCTTCAGTAGGTAAAGACGGGGTAGTGAGGTGGGAATGCATTTTTCTGAGCAGTCTAACAGCCTGGAGACCATCTGGGAGCCTGGTCCTGCAGCCAGACCCTGAAGTGTGCACAAACCAGAACCAATGGCTGTGGGAACACTTCCTGCACTGAGTTCAATTGCAAAGAGCAGACTCCAGAACACAGTACTTAAACCTGACATATCCTGGGAAGAAAAAACAATCACCAAAGATAAACTGAGAAAAAATAATAATAATAATAATAATAATAAACTAGACATCTTGCCAAGTCTAATAAATTTCAGCTAAAAGATAAGATGATGACCTAGCATATACTGTAAATACTCTATCAAGTAAAGGGTAACTAAGAGCCAGGGAAGCAAAAAGGCTCTGTGTTCAACTAATATGAGCTTTTGACTATTCGACTAATATTTCCTTTTGAAAACAGACAAACACAACAAATGGTGAAAGATTAAAAAAAAAGTATACATGCACAATCCAGTTTATAACCAAAAACTCAGATCCATTTAGAAATAATATATAAACTAACATTTAGTAAAACAATTTTATAACCTTATAAGCTATACTGACATTTCACTTAACATCTCAGTAGTTTAATTCGGTCAATTGCAGACAGTCTTGCATCTGTCATGGGAACAAAAGTGCCTCTTAAATGCAAGAGAATGAGCTGCTGATGTGAAATTTGCCCTGTTTTTTATTAAAATCATAACTTTTTTCATTTTTTTGGATGAATTAACTTCATGTTGATGCCGTTGCTATGTTTCAGTTAAGTTTACGTATGGCAGAAATATACACACAAATTTAAAAATAGGAACAGCAAAGTGCCATGGAGCAGCACTCAGACAAAGGAGTCTCCAACAGCTAGGATCACCTTTCAGATCACCTCCTTCTACACTTTGTCCTCAGTTTAAGTTTGTGCGAATGCAGATGTTTTACTGATCCTCCTTGCAAAAGGAGAGGAAACAAAAAAGCCTGCCACGGTACTGAAGCAATGCACCTCACTGCAAGCAGGAAATGAAGGGTGTCATGACTGTAAAAAAAAAAAAAAAAGTACCTTTTGGAGCCTCCAATATAGGTGAAGGTAAAGGTGGAGTCTGAGTACCTGAAATCTGAAATACAAAGAGCTACGTTATTACAACTTGGCATCCCGTTGGTTCTTTACTTTGGCCGAAATTGCTGAGCTTTTACAGACCAGCATTCTGCTACCGACACGGGGAAGGGGGGGGAGGGGCGGGAAGTGTTCTGCGTAAATCAGAGAAAATGCAGCAACTCCCCTCAGCCCCTTTGCAACAAGTGCTCTAGTGTTATGGCAACGGCAGGAATTTCCATCGTCGGTAACGGCAACAGGCAGCCACAAGCCAGGCTACTGCGACGGCAAATC
This sequence comes from Cygnus olor, assembly GCF_009769625.2. Taxonomy (NCBI): domain Eukaryota; kingdom Metazoa; phylum Chordata; class Aves; order Anseriformes; family Anatidae; genus Cygnus; species Cygnus olor. The sequence continues at coordinate 594,965 of NW_024429075.1, read as the reverse complement.
ACGGCCGGCACCTCGCAGCCCCCGCCAAGGCAGCGGCGAAGACCCGGGGTTTTGCACAGGAGGGGACTTGCCGTTCCCCCAGCCCCGAAGACGGGCGGGCTTTCAGAGAAAAACGCATGCACCGAGGGGCGCGGGAACCCAAAGAATAGCCATGTAGCTGCCGCCGGAGGTCTGCGCCTGGCAGCGGGGGGGGTGTGGGGGGGTGCACGGGTACACGCACACTCGCACACCCGCAAGGTTTTGCATGTCGCTGCTGCCACGCTCCTTGACTCAGGATGCTCTCCCCGCTTTCCCAGTCGGCTCCTGGTCTCCTCTGCCCTCACATGCCCTCGGAAGGAAAGGAGCAGGAGAAGGAGGAAAAGGGGGACTCTGGGGAGGCACACGCCAGCTCCGCGGTGGCCCCGCTCCCGGGAACGGCAGCGAAGAGCACAGGCACAGCTCGGGCAGCGGGAGCGGGGTCTGGAGCGGGCAACGGCAGCCTCCGCGCCGCCGACCTGGCGCCCGGGTGGGAAACTCACCTGCAAACAGGTAGTCCTTCTCCGCCTTGCACTTTTCGATCACAACGTCAATATCCTTCTGAATCCTCTCTTGTCTTGAGCACATCCCCATGAAATAGATCCCGGGGGAAAAAAAGCAGCCTTTATTTCCAGCCCACCCCTCCCCCCGCGCTGCCAGTTTTAATATTCAGTCCGAAAGATGGACCCCGGGGACAGCGAGCAGAAACCTCCCCGCACCCCGAAGGGATCCGCTCGGCCGGATGGAGGACGGAGGAGGCAGGCGGCGGGAAACGATGTTGCATGCCCAGGTGTGCCCGCCCAGATGTGCTACCTCTGCCGGCGGATGGCAATTTCTTCCTTCCCTGACAACAGATCCAGCGGATCCCACCAACCCCCCACGCCCTCGTTTTTGTTTTTTTTTTTTTAGGTTGTTTGCCTGATGATTTTTTTCTTTGCTTTTTTTTTTTCTGTTTGTTGTTGTTGGTTGGTGTTTTTTTTAGGGAAAAAAAAAAAAAAGGTAAAGGCGGGGGGGGGGGGCAAGCAACCCGACTGCTCACATCCCTGCCCCTCCCGACAGCAGCGGCGATCGCCGCGCAGCAGCAGCGCGGAGAGCACGGCGGTGGCGGCGCCCGCACCCGGTCCCTGGCGGCGAGGCGGGGCCGACGCTGCTGCAGCGACGCCAAGCCGCAGACCCCACCCTCGCTCGGGGCTCGGCACGTACGGCCCACGCCGGCTCCCCAGGCGTAGGCGGCGCGGGGGAAGGAAGGGGCGGATGCACAGAGCCATGCGAGCAGCCCAGGAGGCGGTGGCGGGCTCAGTGGCCTCGGCCACTGCCGGCCCTCGCCTCCTCTCTCCGCTCCAGCCCCGAGCATAGGCTCCCGAACAGCAGAGAAATGCAAATGGCAAGTGGACGGGCGGGGGGACGGCTCCCAGGCCGGCACCGGGGAGGAAGCGGGCAGCGCCGCGCTGCGCAACGCCGGAGGCGGCGGGGCACGGGGACAGTGCAAAGTCTCTGGAAGACCCCCTAGGTCCTGAAGGCAGAGTTGGGTGTCATGGGTGCAGGTGTGCAAAGCTGGATGAGCTTTTCAAACAGGTGGCTCTGTTGCAAGAGGAGCTCACCAGACAACATAGCATCCAGGAATCTGAGCGGGAGATTGACAAATGGTATTATACATTGACACAGTCTGAACAACAACCCTGCCTTAAGTCTAGGCAAGGGGAAGGCAAGCAAGCTTGCAGCCCAGAATGAGCACATCTGAAAGACTCACAGGACAAGGGAGAGTGTATCCTTGTCTCTGACTGGAGATGGAGGAGGAGTCTCCCCCTTGCCCCTGAAGTGCTCTTGCACAACAGATACGATGCTCTAGGACTAGAGAGAGGACACTGTGTGAGTAATGGTTAAGACCTTGGAGAGGGCAACCATACAAAGTTGGCTCAGTCTATCACTTGCATCAGAACTGGTGCCACAAAGAAGGCACGAAGGGTGTTAGTCATTGCAGACTCCTCTCTGAGAGGCACTGAGGCTCCAATTTGCCATCCGGACAATCTCTCCAGAGAGGTTTGATGCCTGCCTGGGGCCCATATTCATGATATTACAAAGAGGCTACTAAGTCTGGTGGGTCTCAAAGACTACCACCCCTTACTACTTTTTCAAGTAGGATCAAACGATGCTGAGCAAGGAGACTTCGAAAAATCAAAAAGGACTTTATGTCCCTTGTAAAGATGTTGAAGGGATAGGGAGTGCAAGTAGTGTTCTCCTCTGTCCTCCCAGTTGGTGACTGGGACCCAAGAAGAAGGACGAACGGGCTGTGTGAATGATTGGCTGCGAGGCTGGTGCCATGCTCAAGGTTTTGGGTTCTACGACCTTGGACGCACTTTTGAGGGACTGGGCATGCTGACATGGGATGGGGCACAGCAGACCAGGTGGGGCAAGAGTGTTCTGAGCAGTAAGCTGTCCGGGCTTATCAGGAGGGCTTTAAACTAGATGCAGTGGGGAAAGGGGATGCACCTCTGAGTGAAGGAAACATACCTGAGAACATCACCTGTGGATGAGGCATTCTTGCTTCAACTACAAGAAGCATCATACTCGCACGCTCTCATCCTGATGGGGGGACTTGAACCACCCAGATGTCTGCTGGGAAAACTACACAGCAGGCTGTAAGCAATCCAGGAGATGCCTAGAATGCATTTAGAATAACTTCCTGGTCCAGGTATTAGACAAGCCAACCAGAGGAGAAGCGTTACTGGACCTGGTGCTCACCAAAGTGGAAGAGCTCATTAAAGTGGTCAAGACTGGAGGCAGTCTGGGCTGCAGTGACCACGTCCTGGTTGAGTTTGTGATCTCAAAAACATGGGCCTGGTGAAGTGCAAAGCTGTGGGAAAGGAATTCGCAGGTGGCTTTGCGCTGTTTCACACATCCCTGAATTAGAGATAATGAGGAAACAAGCAGTAGAAACAAAAACTTGAGCAAGGTCGAGATAAAGTAAATTGGCTGCAGTGTTAAAGATGAGCTTTGGGCAGTGGCCAATTGCTGCCTGGCTCGAGGCACGTGTCAGAGGGTCTCTAACCAATTATATGACAGATTCGGGTGCGTGGACAGCACGTGGGGCTACGGGGAAAGTATATGTAGTAGTGAAAAATGGCAATAAAGGGTCTCCTGTTCAAGAGCCGTCAGGAATCTGTGTCTTGCATCCCTTCAAACGGTGACCCCGATGTGATAGGGGAGGAGCAGCGCTACACGAACATCCAAAGGGAACCCAGCCGAACGAGTCAAGCTCGCAGCTGGACTGCAGCTTCAACCCCAGGACATCACCTGAAGGACAGGTGAGCGGCTGGGCATTAATCATGGGAGCTAACCTCACTGCAGAAGAAGAGGCCATAGTAAAACCACGCAACTACTAATAAAAAGGGGAGTAAAATATGATCCGTATACGATAAAACTATTGTTGAAATTTTTGCAAAAGAATGGGGCCCCGTCGACAGTTTCGGCGGTGTTTGATTTAAAAACTTGGGAAAATGCTGGGACAACTATATGGGACGCTGCCTCGTGGGGAGATACAACAGCTGCTGAGGTGATGACGACCTGGCGCTTAGTAACTGAGACACTGAGATCATGGCAAGCGGAAAAAAGGGTACTGACAGCAGCCACTCAGGCTATGCAGGCGGGTGAGATAAAAAGCGGTGACAGCGTACCGCCAGATGAAGTAAACCTGACAGACTTGGGAATAGAGGCAGAGACAATATCCCAACCCATGGCAGCCACTCTGCGCTCGATGCCATTGCGACCATCAGCGCCGCCGCCCGCCCCGCTGTCAGCTCCGGGCACCCGCACGCCCGCCCCGCCGCCGGCTGCTGCGTTTCTCCGGTTTGGGAGCCCGCCCGCGCGCACCGGGCGCTGCCATGTTCCGCCTGCTGCTGCGCCCGGGCCCGCGGCCCCGCGGGCCCCCGCTCTGTCCGCCCTGCGAGGCCAGGCAGAGCCGCGCACAGCCCGCGCTCCGCGACAGCCCGCACGGCCGCAAGCGCCGCCGCCGCCGCCCCCGGGCCGCCCCCCCCCCACCTCCCTCAGCCCGCCGGCCCCTCTGCTGGCGCTGCGGGCCGCCGCCGGCAGCTCGGCCAAGGATGCGGGTGGATCCCCTGAAAAGGCAGCCACAGATCGCAGCAGTGAACACAAACTCAATAAATCCCAGTAGCTGAGAAAGTTGTCAAAGAATATGGTGCTGTAGGGGTTTCATTCCATGTTGGAATTTCATTAGTATCTCTAGGAATCTTCTACCTGGCTGTGTCAAGTGGTGTGCATATGACTGCAGTTCTCTTCAAACTTGGTTTCAGTGAATTATCGCTGCAATCTAAAAGGGCTGCTGGTACAAGCACATTTGTGTTGGCATATGCTATTCACAAATTGTTTGCTCCAGTACGACTCAGCATTACTATAGTTTCTGTGCCATTTGTTGTCCGATACTGCCAGAAGATTGGTTTCTTTAAACCTCCTACCCCAAATCCGTGATAATTTCTTATGGTTTTTACTTGCCCAATGTGGGGCTCAAGGAATTTCAGATAAGGATGATAGTCAGTAACGGGTACATGATAGTCAGTACATGATAGAAGTAACGGGCAAAACATGGACTGGATGATTGTTATGAATGTAAAAGTTGTGAAGAATTAAAGCAATTGTGAGGAATATGTTTCATATTAGTGTGGTGAAGGGACAAGGGGTGGTGTGTGTGTAAATTGTCCACCTCGTCGGTGTTGTGATGATGTTATGTTTATTTTGGTGTGGGGAATTCTTTTTTTTTTTTTTTGATGTAAGTGAAGTTTGTGAAGATTGCGATAATTGTAAAGTAAGAGTATATTGTAATTATTCTTAAATACGCTTTTCACAGATGCGAGGGGTGGAATGTAATGGGTTTATGTGACAAGCTTTTGGTAGCAGCGGGCCATAGGGGTGGCTTCTGTGAGAAGAATCTAGAGGCTTCCCCATGTTTGGTAAGGGCCCCACTGCTGACCAGAGCTGAGCCAATAAGTGATGTTCTTTGCACCTGTTAGAGCATACTTAAGAAAGGGAAAAAAAAAAAAAAACTGCTGGGGAACAGCACCTGGGAGAGAGAGAGAGGAGTGAGAAACAGCCTTGCAGGCACCAAGGTCAGTGAAGGAGGGGGAGAGGTGCTCCAGGCACCGGAGCAGAAGTCCCCTGCGGCCTGTGGTGAGGACCATGGTGAAGCAGGCTGTCCCACTGCAGCCCGTGGAGTACCATGGTAGAGCAGGGTTCCGCGCTGCAGCCCCCCTGCCACGGTTACCACCGTGGACACCCTTTCAGCAAGAACCAGAGGGAGTGCTGGAGTGGATGTCTCCACAGTAACAGACGCCACGTTGTGGTGTACTCACGTTCATAAAATTCCACTGAACATCAAAGGACCAACTGGGAATGACTGTAGTGTATTGCTGCTAGGACAATCAAGTACAACTTTGACCGGATTGTTTGTTTTGCCGGGGATAATTGATGTCGATTATAATGGACAAATCCAAACTATGGCTTGGACACCGTCTCCACCATTGTCAATACCAAAGGGAACTCGAATTGCTCAATTGATTCTTTTCCGAGCAGTAGTCTGCAGGACTTGGTTCAAGAACAACTCCAACAAGGACATACTGTTCCGACAAACAGCCCATGGAATTCACCAGTGTTTGTCATCAAGAAGAAGAGTGGGAAATGGAGATTACTGCATGATTTGCAACGAATCAACACAGTGATCGAGGACATGGGCTCCTTGCAGCCAGAAAACAAACAAACAAACAAACAAAAGAAAGAAAAACCTAGTACCTTTCAATATTGTATCGGACTCGCAGTATGCTGTAGGTGTCGCTCAGCACATTGAGAGAGCACATTTGAGACATAGCCCAAAGGAAAGATTGTTTCTAAAATTTAAAGAGCTGTTATTTTTGGTAGAGCAGCGAGTGCACCCATATTGTATTATTCACATGCAGAGCCACACCATGTTACCCGGTATTTTTGCAGAGGGTAACGCACGCGCTGACCAGCTAACTAATATGACCCTGACTGCCCCGGTGCCTAAGGTGCTGGAGCAAGCACAGTTATCCCATGCCTTTTTCCATCAATCCGCCAAAGTCTTGGCGAAACAATTCACTATATCGGTCACTGACGCCAAATTGATCGTCCAAACATGTCCTGACTGTCAACGTTTCGACCCTGTCTTTAATGGTAAACCCTAGAGGTCTACGGTCCTTACAGTTATGGCAGACCAATGTAATGCATGTTCCAGAATTTGGTCTCTTGAAATATGTTCACGTATCAGTAGATACTTTCTCTCATGCTATTTGGGCGACAGTTGCGGTGGGTGAAACTAGTCGCCATGTCCAGGCTCACTTCCGTGTTGCTTTTGCAGTGCTAGGCATCCCAAAGGAAATAAAAACCGACAGTGGCCCCGCCTATACTAGTCACTCCCTTCAAACCTTTTTTCAAACTTGGGGTATCTGACACATCACAGGCATTCCTCATTCCCCCATGGGCCAAGCCACTGTAGAGCGTACACATCGCACCTTGAAAGCACTGCTAAATAAACTAAAAGGGGGAGACGCCCAGGAAACACCACAGAACAGGTTGGGAAAGGCACTTCACGTAATGACTCACCTATCATTACCCTTTCCTCACAAAGAGGTACCGCCCATAGTAAAACATTACAAAAATATGAATTCTGTGCTGTCACAGGTGCCACAGTCAGAGCAGGCCTTAGTAATAGTAAAAAATTAAATACAGTTCTTTGGGAGGGACCCCAGCCTCTAATAACTTGGGGTCGAGGGTATGCTTGTGTCTCCACAGGTCACGGACCAAGATGGGTACCAGCAAGGGGGCTAACGCCATGGTTGGCCTCCTCCTCACAATCGCTGCTGTCATCGGTTATTGCCACCTCTGGGTCTCCATCCAACCACGCCGCAACATCTGGGTCACCCTCACCAACACGACAGAACAAGAAGGGATGTGCCTGTCCCTGGCTAGTGCTAACAACCCGTTTACGACACGTCTGGTGGGGAACCCAGCAGATAACAAAGATTGGACTGTTTACTTACCGCAAGCGCCCCTAGAGCCACCGGAATTAGATATCCTGGGATGTGAAACAGCAACAGCATGTGTAAGGTTCAATTGCTCGGGCAAAAACTAAACCATGAAACAAATGGTCAATGCCACACTCGCTCCTTATTGCAATGCATCTCTTTGCTGTAATTATACAAAACTATAATAGCTTCCTTCCTTGCGCCAGGAGCTGCTCTGCTCGGCTGTGGGATCGACTGTGGAACGGACGCCCCTAGGTGCACCCCGAGCATTTTCCTCGGAGGGGTCTCCACTCTCAGCCGCTCACCACGGGAGTAGACAAGGACCTCCTGAAGCCATAGACAAATTATTTTAAGTGATATTTTCTTGTGGTATGAATGAGAAGTGCAAGAGGCCTCTTTGCGTGATTGTGTGATTGTGCTGTGCGAGTGAGATGCAGCATCGCTGCGAAGCAACATCCCTAGCGCTTAGTGGCTTGTTGACTGATGCAGATTCTAGTAGGCATGCTACTTTACAATCGTAATTCTGCATGTGATTTTTCACCCCGTTGCTTATTGTACCTTGCTTATTGCAATGCCTGCGGCGCTTGATAGAAAAATCTATAGAAAGCGTTTGGTTGGTTGAAAATAAAAAAGGGGGAATTGTGGGAAATTCGCAGGTGGCTTTGCACTGTTTCACACGTCCCTGAATTAGAGATAATGAGGAAAACAGCGGTAGAACCAAAAACTTGAGCAAGGTCGAGATAAAGTAAATTGGCTACAGTGTTAAAGATGAGCTTTGGGCAATGGCCAATTGCTGGCTGGCTCAAGGCGCGTGTCTGAGGGTCTCTAACCAATTGTATGACAGATTCGGGCGCGTGGACAGCGCATGGGGCTACGGGGAAAGTATATGTAGTGGTGAAAATGGGCAATAAACGTCTCCTGTTCAAGAGCCATCTGGAGTCTGTGTCTTGCATCCCTTCAGTGGGACACTATGTTTGGATGGTCGCGAACTTCCACAGGAATCTTCAATAAGACGCTTCACCCTGTTATTGTTTTGTTAATACTCACTGCATTGTTTCATACTAACAATTACTTTGTTAAATTTTGGATTATGATGAAACTTTTAGAATCACTAAAATGTACATATCCTCGATAATCCTCATCACAAGAACATAAGTGATACACCTGATACATTCCAGCTATCATGAAGCTTGAGTGAATGTAGTCATGGGGTGGATTATGTGGAATAATTGCCTGAGGTGACTTGGAAATTAAACTGATATTTACATTTTAAAGAACAGGTACAGCATTGAAGAAGCTTCCAGGGTGGAGTGCAGCTGCACTACCTAAACATTCCCTAGGCCTCCAACCTTAGATCTTAATCACACTGGGGGAACCTGGTGTGCTGACTCTAAGGAACAGTACGGAGTGTAGAGCAGAGTGGAGACACTGCGGCTAGTGTCTGTGGCAAGATAGTGACTTGACTGTTCTAGTGCACACTGAGACCGATAAGCTGCACATTTGCTACCCTGAGCCAAAGACCTGTCATGTTTTTGACAAAATGCTGTACTCTAGTGAACTTTGCTGATTATAATATCATTATAATACCAAAACACACCTCCATCATAAAAGCTACCCACCTCCAAGGTGTGACCACCCCTCACCGAGCATGCGCTCTGAATTTCTCGGAGCCTACACCTTTAAACGAAAGCGAGAAAAAATTCACCAATCATAACTAAGATATGCTTGACTAAAGTCACTCAAGCTCCACACAAAAGATAGAAAATAATATAAATTGGCTTAAGAGAGAGGGGATGTGAGGGAAGATGCAAGAAGGGTCGGAAGGTAGACCTGGGAAACTATAGGCCTGTTAGTTTGACCTCAGTGCCAGGGAAGCTCATGGAGCAGAGTTTCTTGAGTGTCATCATGCGGCACTTGCAGGGCAACCAGGCGATCAGGCCCAGTCAGCATGGGTTTATGAAAGGTAGGTCCTGCTTGACGAACCTGATCTCCTTCTATGACAAAGTGACGCGCTCAGTGGATGAGGGAAAGGCTGTGGATGTGGTCTACCTTGACTTCAGTAAGGCTTTTGACACCGTTTCCCACAACATTCTCCTCAAGAAACTGGCTGCTCATGGCTTGGACTGGCGTACGCTTCGTTGGGTTAGAAACTGGCTGGGTAGCCAGGCCCAAAGAGTCGTGGTGAATGGAGTTAAATCCAGTTGGAGGTTGGTCACTAGTGGTGTCCCCCAGGGCTCAGTACTGGGGCCAGTCCTCTTCAATATCTTTATCAATGATCTGGATGAGGGGATCGAGTGCACCCTCAGTAAGTTTGCAGACGACAACAAGTTAGGGGTGTGTGTCGATCTGCTCGAGGGTAGGAAGGCTCTGCAGGAGGATCTGGATAGGCTGGACCGATGGGCTGAGGCCAACTGTATGAAGTTCAACAAGGCCAAGTGCCGGGTCCTGCACCTGGGGCACAACAACCCCAAGCAGCGCTACAGGCTGGGAGATGAGTGGTTAGAAAGCTGCCTGGCAGAGAAGGACCTGGGAGTATTGGTTGATAGTCGGCTGACTATGAGCCAGCAGTGTGCTCAGGTGGCCAAGAAGGCCAACAGCATCCTGGCTTGTATCAGAAGCAGTGTGGCCAGCAGGACTAGGGAAGTGATTGTCCCCCTGTACTCGGCTCTGGTGAGGCCGCACCTCGAGTCCTGTGTTCAGTTTTGGGCCCCTCACTACAAGAAGGACATGGAGGTGCTCGAGCGAGTCCAGAGAAGGGCAAAAAAGCTGGTGAGGGGTCTGGAGAACAATTCTTACTAGGAACGACTGAGGGAGCTGGGGTTGTTCAGCCTGGAGAAGAGGAGGCTCAGGGGCAACCTTTTCGCTCTCTATAGGTACCTTAAAGGAGGCTGTAGCAAGGTGAGGATTGGTCTATTCTCCCACGTGCCCGGTGATAGGACGAGGGGGAATAGGCTCAAGTTGCGCCAGGGGAGGTTAGGTTGGATATTAGGAAGAACTTCTTTACCGACAGGGTTTTTAAGCATTGGAATGGGCTGCCCAGGGAAGTGGCTGAGTCACCATCCCTGGAGGTCTTTAAAAGACGTTTAGATGTAGAGCTCAGTGATATAGTTTAGTGGAGGACTTGTTAGTGTTAGGTCATAGGTTGGACTAGGTGATCTTGGAGGTCTCTTCCACCCTAATTGATTCTGTGGATGCAAGATTTACTTGCTATCTATATTTCTCTTCTCTTTCTGCATTATTAAAGCAGCTATTTTATTACACCCTTTGTCGTTGTGCCTTTCTTGTTGAACCCTACAGAGTCTCTCTCTCTGTCACCACCGCACCCCTGGGTGCAGAACAAGGGTGCAGGCACACTCATTGCTCTGAGGGTTCCCAGGAGTTTCCAGATGCCAGACAAACTTCCCAGAAGGTCAAGGAAATCTCTAGAAGAGATCAAAAAAGCAGAGCCCAGAAACTGATGCATGAACTGTTGCATCTGTTGGCTGCCTCTGTTTGCTGTGATCCACACTAATCATTCTTGACTATAAGGATGTGTTGCACAAACACTCACAGAGTGCTTCTTTAAAACAAACAAACAAACAAAAAACAACAGCTAATTTATTGGGCTATTTTGCATAGGAAAATGTTCACATGAAATTATATGGGATGGATGTGGCAAGGATGACTATGAGAATGAGAAGAGGTAATCTATGAAAAGAGGCAAGGGGATGCCCTGTGCTGGTCACAGCCTGTTCCACCTGCCTCTGCAATTAAACCACCACTGGCCAAAGCTGAGACAATCAGAGAAGTTGGTTGCACCTCTGTGCAAACATGTTTAAGAAAGGGGAAAAACACCAAACAGGCAGAGGAGGATAGAAAAAAAGAGTGCAAAACAGCAGTGTCAACACCAATGTCTGAGAAGAAGGAGGGGGAAAAGGTGCCCCAGGCACCAGAGCAGGTATGCAGTCTTTGGAAGAGACCATGCTGGAGCAAATATTCAATTCACATTGTAGCCTGTGGAGAACCCACGCTGGAGCAGATTTTCCTGAAGGACTGCAGCCTGTGAAAAGACCCATGCTGGAACGGGAAAAGTGTGAGGCAGAAGGAGCTGCAGAGAGGAACTGTTATGTACTGACCATAACACACCATTCCCCCAGTGCTGCTTGGGGGAGCAGAGTAGATAGAGGACTCTGGAATGAAGGAGTGAAGTTGAGCCTGAGAAAAGAGTGGAGTGAGGTATTTTAATTTTGTCTTTTTTTCTCACTACCCTCACTTCTTCTCACTACTACTCTTTTAATTGTCAATAAAATAAGTTAATTTTCCCCCATTTGAGTCTGTTTTGCCCCTGACAGTAATTGCTAAGCAATCTCCCTGTCTTTATCTTGACCCATGAGCTTTTTCATCCTGTCTTGTGGAGGAAGCATGAGAAAGCAGCTGGTTGGCACCTGGCTGCTGTCCAAGGCTAACCCACCACATGAATCAAATCTCTCAAAGTTGTTGACTGTTTGCCGTTTAGATGGAACATGAGCCTCCATTGTAAAGCTCCTTGTAATGATGTCTTCAGCTGGATCAGACAAGTGCCCCTGAACAATTTTTCTACTGAATTCTTATAATGCAGATGGCTCTTGTGGTGGTTTTACTTGGGTGGGCAGCCGAGCTCCACCACAACCACTCTCTCACTCCCCCTCCTCAAAGGGAAAGGGGAGAAAATGCGATGCAAAGGGCTCAAGGGTTGAGATAAGGACAGGGAGATCACACTATTTATCGTGATGGGCAAAACAAACTCAGCACAGGGAGATAGTAAGATTTATTGCCTTTTACAAACAAGCTAGAGAAGTGAGAAACAAAGGAAAGAAACCAAAAACACCTCCCCCCCTCCGCCCTCTTCCACCTCCTCCCCCCCGAGCGGTGCAGGGGAACGGGGGTTATGGTCAGTCTATAGGGCTTCGTCTTCGCCACTCCTTCACAGTCACTCTCTTCCCTTGCTTCCACGTGGGGTCCCTCCCATGGGATGCAGTCCTTCCCAAACTGATCCTGCATGGGCTTCCCACAGGCAGCAGCTCTTCAAGAACCGCTCCAGATATGGGTCCATACCACAGGGTCCATCCATCAGGAGCACACTGCTCCAACCTGGGTCCCCCACGGGCAGCAGCTCCTGCCAGGTCACCTGCTCCTGCGTGGTCTCCTCTCCACGGGCTACAGATCCGGCCCGGAATCTGCTCCTGTGGGGGTCCGCCACAGGCCGCAGCCTCCTTCAGATCAGACCCACCTGCTCCACCCTGGTCTCCTCCACGGGCTGCAGTGTGGAATCCTGCTCCACTGTGGTACACCATGGGCTGCAGAGGGACAGCCTGCTTCACCATGGTCCTCACCACAGGCTGCAGGGGGACTTCAGCTCCTGTACCTGGAGCACCTCCTCCCACTCCTGCTTCACTGACCTTGGTATCTGCAAGGCTGTTTCTCACTCCTCTCTCTCTCTCCCAGGTGCTGTTCCCCAGCAGTTTTTTTTTTTTTTCCCTTTCTTAAGTATGCTCTAACAGGTGCAAAGAACATCACTTATTGGCTCAGCTCTGGTCAGCAGTGGGGCCCTTATCTAACATGGGGCAGCTTCTGGAGTTTTTCAGCCCCCTGCTACCAAAACCTTGCCACATAAACCCACTACACTCCTCTTCCTATGTGACTGCTCCGGTGCATGCATGAGCCATTGCTATTGATTATCTCCATTTAACTATGTGCAAAAAATACTGTCCTACATGACCATTTCTGCATGTGCAGGAACAGTTTCTACTGACTATTTACAAGTATCTAATTGTTGTGGTTTAACCTGACCTGCAGCTAAGCACCACACAGCCGTTCGCTCACCCTCCCCCCTCCCTCTCTGGGATGGGGGGGAGAATCAGGAAAATGAAGCCTGTGGGTTGAGATAGAGACAATTTGTTAAGACAGAAAAAAAATAATAATGATAACAGTACTATTACTAATAATGTGTACGAAACAAGTAATGCAAAATGCAATTGCTCACCACCCGCTGACCGATGCCCAACCTATCCCCGAGCAGCCGGTCCCCCCCACCCTGGCTAGCCACCCCATATATTGTTTAGCATGACGTCAGATGGTATGGAATACCCCTTTGGCCAGTTTGGGTCAGCTGTCCTGGGTCTGTCCCCTCCCAGCTCCTGCTGCACCCCCAGCTTGCCCGCTGGCAGGACAGAGCGAGAAGCTGAAAAGTCCTTGGCTTAGTGTAAGCACTGCTCTGCAACAATTAAAACATCAGTGTGTTATCAACACTCTTCTGATCCTAATCCAAAACATAGCACTCTACCAGCTACTAGGAGGAAAATTAACTCTATCCTAGCTGAAACCAGGACACATATATATACAGTTTTACAACAGGAGCTGCCCCTGGGAGTCACTGGGACTACCAGATTCTCCACTCAGGATATTAATCAACATATTGAAGCATATAAGTAGTGCCTATCAATTGGCCTATGCACAGCAGGGGCTGCTTGGTGGAATCTCCTGGACTATCTGAAATTCCCAGTGGCAGAGGTCCTGTAACAATTAGTCAAATGCTTTTTTGTGAAGGTGCTGGAATTGTCAATCACCTTGTCTCAAGTCAGTCCATTGTCTCACATAGAAGAGACTATCTTGAGCTCCTGGACCACCAAAGGGAACTGATGACTTGGTTCACTGGATAAACACATAAGCACAGCCCTGATAACCAGCTACACCACAATTGTAACTATAATTTCTTCCTTATATCACATTTATAGCTTAAATTCCATAGAATTTGCCACAGGTGGCAGGGGTTTGTTTTAGTGGGTTTTACAACGTGCATGGATCTTATCTAAGAATTAAATGGAGGCTACTACTTTCACTTTGTACTGGCCAAACAACCGATAATTATTTGGGTGTCTGTCAATCCAATCTTGACAGAAATTACTGTACCCAAAGTTGAAAAACCCTTCTGCTATTTCCAGTATTCTGAGCACTTGTTCACCTGTAAATAATAACAGAAACAATAAGAAGCTAAATAATGACTGATGTTCGAATTAACAGTGAAGCTTTCAAGCTTTTTGCATGTATTCTTATGTCATCCTTACCACATAGACCAAAATAATAGTAATAAAAAAACCCTGTGGAATCTAGATTCACTTCAAAGATTGCTTGTGAGTAAAAAGGCTAAGAGATTTAAATAAGCTTGGTCAAGTTGTTAGTTTGCAACTGGTATCAATTTTGGAAGTTCAAACCAATAATCAGTAAAACACTTATCTAGGTATAATAGTCATTTATTATGTTTATGTAGTAATAAAGTAGTCTGTAACAAATTAGCAATTTCAATGTAGTGAAATCATGGAGGTGTTCAAACTAACAGGGAGGTTCTTGTTTTGTTTGTTTGTTTGTTTGTTTTTTGTTTGTGTTTTTTTGGCAATTTTGTTTTTCTTTTCTAAGATACAATTATAGGAATACTTGAGGAGTGAGAGTATATTTCCATTAACATTTCCATTTGAGAAGGGAAGGATTAAAACTTTTCTAAAAAATTTCCTTTGAAGATCATGTCCTTGAACAAAACAAGTTTACAACAAAGTAATTGTACTCACCAATTAACTGACACTCACATATGATTCTTGACTTTCTACTTTAAAAGCAAGAAAAAAATATTGAAAGCAACTTTAACGTCTGATAAATTTTTGATTAACTGAAGTATTAATGGCAATAAGCAATGACATTAAGATTTTTTTTCCAAATAACTGTATTGTGAGAGGTGGCTAAGGAGCCTTGGCACTGACAATGATTTCTGCCTGTGGCTGGTTTGTATTTTGTCAAGCATTCTTACAAAATCTTTAGCCCTCTTATGGCCCAAAGCAATGTGGACCACAAAGATGTATAAAAATGGTGTATGTGAAATTACAAAAAAAAAATATTCACATTTAAAAACTTCAAAAACAATGAGAAATTGTTAGAGAAAAGCTTTAGGTAGATCTTCCACAAGGAAACCATGTGATAATGCAGCTTTACAAATGTGGTGTTTTTACTCGGGTGGGCAGCCAAGCTCCACCACAGCCACTCTCTCACTCCCCCTCCTCAAAGGGGAAGGGGGAGAAAATACGACACAAAGGGCTCAAGGTTTGAGATAAGGATGATTTAACTAAAGGGAAAAGGGAGGGGGGGGGAAAAAAAAGCAAAGGCTGTGCGGAAGCACAGAGAGAAAAGCAATTACTCTCTACTTCCCATCAATGAGAGATGTTCAGCCACATCCTGGGAAGCAGGGCCTCAATACATGTAGTGGTTTTCAAGGACTTTTCAGCTTCTCGCTCTGTCCTGCCAGCGGGCAGGCTGGGGGTGCAGCAGGAGCTGGGAGGGGACAGACCCAGGACAGCTGACCCAAACTGGCCAAAGGGGTAGTTCATACCATCTGACGTCATGCTAAACAATATATGGGGTGGCTAGCTGGGGTGCTGGGACCAGCTGCTCGGGGATAGTCTGGGCATCGGTCAGCGGGTGGTGAGCAATTGCATTGTGCATCACTTGTTTCGTACACATTATTAGTAGTAGTACTATTATCATTATTTTTTTTTCTGTCCTAATAAACTTTCTCTATCTCAACCCACAGGCTTCATTTTCCTGTTTCTCCCCCCCATCCCAGAGAGGGAGGGGGGAGGGTGAGCAAACGGCTGTGTGGTGCTTAGCTGCAGGTCGGGTTAAACCACAACATGCAGACAGTGAATTTATCACCGGCAATCCAAAGAACCTGTGTACCTGTTGCTTTAATAAATTGCAATAGATTGCATTGACCCTAGCTGTGATAGTTCTCATTGAATGCGACCAAACTCTTTAGGTGTGGCTGTGGTAGTTCATGGAACACGACTACAGTGAGGGTGTGCTACATTATTTGTGAATCTGTAATCATGATAATTCAGTACCCTGAACGCGACCGGACTTAAAATGGCTAATTGGCTACACTCTTTAATGGAACAGGAGGGTTTGAAGGAGTCCTGATTCTGTGCAAGTACTGTTCAGGAGTAGACGCAACACTGTTTTTTGAAAGTATAACAATGCTATTCTAGCTACAAGTGCAGAGCACAGCACTGTATGGGCTGCTGAAGGGAAAGTTAACTCCATCCCAGCCAGACCCAGAACAACCTCCACCCCTTATTCCATAACATTTGTGTCACGCTCAGGTCCCACATGCTTTAGTATATAGGTATTTCTCATCACCACTGTTTCTTGTCCTTTAACAGATTTATAGATAGGTACTTTTTTTCATTATATAGGCCCCTCCCAAAACAATGTTCATAGGAACTGTTGATATTTTTTTTTAATTTACCTCTGTGCTGCCAGTTGCTCTGTTTCTATTGCTGTAGCCACCCCCACAGGGCATTTGCCACCATCCATGACTCAGTGTAGAGACACATTACTGGCCAAATATTTCCTTTCAGCAATTTCTAGGGCCAGCTGGATGGTTTTTGTGGGGCCAGAGGCATATACAAACTTGGATAGCCACCAAAGTCTTATTGCTTTGGTCGGCAGAAAGCCCTGGGAATGTGGCAATTAGGAGAAACTTGGGAAAGCAATGAAAGACTGTTTTTGTAGTATAAGCGCTACCGTGATATTTCTTAAACTTGGGCAGTGAGAAAGTAACAAAGTGCATGTAGGCTGTATTCTGTCACTAGGAGGTTTCCATGGCATTGTGCTATCTCAGGACGGATATAAAAGAGCAGAGGTAGAGACAATAAAAAACTTATTTTCATTCGTTTGCAACTTGCATCGAAGTCCATGCATTCATTGCCACAGCTTTCACTTCTGCATACTGACTCGACTCACCTTCGTCACAAGTTACCTCTTCTGTCTGTACTCTGAAATCTCTGCCTTCCAGCCAGTACATGACCTCTTCCAGGGTTCCTGGGTGGTTGGGTTTTCCCATTTGATCCTGCAGCGTAATTAACGCTACCCACTTACTCCACGTAGCGTTAGTTGCATGGTGTGTAGTGGAGATTTTCCCTTTGAACATCCAATGTAACACAGGTAGCTGTGGGGCCAAGAGGAGTTGTGCTTCTCTACCAACAACTTCTGAAGCAGCTCGAACACCCTCATACGCTGTTAGTATCACCTTTTCAGTCGAGGTGCAGTTGGCTTCTGATCTGTCCTGGTTTCGGCTAGAATAGAGTTAATTTTCCTCCTAGTAGCTGGTAGGGTGCTATGTTTGGGATTTAGGATGAGAATAATGTTGATATCACACTGATGTTTTAGTTGTTGCAGAGCAGTGCTTACACCAAGCCAAGGACTTTTCAGCTTCTCGCTCTGTCCTGCCAGCGGGCAGGCTGGGTGTACAGGAGGTGCTGGGAGGGGACAGACCAAGGAGAGCTGACCCAAACTGGCCAAAGGGGTATTCCATAGCATATGACGTCATGCTGAACAATTAATATGGGGGGGCAGGCCAGGGTGGGGGGGACCGGCTGCTCGGGGATAGGCTGGGCATCGGTCAGCGGGTGGTGAGCAATTGCATTGTGCATCACTTGTTTTGTACACACTATTAGTAGTAGTACTTTTATCATTATTATTATTATTTTCCTTTCTTTTCTCTCCTAATAAACTGTCTCTACCTCAACCCCCAGACTTTGATTTCTTTCTATTTCTCTCCCCCATCCCAGAGAGGGAGGAGGGAGGGTGAATGAACGGCTGTGTGGTCCTTGGCTGCAGGCCGGGTTAAACCACAACAGTCCTTTTTGGCACCCAACGTGGGGCACGAAGGGTTGAGATAACAACAGATCTTACTATAGTGTGTTAAAACAAGATTCTTATAAGCGTTACATCAGTTTAATAGTTGCTAATCACAATGCCGATTTTTGTGATCTCAAGTATGCTGTGCCTGTTTTCTGAACTGGGTTATATAGCACATTACTTAGAGTATGTGTTCCCTGTCGTGCTACTTATCACTTCTGGGGGTTGGTATACGGTTATTATTTTGCTGTACTGTGTAACATTGGCTTATGATATGATAAAATTGCTGGTCCTTAGACTAATCTGGTATTTTTCTCAGCATTGCCGTCAACTCCATACTTTGGGAACCCTACCTCAGAAACCATTAATAATTACACTTTTCACCCTTTTTCAGTGGAGGGGACAAGGGGAGGTGTTTTTTCGCACTTGTTCACTCTCCCTTTCTCCTTTACCCCCTTCTTCTCCTCCAGGAGAGTTAGGATAGCCTTTCAAAACTCTGAATATCCTTGGGATGTTCAGACCAGCATGTTCTTATTGTTATGCCTCTTGAATGTGCTTCAGGTGTTGTATAAGGTTAAACAACTATTTAGGAATGTCATCCAGAGATCTGTCCTGAGGCAGGATAATTATGAGTGGCAGGGAGTATGGGAGGATATGGGCAGGCATCTAGAGCAGTGGGCACCCCCAGTACTTTGTTTCCAAAAGCACTTTGTTTCACCCCTGAACAACTGCAAAATCCTAAAAAAAACCAGCAGAATGCTTGAAAAAGGTGTGTCATCACCCTGGCAATACCAGAGATACACAAATCACTGCAACGTGCTGGGGCTTGGCCTATGGTTACCGAGCTGCATTCAATGCCACTATGACCCCAGTGACAGACCTTGAGGACACTTCAGTCCCTGAGACAGGCCCAGCAGCCACTCCAAGCCCTATGACGGGCCCCAACGCTGAGCCAGGGAAAAAAACTGTACCAGTGTCAGTTGCACCCGTAGCCAAGGTGAAAAAATGATTTAGAGAGTCAGACCGTTTAGAACACAGAGAAACTCCTACTAAGACTAGGTATGGAGAAGACGAGGCTGGGCCATCAGATGAACAGGAAGATGAAGATGAAGATGTTGAAAAAACATCAATAACTACCCAAAACCTACACCAGCGTGAGCTACGAGATGTGCAAAAAGATTTTGGTCGCTGTCCAGGTGAACACCTTGTCACCTGGCTGCTCCGGTGCTGGGACACCGGAGCCAATTGTGTGGAATTAGAGGGCAGGGAAGCCAGGCGGCTGGGATCCCTTGCTAGAGACGCAGGCATTGACAAAGCAATTGGAGATGGAGCACGATCTCACAGCCTCTGGAGGCGTCTCCTGTCAGCTCTGAAGGAAAGGTATCCCTTCAAGGAAGAACTTGTATGTCTACCAGGCAAGTGGACCACCATGGAGAGGGGAATCCAGTACCTGAGGGAATTAGCCATACAGGAGGTGATTTATAGGGACCTAGACAACGAACAGATATCCAGAGATCCAGATCAAGGCAAGTGTACACCACCCATGTGGCGGAAGTTTGTACGGAGTGCACCATCATCATATGCGAGCTCACTGGCAGTAATGACCTGGAAAGACCATGAGGAACCCACGGTGCATGAATTGGCTAAACAACTCCGGCGGTAATAAGAAAGTCTCTCCTCTTCCCTACAGGCCTGCGTCTCATCTCTGGAAAAATTTTCTCAGCAGTTCCACCAGCTAAAAGAGAATACTTTGGAGAAACTTTCTGAAGAGGTTCACCAACTTAGATAGAATTTATCTACCTTCCCACATGTACAAACCAGCGTCTCAGCTATCAGCAGTAAGCGTCCTTCTATTCAAGGAAGAAGATGTAGTGGGAACACACCCCATGCCACCCTGTGGTTTTACCTGTGTGACCATGGAGAGGACATGAGAAAATGGGATGGAAAATCTACTTCGACCCTAGAGGCATGGGTAGGTGTGTTCCAAGGAAAAACGATTGGATAAAGGGAGTTCTCTGAGAAACTTGCTGCTCCAAGACACAGCACCTTGCTCCTCTGTGGGAAAGGAATTCGCAGGTGGCTTTGCGCTGTTTCACACATCCCTGAATTAGAAATAATGAGGAAACAAGTGGTAGAACCAAAAACTTGAGCAAGGACGAGATAAAGTAAATTGGCTACAGTGTTAAAGACGAGCTTTGGGCAGTGGCCAATTGCTGGCTGGCTCGAGGCGCGTGTCAGAGGGTCTCTAACCAATTGTAAGACAGATTCGGGCGCGTGGACAGCGCGTGGGGCTACGGGGAAAGTATATGTAGGCAATAAACGTCTCCTGTTCAAGAGCCATCAGGAGTCCGTGTCTTGCATCCCTTCAAATGGTGACTCCGATGTGGGAGGAGCAGCGCTGCACGAGCGTCCGAAGGGAACCCAGCCGAACGAGTCAAGCTCGCAGCTGGACTGCAGCTTCAACCCTGGGACATCACCTGAAGGACAGGTGAGCGGCTGGACATTAATCATGGGAGCTAGCCTTTCGGCAGAGGAAGAGGCTATAGTGAAACTACTAACGCAACTCCTAATAGACAGGGGAGTAAAATCTGATCCGTTTAAGATAAAGCTATTATTGAAATTTTTGCGAAAACAAGGGTTCCCCTCAATGGCTCCCGCAGTATTTGATGTAAAAACTTGGGACCAAGCGGGGGAAAAAATATGGGAAGCAGCGTCCAGTGGGGATACTAATGCTGCTGAGGCGATGACTACATGGCGGCTGGTGACTGAGACTTTAAGATCGTGGCAGGCAGAAAAGGAAGTACAGAACGCCGCTGCCCAGGCAATAACAGCAGCCGAACCGAGATCAGGGCCTGCAAGGTCACCAGAGCGGTGCAGTTTGATAGACCTGGGGGATGACAAGGAAGAGGGCCGCGGACCGCCGCCGCAGAGCCCCTCCCCGCTGACCCCCTCGGCTCCTGCCTTGCCTGCCCCCGATAATGCCTCCCTGCGGGCCCGAGCTTTCGACCCGCGGGAACGATGGGAGCTGGTGCGCCGGGAAGCGCTAAAAATGGGGACCCGGTGGGAATGGCTTTCCCAGTGCAGGTGCGACCCAACAGTCCAAATGAATATAATGCCTTCCACTGGGACCTAATTAAAGAGTTGAGAAAGACTGTGACTACATATGGATTACATGCACCATTTACTCAGTTATTGTTAGAAAACGTTATGACTGGTCACTTGCTGGTGCCGTACGATTGCCGTCAGATAGCCGCGATGATTTTAACGCCAACACAAAAATTACTGTGGGAGCAAAAATGGAAAGAAGCGTGCGAATTGGCCGCCCTGCGTAACCTGGACCGGCAGCCCGGCGACCCCCTCTTGGGAGCCGGGATCCCACAGTTGATGGGGACTGAGCCGTTATTTGATCCGAGATTGCAGGCTAGGCTCGACGATGCCATCTTGCGGCAGTCCGCGTCTCTGGCCCTCCAGGCTATGCTGAAGTTGCCTGAAGTTGAAAAAGCCGAGCCATCATTTACCAGCATTAGGCAACAAGTTACCGAGCCTTATATGCAATTCATTGATAGATTGCGAGACGCTTTGGACAAACAAATTGACAACCGCGAGGCCAAAGAGGCCCTTATACTAAAACTGGCAGTGGAAAATGCAAACACAGACTGTAAGAAAATACTCCAAGCCCTGCCTGTTAATACTACACTGGTACAAATGATAGAGGCTTGCAATCGAGTCGGATCCGTAGAACATCACACCGCCGCTTTGGCCGGAGCTTTTGCTGCTGCACTTAAAACCGGGGGTAAACGGTATTTTCGCTGTCGAGCCACGGGGCATTTTGCCACTGAATGCCCACAGCGAGGAGGGGGGGGTGGAACGTGGTAACCCTGCTCCTCCCACTATTTGTGCGGCAAGGGATGGCACTGGGCTAGCCAGTGCCATTCGAAACATAATGCAGAGAGACAACCTTTACAACCGTGGCAGGGAAACGGGAAGCAGAGCACGGGGCGGAGCCGCGCGATGACACAAGTGCCCTAGCCCTCCGTCGTGGACGGGCCATCCTCGTGGAAGTCACCGCCCCGGGCGATGATGACTACCGGACCGCGACCGCAGCCGCCCACTGCTCCAGCGATCCCACCGACTATGTCACCGTGGATTCCCTCACAGCCAAAACCCGAGGAAGCGCCGGATTGGATGTCTCCACAGTAACGAGCTGCACCCTTTGGGACACTCGGGTCCGCAAAATACCTCTAAACGTAAAAGGACCAATAGGGAAGGGATGCAGCGCCCTCTTGCTAGGACGGTCTAGCACCACACTAACGGGTCTTTTTATACTGCCTGGAGTAATCGATGCTGATTATGAAGGAATAATACAAGCAATGGCATGGACTCCCTCTCCTCCAATGCTCATACCCAAGGGGACTAGAATTGCACAGTTAATACTATTTAAAGCCATAGTTCCACAAGCAGAGATGCGCGACCGACACGATGTGGGGTTTGGATCAACGGGACCCCCATCAGCTTTTTGGGCCTCGGCCATCGCCATCAAGAGGCCTACGCTGACCCTAACACTTCATCACCCAAAGGCCGACCCCTCGAGCGCACAAATAACCATATTAATGGATACCGGGGCAGATGTCACGGTAATTGCTCTTCAGGATTGGCCTAAAGGTTGGCCGTTAGATTCCACCACAAAAGGCCTTGTGGGAGTCGGTGGTGTCTCCGGTACTTTTCAGAGCCGGTATATGCTTACCATTAAGACTCATGAAGGCTCGCTCTATAACGTCCGGCCATATGCTGCCCTCATACCTGTCAGTCTCCTGGGGAGGGATGTGATGGGACAGGGCGAGCTTTCACCCTGAGCTTTCCGGAAAATTTTCGATAGCGGCCATTGACAAGCGACCGCACATGAGACTCACCTGGAGGACTAATAATCCTGTGTGGGTGAATCAATGGCCGCTCCCTGTGGAAAAGGTCGCTGCTCTCCAAGAACTTGTCCAAGAACAGTTACAATTGGGACACATTACCCCCACAACCAGCCCGTGGAATTCACCCGTGTTTGTTATTAAAAAGAAAAGCAGAAAATGGTGATTACTTCACGATTTATGTCAAATAAACAATGCAATGGAAGACATGGGAGCTTCCCAGCCCGGATTACCTTCTCCCGCTATGATCCCTCGAAATTGGAATATAGTGATTATTGATTTAAAGGACTGCTTCTTTACTATTCCGCTTCACCCTACTGATGCTCCTCGATTCGCGTTCTTGGTCCCAAAAATCAATAAGACCGAACCAATGGATAGGTATCATTGGACTGTGCTGCCCCAAGGGATGAAAAACTCCCCAACAATTTGCCAAACATACGTAGCAGGAGCACTATGCCCCGTACGCAAACGATTCCCGCACGTATACATCTATCATTATATGGACGACATATTGCTCTCCAGTTCAACAGACAACTTAATGCAAGAGGTACCGCCTGTTCTACGGCAGGAGTTACAGAAATGGGGATTACAAATCGCGCCGGAAAAAATTCAAATGGAGGCGCCTTGGAAATATTTAGGCTGGAAGATACTGCAGCAAAGTATTCAACCCCAAAACGTAGCCATTACAATGGAAATTCGCACGCTCAATGATGTCCAGAAGCTTATAGGCAATATAAATTGGATAAGGACGCAATGCGGAATTGACAACCATACACTAGCACCCCTGTTTGAGTTGTTAAAAGGGGACACTGATATTAATGTGCCCTGCCGGCTAACTAATGAAGCCAGGGCAGCACTAAACCGTATAGAGGAGAAGATCTCTGCCCAACAATGCCAGCGGCGAGCAGAAAATTTACCCATTCAGCTCTACATATGCAACCAGAATCCACAACCTTTAGCTATTATTGCGCAATGGGACTCCAACGCAACAGACCCGTTGCTGCTATTAGAATGGGTGTTTCTACCCCACCAACCAACAAAGACACTTGCCACCCGCATTGAAATGTTTTCGGATTTGATTAGGAAGGGTAGAGAACGAATTATAGAAATGGCCGGAGAAGAGCCAAAATCCATTACCATTCCGATAGTTAAAGACTACCTTGATTGGTGCCTCCAGAATAGCTTAGGGCTACAATCAGCCCTTTCGGGTTTCAATGGTCGACTTGATATACATCTCCCGTCTCATAAAATGCTTACCTTTTATAATAATGTACAGGTTGAGGACAAGCCCCTACATCAATGGCACCCAGTCCAAGGACAAACAGTGTTCACAGATGGGTCAGGGAGAATGGGAAAAGCTGTAGTCACGTGGGAACAAGGAGGCCACTGGCAACATGTGATAGAAACAATACAGGGCTCCCCTCAGATAGTAGAATTACATGCGGTAGCAATGGCATTCAAGCAATGGGACCAGGCTCCACTAAATATTGTCTCTGATTCACATTATGCAGTAGGAGTAGCACAACACATTGAAAGATCTCAGATCAAACACATCCAGAACGAGGCACTATTCTTAAAATTTAAAGAGTTATTATTTCTTGTAGAGCACCGTACCCACCCTTATTGCGTGATCCACATTAGAAGTCATACGACACTCCCGGGATTCTTTACAGAAGGAAATGCCCGGGCTGATCAATTGACCAACATTGCATTGCAAGTCCCAGTGCCAAATACATTGTCCCAGGCTCGTTTATCACATCAATTCTTCCACCAGGCAGCAAAAGCATTATCCAAACAGTTTGCCATCCCCATAGAAGATGCTAAGCTCATAGTACAGACCTGCCCGGATTGTCAACAACGACCAAGCCCACCGACTACAGTTAATCCTAGGGGCCTCTCTTCTCTTCAACTTTGGCAAACCGACGTTACTCACGTTCCCGAGTTCAGGAGGCTACAATACGTTCACGTGTCCATAGATTCTTTTTCGCACGTGCTCTGGGCCTCTGCGATGACGGGCGAAACAAGCCATCACGTACAGGCGCATTTCTGTGCGGCCTTCGCTGCCCACGGAATCCCTAAAGAAATAAAAACTGATAATGGCCCGGCTTATGCGAGCCGCTCTACGCGGGTTTTTTTCCATACCTGGGGTATCACTCACAAGACAGGCATCCCACACTCACCCACAGGACAAGCAATAGTAGAACGTGTTCACCGCACATTAAAGGACTTATTGGCAAAACAGAAAAAGGGGGAGACACAGGAGACCCCACAGAATAGATTAAACAAAGTGGTATATGTCATGAATCATTTGACACTCCCTTTTCAATACGAAGAAATACCACCTATAATTAAGCATTTTAAATCAATGGAATCAGGACTAACGTCCGTTCCAACAGGAAAAGCGATGGTTATGATGAGAAATCTGGATACTGGGGGGTGGGAAGGACCATATCCCTTAATAACCTGGGGGCGAGGGTACACTTGTGTTTCCACAGGACAAGGACCACGATGGGTGCCGGCTCGTGGCGTACGACCAGGGTTGGGACCATCATCCTCGTCCGCCTCTGCAGCTTCGGCGCCTCCTGGTTCTCAGTCCAGCCCAGACGAAACATCTGGGTCACCCTCGCCAACATGACCGGACAAAACCATATGTGTCTGTCTATGGCCAGCGTGGGAAATCCGTTCACGACCTGCCTAGTTGGGATTCCGCTAGAAGATAAGGATCTGACAAATTTGGTTAGCAGTACATCGACAGGGCCACACCTTGTGGGGGGGTGGAACCTCTCAGATACAGGAAATGCCTCCAGAGAGGCAATGAACAACAGGGATGGTTGGGTGGTCCAATTACCGATAGCCCCGTTGGAGCCTCAGGAGCTAGATATCTTGGGAAGTGTTAATGCGCTTGCCTGCTTAAAGTTCAATTATACTGGGAAAAATATCACTGCGGTTAACATCATGGCCAGCCTATCTGTGTACCGGAATGAATCTAAATGGTGCAATTATACCATCCCTAACATATCTAGGTCCTCGAATGCACCACTGGCCTTGCCAGCCGGGGTGTTCCTTATTTGTGGCGACCAGGCCTGGCAGGGTGTCCCCTCGCATATTGCGGGAGGACCTTGCACTTTGGGACGTTTAACTTTATTGACACCTAATATGTCTATGATCTTGAATATCACGAAGCTCCATAGGCGGATGAGACGAGCAGTCAATCACTACCAGAAAGACTGCAAGGACAATCTTGATTTCTGGGAGGCTGATAAAGTTATCGTAGCCTCCTTCCTTATACCTGGTGTTGCTGCTGCCCAGATTCTGACAACACTCAATAAATTAGGGTGCTGGCTTGCCAAACAAAAGAATGCTATGTCTGCTGCGCTAAGTGCTCTCTTGGCAGATACTGATTCTATTCGACATGCTACTTTGCAAAACAGGGCCGCTATCGACTTCTTGCTATTAGCCCAAGGCCATGGGTGTGAGGAATTTGAGGGTATGTGTTGCATGAATCTGAGCAATAACTCCCAGACAGTGTTTCAACAGCTGAATGAACTATCTGACAAGCTAACAACAAGCTCACTGGGATTAGATTCGTGGTTAAAGGGGCTAGGAATAACCGGGTGGTTGACGGAGCTGATAAAAGGAGCACTTAGCCTGCTTCTTGCATTTGTCGAAATCCTAGCAGTCGTGCCATGCCTGTTGCAATGCCTGCAAAAAATGATTAGTCGCTCAATACGCACGGTATGGCTAGTGGGAACAAAAAAAGGGGGAATTGTGGGTGACCCATTCGGAGATAATCTGGAGCTGATTAATACAGTGGTGCACTAAATGTCAGGAGGGAGGTGGCTCGGGGGCATAGTGTGGCAAACAGCTAGAAAGGAGGAAGTTGGAACTGATAGGAGGAGGTTCCTGGATCTGGTGGAGCCAATGAAACGACCCGTCTATGACATGTCTGGTGGGGAACCCAGCAGATAACAAAGACTGGACTGTCTACTTACCGCAAGCGCCCCTAGAGCCACAGGAATTAGATATCCTGGGATGTGTAACAGCAACAGCATGTGTAAGGTTCAATTGCTCGGGCAAAAACCAAACCATGAAACAAATGGTCAACGCCACACTTGCTCCTTATTGCAATGCATCTCTTTGCTGTAATTATACAAAACTATAATAGCATCATTCCTTGCGCCAGGAGCTGCTCTGCTCGGCTGTGGGATCGACTGTGGAACAGACACCCCTAGGTGCATGCTGAGCATTTTCCTCGGAGGGGTCTCCACTCTCAGCCGCTCACCACGGGAGTAGACAAGGACCTCCTGAAGCCGTGGACAAATTATTTTAAGTGATATTTTCTTGTGGTATGAATGAGAAGTGCAAGAGGCCTCTTTGCGTGATTGTGTGATTGTGCTGTGCGAGTGAGATGCAGCATCGCTGCGAAGCAACATCCCTAGCGCTTAGTGGCTTGTTGACTGATGTAGATTCTAGTAGGCATGCTACTTTACAATCGTAATTCTGCATGTGATTTTCACCCTGTTGCTTATTGTACCTTGCTTATTGCAATGCCTGCGGCGCTTGATAGAAAAATCTATAGAAAGCGTTTGGTTGGTTGAAAATAAAAAAGGGGGAATTGTGGGAAAGGAATTCGCAGGGAGCTTTGTGCTGTTTCACACGTCCCTGAATTAGAGATAATGAGGAAACAAGCAGTAGAACCAAAAACTTGAGCAAGGTCGAGATAAAGTAAATTGGCTACAGTGTTAAAGATGAGCTTTGGGCAGTGGCCAATTGCTGGCTGGCTCGAGGCGCGTTTGAGGGTCTCTAACCAATTGTATGACAGATTCGGGCGCATGGACAACATGTGGGGCTACAGGGAAAGTATATGTAGTAGTTAAAAAGGGCAATAAACGTCTCCTTGTTCAAGAGCCATCAGGAGTCCGTGTCTTTCATCCCTTCACTCCTCGAGACACAGTAATGAAGATTCTGACCAGGATTAGAGGGGCCCTGCCTCCAGCCAGGGGGAGGAGAGGGACAATCGGGTTTATTGGACTGTGTGGATTTGATGGCCTGGCACGTCAGACCCACAGAAGTATAAGGCTTTAGTAGACACCGGTGCCCAGTGTACTGTAATGCCATCAAGCTATAAAGGGCCAGAACCCATCTGTATTTCTGGATTGACAGGGGAATCCCAGCAGTTAACTGTATTGCAGGCTGAAGTCTAACTGGGAATGAGTGGCAAGAGCACCCCATTGTGAGTGGCCCGGATGCCAGGGCATCACAGCATGATCCTCAATAGCCCCAGCTCCAGAACCCCAGAGGTCAACCTCGAGTTTCTCCTTGGGTTTTCTGCCAGAGGCGTCAGGTGAGGCCATGCTCCCCAGCTGCAGTGTAAAGTATGTTTTGCACAGCTGGTCCTGTACGAACAGGCCCAAGGGCTACTGCATGATCTTTTTTGATTTGTGCAAAGGCCTGTTGTTGCTTGGGGCCCCACTCAAAATAGTTCCTCTTCTGAGTCACTCGATATAGAGGACTAACAAGCTGACTATAGCCTGGAACATGCATTCTCCAGAATCCCACAAGGCCTAGGAAAGCTTGTGTTTCTTTTTTGCTAGTTGGCAGAGACATTGCCGTTATTTTATTGATCACATCCATTGGAATATGGCGACATCCATCCTGCCATTTTACTCCCAAGAACTGGATTTCCTGTGCGGGTCCCTTGACCTTACTCTGTTTAATGGCAAAACCAGCTTTCAGGAGACTTTGGATTACTTTCTTCCCTTTCTCAAAAACTTCTTCTGCTGTGTTGCCCCACATGAGGATGTCATCAATGTACTGCAGGTGTTCAGGAGCTCCCCATGTTCCAGTGCAGACTGAATCAGTCCATGGAAAATGGTAGGGCTGTGTTTCCACCCCTGGGGCAGTCAATTCCAGGTGTACTGGACACCCCTCCAAGTGAATGCAAACTGCGGCCTGCATGCTGCTGCCAGAGGGATGGAGAAAAATGCATTAGCGATATCAATTGTGGCGTACCACTTGACTGCCTTTGACTCTAGTTCATACTGGAGTTCTAGCATGTCCGGCACTGCAGCAATCAGTGGTGGCGTGACTTCATTCAGGCCGTGATAGTCCACCGTTAGCCTCCACTCGCCATTAGACTTTCGCACTGGCCATGTAGGACTATTATAGGGTGAATGAGTCTTGCTGATCACTCCTTGGCTCTCCAGATGATGAACCAACTCATGGATGGGAATCAGAGTCTCGGTTGGTGCGATATTGCCGTCGGTGCACCCTTGTGGTAGCGATTGGCACTTGCTGTTCTTCAGCCTTCAGCAATCCTACAATGGAAGGGTCTTCTGAAAGGCCAGGTAGGGTAGACAGCTGCCTAATCTTCTCTGTGCTCAGAGCAGCTATGCCAAAAGCCCACCGGTACCCTTTTGGATCCTTGAAGTACCTTCTCTTGAGGCAGTCTATGCCAAGGATGCATGGAGCCTCAGGGCTAGTCACAATACGGTGCTTTCGCCACTCATTCCCAGTTAGACTCACTTCAGCTTCCAATACAGTTAGCTGTTGGGATCCCCCTGTCACTCCAGAGATAGAGATGAGTTCTGTCCCTTGGTAGCCTGATGGTATTAAGGTACATTGTGCGCCAGTGTCCACTAGAGCTTTGTATTCTTGTGGTTCCAATATGCCAGGCCATCAGATCCACACAGTCCAATAAATCCGGTTATCCTTCTCCTCTACCTGGCCAGAGGCAAGGCCCCTCTAGTCCTGGTTGGAGTATCTATAACTTAATTCTTGCAAATGAGAGGCAGTGGTCCCTTCATCAGAGTCAAGAATAGCATCAGCCCTTCTACTGCCTCTGGGGAACTGCCCAGCAGAAACTGTAGCAGCATTTTTCTTAGGAGACCCCCTTTTTGCTGCTCTGTTTTCTTGCAGTTCACATACTCGAGCAGCTAGGGTTGAAGTAGGTTCACCATCCCACTTCCTCACATCTTCCCCGTGGTCACGCAGATAAAACCACAAGGTGCCACGTGGTGTACATCTTGGGACCACTCCCTCGAGCAGAAAAATACTGATTCTTAGTGGCTGAAATATCACTCCGTCTGGATGAGGAGGGAGATGCTCGTTCTACGAGGTGGTCAAGTCTTTGGGACAGTTTCTCCACAGACAAAACACAGGCCCGTAGTGGAACAGAGAGATTGTCTTCATATTTTTGAAGCTGGCAGGACAGAGTATACACTGTTGGTCCCATCCCCTCATCCCAATTAATTAATGCCAGCACACTGGCATGTGATGATGGTGCACTCCGCACAACCTTACACCACATGGATGCTGTGCACTGGACTTCATCAGGGTCTTTAGGTGTCTGGGCGTTGTCCAAATCACTATAAATCATCTCCAGCACAGCTAATTCCCGCAAATGCTGGAGACCTTTCTCCATAGTGGTCCACTTGCCTACATGATATACAATATCTTCCTTGTGGGGATACCTTTCTTTCACAGCTGCCAGGAGTCGCCTCCAGAGGCTGAGAACCTGTGTCTCTCTCCCAATTCCTTTGTCAATTACCACTTCTCTAGAGAGGGATCCCAGCTGCTTGGCTTCATTGCCTTCTCATTGTTGGCTATTGGCCCCAGTGTCCCAGCATTGAAGCAGCCAGGTGAGGATGTGCTCACCTGGGTGTCGACTGTAATCCTTTCGTATTTCTCACAACTCACTCAGGGATAGGGATCAGGTGGTTTCTGATTCATTTATGATTTCTGTCTCTTCTTCCTGCTGTTTTTGTGATGGCTCTGCTTTAGAGCTGCCTGCCTTTTCCCTTTCTCCCTCCTTCTTAGGAGAGGCTTCTTCTCTTATTAAAGAGCTGAATTCTGTTTCCATTGTTTTGACTTGACTATGGGGGCGACTGATACCATAGTTGGTTGATCCTCTGGGTCTGTCACAGCCTGTGTTATCTGGTCATGCCCCTGGGAGTCACTGGGACTACCAGATTCTCCACTCAGGATATTAATCAACATATTGAAGCATATAAGTAGTGCCTATCAATTGGCCTATGCACAGCAGGGGCTGCTTGGTGGAATCTCCTGGACTATCTGAAATTCCCAGTGGCAGAGGTCCTGTAACAATTAGTCAAATGCTTTTTTGTGAAGGTGCTGGAATTGTCAATCACCTTGTCTCAAGTCAGTCCATTGTCTCACATAGAAGAGACTATCTTGAGCTCCTGGACCACCAAAGGGAACTGATGACTTGGTTCACTGGATAAACACATAAGCACAGCCCTGATAACCAGCTACACCACAATTGTAACTATAATTTCTTCCTTATATCACATTTATAGCTTAAATTCCATAGAATTTGCCACAGGTGGCAGGGGTTTGTTTTAGTGGGTTTTACAACGTGCATGGATCTTATCTAAGAATTAAATGGAGGCTACTACTTTCACTTTGTACTGGCCAAACAACCGATAATTATTTGGGTGTCTGTCAATCCAATCTTGACAGAAATTACTGTACCCAAAGTTGAAAAACCCTTCTGCTATTTCCAGTATTCTGAGCACTTGTTCACCTGTAAATAATAACAGAAACAATAAGAAGCTAAATAATGACTGATGTTTGAATTAACAGTGAAGCTTTCAAGCTTTTTGCATGTATTCTTATGTCATCCTTACCACATAGACCAAAATAATAGTAATAAAAAAACCCTGTGGAATCTAGATTCACTTCAAAGATTGCTTGTGAGTAAAAAGGCTAAGAGATTTAAATAAGCTTGGTCAAGTTGTTAGTTTGCAACTGGTATCAATTTTGGAAGTTCAAACCAATAATCAGTAAAACACTTATCTAGGTATAATAGTCATTTATTATGTTTATGTAGTAATAAAGTAGTCTGTAACAAATTAGCAATTTCAATGTAGTGAAATCATGGAGGTGTTCAAACTAACAGGGAGGTTCTTGTTTTGTTTGTTTGTTTGTTTGTTTTTTGTTTGTGTTTTTTGGGCAATTTTGTTTTTCTTTCCTAAGATACAATTATAGGAATACTTGAGGAGTGAGAGTATATTTCCATTAACATTTCCATTTGAGAAGGGAAGGATTAAAACTTTTCTAAAAAATTTCCTTTGAAGATCATGTCCTTGAACAAAACAAGTTTACAACAAAGTAATTGTACTCACCAATTAACTGACACTCACATATGATTCTTGACTTTCTACTTTAAAAGCAAGAAAAAAATATTGAAAGCAACTTTAACGTCTGATAAATTTTTGATTAACTGAAGTATTAATGGCAATAAGCAATGACATTAAGATTTTTTTTCCAAATAACTGTATTGTGAGAGGTGGCTAAGGAGCCTTGGCACTGACAATGATTTCTGCCTGTGGCTGGTTTGTATTTTGTCAAGCATTCTTACAAAATCTTTAGCCCTCTTATGGCCCAAAGCAATGTGGACCACAAAGATGTATAAAAATGGTGTATGTGAAATTACAAAAAAAAAATATTCACATTTAAAAACTTCAAAAACAATGAGAAATTGTTAGAGAAAAGCTTTAGGTAGATCTTCCACAAGGAAACCATGTGATAATGCAGCTTTACAAATGTGGTGTTTTTACTCGGGTGGGCAGCCAAGCTCCACCACAGCCACTCTCTCACTCCCCCTCCTCAAAGGGGAAGGGGGAGAAAATACGACACAAAGGGCTCAAGGTTTGAGATAAGGATGATTTAACTAAAGGGAAAAGGGAGGGGGGGGAAAAAAAAGCAAAGGCTGTGCGGAAGCACAGAGAGAAAAGCAATTACTCTCTACTTCCCATCAATGAGAGATGTTCAGCCACATCCTGGGAAGCAGGGCCTCAATACATGTAGTGGTTTTCAAGGACTTTTCAGCTTCTCGCTCTGTCCTGCCAGCGGGCAGGCTGGGGGTGCAGCAGGAGCTGGGAGGGGACAGACCCAGGACAGCTGACCCAAACTGGCCAAAGGGGTAGTTCATACCATCTGACGTCATGCTAAACAATATATGGGGTGGCTAGCTGGGGTGCTGGGACCAGCTGCTCGGGGATAGTCTGGGCATCGGTCAGCGGGTGGTGAGCAATTGCATTGTGCATCACTTGTTTCGTACACATTATTAGTAGTAGTACTATTATCATTATTTTTTTTTCTGTCCTAATAAACTTTCTCTATCTCAACCCACAGGCTTCATTTTCCTGTTTCTCCCCCCCATCCCAGAGAGGGAGGGGGGAGGGTGAGCAAACGGCTGTGTGGTGCTTAGCTGCAGGTCGGGTTAAACCACAACATGCAGACAGTGAATTTATCACCGGCAATCCAAAGAACCTGTGTACCTGTTGCTTTAATAAATTGCAATAGATTGCATTGACCCTAGCTGTGATAGTTCTCATTGAATGCGACCAAACTCTTTAGGTGTGGCTGTGGTAGTTCATGGAACACGACTACAGTGAGGGTGTGCTACATTATTTGTGAATCTGTAATCATGATAATTCAGTACCCTGAACGCGACCGGACTTAAAATGGCTAATTGGCTACACTCTTTAATGGAACAGGAGGGTTTGAAGGAGTCCTGATTCTGTGCAAGTACTGTTCAGGAGTAGACGCAACACTGTTTTTTGAAAGTATAACAATGCTATTCTAGCTACAAGTGCAGAGCACAGCACTGTATGGGCTGCTGAAGGGAAAGTTAACTCCATCCCAGCCAGACCCAGAACAACCTCCACCCCTTATTCCATAACATTTGTGTCACGCTCAGGTCCCACATGCTTTAGTATATAGGTATTTCTCATCACCACTGTTTCTTGTCCTTTAACAGATTTATAGATAGGTACTTTTTTTCATTATATAGGCCCCTCCCAAAACAATGTTCATAGGAACTGTTGATATTTTTTTTTAATTTACCTCTGTGCTGCCAGTTGCTCTGTTTCTATTGCTGTAGCCACCCCCACAGGGCATTTGCCACCATCCATGACTCAGTGTAGAGACACATTACTGGCCAAATATTTCCTTTCAGCAATTTCTAGGGCCAGCTGGATGGTTTTTGTGGGGCCAGAGGCATATACAAACTTGGATAGCCACCAAAGTCTTATTGCTTTGGTCGGCAGAAAGCCCTGGGAATGTGGCAATTAGGAGAAACTTGGGAAAGCAATGAAAGACTGTTTTTGTAGTATAAGCGCTACCGTGATATTTCTTAAACTTGGGCAGTGAGAAAGTAACAAAGTGCATGTAGGCTGTATTCTGTCACTAGGAGGTTTCCATGGCATTGTGCTATCTCAGGACGGATATAAAAGAGCAGAGGTAGAGACAATAAAAAACTTATTTTCATTCGTTTGCAACTTGCATCGAAGTCCATGCATTCATTGCCACAGCTTTCACTTCTGCATACTGACTCGACTCACCTTCGTCACAAGTTACCTCTTCTGTCTGTACTCTGAAATCTCTGCCTTCCAGCCAGTACATGACCTCTTCCAGGGTTCCTGGGTGGTTGGGTTTTCCCATTTGATCCTGCAGCGTAATTAACGCTACCCACTTACTCCACGTAGCGTTAGTTGCATGGTGTGTAGTGGAGATTTTCCCTTTGAACATCCAATGTAACACAGGTAGCTGTGGGGCCAAGAGGAGTTGTGCTTCTCTACCAACAACTTCTGAAGCAGCTCGAACACCCTCATACGCTGTTAGTATCACCTTTTCAGTCGAGGTGCAGTTGGCTTCTGATCTGTCCTGGTTTCGGCTAGAATAGAGTTAATTTTCCTCCTAGTAGCTGGTAGGGTGCTATGTTTGGGATTTAGGATGAGAATAATGTTGATATCACACTGATGTTTTAGTTGTTGCAGAGCAGTGCTTACACCAAGCCAAGGACTTTTCAGCTTCTCGCTCTGTCCTGCCAGCGGGCAGGCTGGGTGTACAGGAGGTGCTGGGAGGGGACAGACCAAGGAGAGCTGACCCAAACTGGCCAAAGGGGTATTCCATAGCATATGACGTCATGCTGAACAATTAATATGGGGGGGCAGGCCAGGGTGGGGGGGACCGGCTGCTCGGGGATAGGCTGGGCATCGGTCAGCGGGTGGTGAGCAATTGCATTGTGCATCACTTGTTTTGTACACACTATTAGTAGTAGTACTTTTATCATTATTATTATTATTTTCCTTTCTTTTCTCTCCTAATAAACTGTCTCTACCTCAACCCCCAGACTTTGATTTCTTTCTATTTCTCTCCCCCATCCCAGAGAGGGAGGAGGGAGGGTGAATGAACGGCTGTGTGGTCCTTGGCTGCAGGCCGGGTTAAACCACAACAGTCCTTTTTGGCACCCAACGTGGGGCACGAAGGGTTGAGATAACAACAGATCTTACTATAGTGTGTTAAAACAAGATTCTTATAAGCGTTACATCAGTTTAATAGTTGCTAATCACAATGCCGATTTTTGTGATCTCAAGTATGCTGTGCCTGTTTTCTGAACTGGGTTATATAGCACATTACTTAGAGTATGTGTTCCCTGTCGTGCTACTTATCACTTCTGGGGGTTGGTATACGGTTATTATTTTGCTGTACTGTGTAACATTGGCTTATGATATGATAAAATTGCTGGTCCTTAGACTAATCTGGTATTTTTCTCAGCATTGCCGTCAACTCCATACTTTGGGAACCCTACCTCAGAAACCATTAATAATTACACTTTTCACCCTTTTTCAGTGGAGGGGACAAGGGGAGGTGTTTTTTCGCACTTGTTCACTCTCCCTTTCTCCTTTACCCCCTTCTTCTCCTCCAGGAGAGTTAGGATAGCCTTTCAAAACTCTGAATATCCTTGGGATGTTCAGACCAGCATGTTCTTATTGTTATGCCTCTTGAATGTGCTTCAGGTGTTGTATAAGGTTAAACAACTATTTAGGAATGTCATCCAGAGATCTGTCCTGAGGCAGGATAATTATGAGTGGCAGGGAGTATGGGAGGATATGGGCAGGCATCTAGAGCAGTGGGCACCCCCAGTACTTTGTTTCCAAAAGCACTTTGTTTCACCCCTGAACAACTGCAAAATCCTAAAAAAAACCAGCAGAATGCTTGAAAAAGGTGTGTCATCACCCTGGCAATACCAGAGATACACAAATCACTGCAACGTGCTGGGGCTTGGCCTATGGTTACCGAGCTGCATTCAATGCCACTATGACCCCAGTGACAGACCTTGAGGACACTTCAGTCCCTGAGACAGGCCCAGCAGCCACTCCAAGCCCTATGACGGGCCC
Organism: Cygnus olor; assembly: GCF_009769625.2. Classification (NCBI taxonomy): domain Eukaryota; kingdom Metazoa; phylum Chordata; class Aves; order Anseriformes; family Anatidae; genus Cygnus; species Cygnus olor. The sequence goes on along the minus strand of NW_024429075.1, from coordinate 559,076 downwards.
CAACGCTGAGCCAGGGAAAAAAACTGTACCAGTGTCAGTTGCACCCGTAGCCAAGGTGAAAAAATGATTTAGAGAGTCAGACCGTTTAGAACACAGAGAAACTCCTACTAAGACTAGGTATGGAGAAGACGAGGCTGGGCCATCAGATGAACAGGAAGATGAAGATGAAGATGTTGAAAAAACATCAATAACTACCCAAAACCTACACCAGCGTGAGCTACGAGATGTGCAAAAAGATTTTGGTCGCTGTCCAGGTGAACACCTTGTCACCTGGCTGCTCCGGTGCTGGGACACCGGAGCCAATTGTGTGGAATTAGAGGGCAGGGAAGCCAGGCGGCTGGGATCCCTTGCTAGAGACGCAGGCATTGACAAAGCAATTGGAGATGGAGCACGATCTCACAGCCTCTGGAGGCGTCTCCTGTCAGCTCTGAAGGAAAGGTATCCCTTCAAGGAAGAACTTGTATGTCTACCAGGCAAGTGGACCACCATGGAGAGGGGAATCCAGTACCTGAGGGAATTAGCCATACAGGAGGTGATTTATAGGGACCTAGACAACGAACAGATATCCAGAGATCCAGATCAAGGCAAGTGTACACCACCCATGTGGCGGAAGTTTGTACGGAGTGCACCATCATCATATGCGAGCTCACTGGCAGTAATGACCTGGAAAGACCATGAGGAACCCACGGTGCATGAATTGGCTAAACAACTCCGGCGGTAATAAGAAAGTCTCTCCTCTTCCCTACAGGCCTGCGTCTCATCTCTGGAAAAATTTTCTCAGCAGTTCCACCAGCTAAAAGAGAATACTTTGGAGAAACTTTCTGAAGAGGTTCACCAACTTAGATAGAATTTATCTACCTTCCCACATGTACAAACCAGCGTCTCAGCTATCAGCAGTAAGCGTCCTTCTATTCAAGGAAGAAGATGTAGTGGGAACACACCCCATGCCACCCTGTGGTTTTACCTGTGTGACCATGGAGAGGACATGAGAAAATGGGATGGAAAATCTACTTCGACCCTAGAGGCATGGGTAGGTGTGTTCCAAGGAAAAACGATTGGATAAAGGGAGTTCTCTGAGAAACTTGCTGCTCCAAGACACAGCACCTTGCTCCTCTGTGGGAAAGGAATTCGCAGGTGGCTTTGCGCTGTTTCACACATCCCTGAATTAGAGATAATGAGGAAACAAGTGGTAGAACCAAAAACTTGAGCAAGGACGAGATAAAGTAAATTGGCTACAGTGTTAAAGACGAGCTTTGGGCAGTGGCCAATTGCTGGCTGGCTCGAGGCGCGTGTCAGAGGGTCTCTAACCAATTGTAAGACAGATTCGGGCGCGTGGACAGCGCGTGGGGCTACGGGGAAAGTATATGTAGGCAATAAACGTCTCCTGTTCAAGAGCCATCAGGAGTCCGTGTCTTGCATCCCTTCAAATGGTGACTCCGATGTGGGAGGAGCAGCGCTGCACGAGCGTCCGAAGGGAACCCAGCCGAACGAGTCAAGCTCGCAGCTGGACTGCAGCTTCAACCCTGGGACATCACCTGAAGGACAGGTGAGCGGCTGGACATTAATCATGGGAGCTAGCCTTTCGGCAGAGGAAGAGGCTATAGTGAAACTACTAACGCAACTCCTAATAGACAGGGGAGTAAAATCTGATCCGTTTAAGATAAAGCTATTATTGAAATTTTTGCGAAAACAAGGGTTCCCCTCAATGGCTTCCACAGTATTTGATGTAAAAACTTGGGACCAAGCGGGGGAAAAAATATGGGAAGCAGCGTCCAGTGGGGATACTAATGCTGCTGAGGCGATGACTACGTGGCGGCTGGTGACTGAGACTTTAAGATCGTGGCAGGCAGAAAAGGAAGTACAGAACGCCGCTGCCCAGGCAATAACAGCAGCCGAACCGAGATCAGGGCCTGCAAGGTCACCAGAGCGGTGCAGTTTGATAGACCTGGGGGGAAGACAAGGAAGAGGGCCGCGGACCGCCGCCGCAGAGCCCCTCCCCGCTGACCCCCTCGGCTCCCGCCTTGCCTGCCCCCGATAATGCCTCCCTGCGGGCCCGAGCTTTCGACCCGCGGGAACGATGGGAGCTGGTGCGCCGGGAAGCGCTAAAGGATGGGGACCCGGTGGGAATGGCTTTCCCGGTGCAGGTGCGACCCAACGGTCCAAATGAATATAATGCCTTCCACTGGGACCTAATTAAAGAGTTGAGAAAGACTGTGACTACATATGGATTACATGCACCATTTACTCAGTTATTGTTAGAAAACGTTATGACTGGTCACTTGCTGGTGCCGTACGATTGCCGTCAGATAGCCGCGATGATTTTAACGCCAACACAAAAATTACTGTGGGAGCAAAAATGGAAAGAAGCGTGCGAATTGGCCGCCCTGCGTAACCTGGACCGGCAGCCCGGCGACCCCCTCTTGGGAGCCGGGATCCCACAGTTGATGGGGACTGAGCCGTTATTTGATCCGAGATTGCAGGCTAGGCTCGACGGTGCCATCTTGCGGCAGTCCGCGTCTCTGGCCTTCCAGGCTATGTTGAAGTTGCCTGAAGTTGGAAAAGCCGAGCCATCATTTACCAGCATTAGGCAACAAATTACCGAGCCTTATATGCAATTCATTGATAGATTGCGAGACGCTTTGGACAAACAAATTGACAACCGCGAGGCCAAAGAGGCCCTTATACTAAAACTGGCAGTGGAAAATGCAAACACAGACTGTAAGAAAATACTCCAAGCCCTGCCTGTTAATACTACACTGGTACAAATGATAGAGGCTTGCAATCGAGTCGGATCCGTAGAACATCACACCGCCGCTTTGGCCGGAGCTTTTGCTGCTGCACTTAAAACCGGGGGGTAAACGGTATTTTCGCTGTCGAGCCACGGGGCATTTTGCCACTGAATGCCCACAGCGAGGAGGGGGGGGTGGAACGTGGTAACCCTGCTCCTCCCACTATTTGTGCGGCAAGGGATGGCACTGGGCTAGCCAGTGCCATTCGAAACATAATGCAGAGAGACAACCTTTACAACCGTGGCAGGGAAACGGGAAGCAGAGCACGGGGCGGAGCCGCGCGATGACACAAGTGCCCTAGCCCTCCGTCGTGGACGGGCCATCCTCGTGGAAGTCACCGCCCCGGGCGATGATGACTACCGGACCGCGACCGCAGCCGCCCACTGCTCCAGCGATCCCACCGACTATGTCACCGTGGATTCCCTCACAGCCAAAACCCGAGGAAGCGCCGGATTGGATGTCTCCACAGTAACGAGCTGCACCCTTTGGGACACTCGGGTCCGCAAAATACCTCTAAACGTAAAAGGACCAATAGGGAAGGGATGCAGCGCCCTCTTGCTAGGACGGTCTAGCACCACACTAACGGGTCTTTTTATACTGCCTGGAGTAATCGATGCTGATTATGAAGGAATAATACAAGCAATGGCATGGACTCCCTCTCCTCCAATGCTCATACCCAAGGGGACTAGAATTGCACAGTTAATACTATTTAAAGCCATAGTTCCACAAGCAGAGATGCGCGACCGACACGATGTGGGGTTTGGATCAACGGGACCCCCATCAGCTTTTTGGGCCTCGGCCATCGCCATCAAGAGGCCTACGCTGACCCTAACACTTCATCACCCAAAGGCCGACCCCTCGAGCGCACAAATAACCATATTAATGGATACCGGGGCAGATGTCACGGTAATTGCTCTTCAGGATTGGCCTAAAGGTTGGCCGTTAGATTCCACCACAAAAGGCCTTGTGGGAGTCGGTGGTGTCTCCGGTACTTTTCAGAGCCGGTATATGCTTACCATTAAGACTCATGAAGGCTCGCTCTATAACGTCCGGCCATATGCTGCCCTCATACCTGTCAGTCTCCTGGGGAGGGATGTGATGGGACAGGGCGAGCTTTCACCCTGAGCTTTCCGGAAAATTTTCGATAGCGGCCATTGACAAGCGACCGCACATGAGACTCACCTGGAGGACTAATAATCCTGTGTGGGTGAATCAATGGCCGCTCCCTGTGGAAAAGGTCGCTGCTCTCCAAGAACTTGTCCAAGAACAGTTACAATTGGGACACATTACCCCCACAACCAGCCCGTGGAATTCACCCGTGTTTGTTATTAAAAAGAAAAGCAGAAAATGGTGATTACTTCACGATTTATGTCAAATAAACAATGCAATGGAAGACATGGGAGCTTCCCAGCCCGGATTACCTTCTCCCGCTATGATCCCTCGAAATTGGAATATAGTGATTATTGATTTAAAGGACTGCTTCTTTACTATTCCGCTTCACCCTACTGATGCTCCTCGATTCGCGTTCTTGGTCCCAAAAATCAATAAGACCGAACCAATGGATAGGTATCATTGGACTGTGCTGCCCCAAGGGATGAAAAACTCCCCAACAATTTGCCAAACATACGTAGCAGGAGCACTATGCCCCGTACGCAAACGATTCCCGCACGTATACATCTATCATTATATGGACGACATATTGCTCTCCAGTTCAACAGACAACTTAATGCAAGAGGTACCGCCTGTTCTACGGCAGGAGTTACAGAAATGGGGATTACAAATCGCGCCGGAAAAAATTCAAATGGAGGCGCCTTGGAAATATTTAGGCTGGAAGATACTGCAGCAAAGTATTCAACCCCAAAACGTAGCCATTACAATGGAAATTCGCACGCTCAATGATGTCCAGAAGCTTATAGGCAATATAAATTGGATAAGGACGCAATGCGGAATTGACAACCATACACTAGCACCCCTGTTTGAGTTGTTAAAAGGGGACACTGATATTAATGTGCCCTGCCGGCTAACTAATGAAGCCAGGGCAGCACTAAACCGTATAGAGGAGAAGATCTCTGCCCAACAATGCCAGCGGCGAGCAGAAAATTTACCCATTCAGCTCTACATATGCAACCAGAATCCACAACCTTTAGCTATTATTGCGCAATGGGACTCCAACGCAACAGACCCGTTGCTGCTATTAGAATGGGTGTTTCTACCCCACCAACCAACAAAGACACTTGCCACCCGCATTGAAATGTTTTCGGATTTGATTAGGAAGGGTAGAGAACGAATTATAGAAATGGCCGGAGAAGAGCCAAAATCCATTACCATTCCGATAGTTAAAGACTACCTTGATTGGTGCCTCCAGAATAGCTTAGGGCTACAATCAGCCCTTTCGGGTTTCAATGGTCGACTTGATATACATCTCCCGTCTCATAAAATGCTTACCTTTTATAATAATGTACAGGTTGAGGACAAGCCCCTACATCAATGGCACCCAGTCCAAGGACAAACAGTGTTCACAGATGGGTCAGGGAGAATGGGAAAAGCTGTAGTCACGTGGGAACAAGGAGGCCACTGGCAACATGTGATAGAAACAATACAGGGCTCCCCTCAGATAGTAGAATTACATGCGGTAGCAATGGCATTCAAGCAATGGGACCAGGCTCCACTAAATATTGTCTCTGATTCACATTATGCAGTAGGAGTAGCACAACACATTGAAAGATCTCAGATCAAACACATCCAGAACGAGGCACTATTCTTAAAATTTAAAGAGTTATTATTTCTTGTAGAGCACCGTACCCACCCTTATTGCGTGATCCACATTAGAAGTCATACGACACTCCCGGGATTCTTTACAGAAGGAAATGCCCGGGCTGATCAATTGACCAACATTGCATTGCAAGTCCCAGTGCCAAATACATTGTCCCAGGCTCGTTTATCACATCAATTCTTCCACCAGGCAGCAAAAGCATTATCCAAACAGTTTGCCATCCCCATAGAAGATGCTAAGCTCATAGTACAGACCTGCCCGGATTGTCAACAACGACCAAGCCCACCGACTACAGTTAATCCTAGGGGCCTCTCTTCTCTTCAACTTTGGCAAACCGACGTTACTCACGTTCCCGAGTTCAGGAGGCTACAATACGTTCACGTGTCCATAGATTCTTTTTCGCACGTGCTCTGGGCCTCTGCGATGACGGGCGAAACAAGCCATCACGTACAGGCGCATTTCTGTGCGGCCTTCGCTGCCCACGGAATCCCTAAAGAAATAAAAACTGATAATGGCCCGGCTTATGCGAGCCGCTCTACGCGGGTTTTTTTCCATACCTGGGGTATCACTCACAAGACAGGCATCCCACACTCACCCACAGGACAAGCAATAGTAGAACGTGTTCACCGCACATTAAAGGACTTATTGGCAAAACAGAAAAAGGGGGAGACACAGGAGACCCCACAGAATAGATTAAACAAAGTGGTATATGTCATGAATCATTTGACACTCCCTTTTCAATACGAAGAAATACCACCTATAATTAAGCATTTTAAATCAATGGAATCAGGACTAACGTCCGTTCCAACAGGAAAAGCGATGGTTATGATGAGAAATCTGGATACTGGGGGGTGGGAAGGACCATATCCCTTAATAACCTGGGGGCGAGGGTACACTTGTGTTTCCACAGGACAAGGACCACGATGGGTGCCGGCTCGTGGCGTACGACCAGGGTTGGGACCATCATCCTCGTCCGCCTCTGCAGCTTCGGCGCCTCCTGGTTCTCAGTCCAGCCCAGACGAAACATCTGGGTCACCCTCGCCAACATGACCGGACAAAACCATATGTGTCTGTCTATGGCCAGCGTGGGAAATCCGTTCACGACCTGCCTAGTTGGGATTCCGCTAGAAGATAAGGATCTGACAAATTTGGTTAGCAGTACATCGACAGGGCCACACCTTGTGGGGGGGTGGAACCTCTCAGATACAGGAAATGCCTCCAGAGAGGCAATGAACAACAGGGATGGTTGGGTGGTCCAATTACCGATAGCCCCGTTGGAGCCTCAGGAGCTAGATATCTTGGGAAGTGTTAATGCGCTTGCCTGCTTAAAGTTCAATTATACTGGGAAAAATATCACTGCGGTTAACATCATGGCCAGCCTATCTGTGTACCGGAATGAATCTAAATGGTGCAATTATACCATCCCTAACATATCTAGGTCCTCGAATGCACCACTGGCCTTGCCAGCCGGGGTGTTCCTTATTTGTGGCGACCAGGCCTGGCAGGGTGTCCCCTCGCATATTGCGGGAGGACCTTGCACTTTGGGACGTTTAACTTTATTGACACCTAATATGTCTATGATCTTGAATATCACGAAGCTCCATAGGCGGATGAGACGAGCAGTCAATCACTACCAGAAAGACTGCAAGGACAATCTTGATTTCTGGGAGGCTGATAAAGTTATCGTAGCCTCCTTCCTTATACCTGGTGTTGCTGCTGCCCAGATTCTGACAACACTCAATAAATTAGGGTGCTGGCTTGCCAAACAAAAGAATGCTATGTCTGCTGCGCTAAGTGCTCTCTTGGCAGATACTGATTCTGTTCGACATGCTACTTTGCAAAACAGGGCCGCTATCGACTTCTTGCTATTAGCCCAAGGCCATGGGTGTGAGGAATTTGAGGGTATGTGTTGCATGAATCTGAGCAATAACTCCCAGACAGTGTTTCAACAGCTGAATGAACTATCTGACAAGCTAACAACAAGCTCACTGGGATTAGATTCGTGGTTAAAGGGGCTAGGAATAACCGGGTGGTTGACGGAGCTGATAAAAGGAGCACTTAGCCTGCTTCTTGCATTTGTCGAAATCCTAGCAGTCGTGCCATGCCTGTTGCAATGCCTGCAAAAAATGATTAGTCGCTCAATACGCACGGTATGGCTAGTGGGAACAAAAAAAGGGGGAATTGTGGGTGACCCATTCGGAGATAATCTGGAGCTGATTAATACAGTGGTGCACTAAATGTCAGGAGGGAGGTGGCTCGGGGGCATAGTGTGGCAAACAGCTAGAAAGGAGGAAGTTGGAACTGATAGGAGGAGGTTCCTGGATCTGGTGGAGCCAATGAAACGACCCGTCTATGACATGTCTGGTGGGGAACCCAGCAGATAACAAAGACTGGACTGTCTACTTACCGCAAGCGCCCCTAGAGCCACAGGAATTAGATATCCTGGGATGTGTAACAGCAACAGCATGTGTAAGGTTCAATTGCTCGGGCAAAAACCAAACCATGAAACAAATGGTCAACGCCACACTTGCTCCTTATTGCAATGCATCTCTTTGCTGTAATTATACAAAACTATAATAGCATCATTCCTTGCGCCAGGAGCTGCTCTGCTCGGCTGTGGGATCGACTGTGGAACAGACACCCCTAGGTGCATGCTGAGCATTTTCCTCGGAGGGGTCTCCACTCTCAGCCGCTCACCACGGGAGTAGACAAGGACCTCCTGAAGCCGTGGACAAATTATTTTAAGTGATATTTTCTTGTGGTATGAATGAGAAGTGCAAGAGGCCTCTTTGCGTGATTGTGTGATTGTGCTGTGCGAGTGAGATGCAGCATCGCTGCGAAGCAACATCCCTAGCGCTTAGTGGCTTGTTGACTGATGTAGATTCTAGTAGGCATGCTACTTTACAATCGTAATTCTGCATGTGATTTTCACCCTGTTGCTTATTGTACCTTGCTTATTGCAATGCCTGCGGCGCTTGATAGAAAAATCTATAGAAAGCGTTTGGTTGGTTGAAAATAAAAAAGGGGGAATTGTGGGAAAGGAATTCGCAGGGAGCTTTGTGCTGTTTCACACGTCCCTGAATTAGAGATAATGAGGAAACAAGCAGTAGAACCAAAAACTTGAGCAAGGTCGAGATAAAGTAAATTGGCTACAGTGTTAAAGATGAGCTTTGGGCAGTGGCCAATTGCTGGCTGGCTCGAGGCGCGTTTGAGGGTCTCTAACCAATTGTATGACAGATTCGGGCGCATGGACAACATGTGGGGCTACAGGGAAAGTATATGTAGTAGTTAAAAAGGGCAATAAACGTCTCCTTGTTCAAGAGCCATCAGGAGTCCGTGTCTTTCATCCCTTCACTCCTCGAGACACAGTAATGAAGATTCTGACCAGGATTAGAGGGGCCCTGCCTCCAGCCAGGGGGAGGAGAGGGACAATCGGGTTTATTGGACTGTGTGGATTTGATGGCCTGGCACGTCAGACCCACAGAAGTATAAGGCTTTAGTAGACACCGGTGCCCAGTGTACTGTAATGCCATCAAGCTATAAAGGGCCAGAACCCATCTGTATTTCTGGATTGACAGGGGAATCCCAGCAGTTAACTGTATTGCAGGCTGAAGTCTAACTGGGAATGAGTGGCAAGAGCACCCCATTGTGAGTGGCCCGGATGCCAGGGCATCACAGCATGATCCTCAATAGCCCCAGCTCCAGAACCCCAGAGGTCAACCTCGAGTTTCTCCTTGGGTTTTCTGCCAGAGGCGTCAGGTGAGGCCATGCTCCCCAGCTGCAGTGTAAAGTATGTTTTGCACAGCTGGTCCTGTACGAACAGGCCCAAGGGCTACTGCATGATCTTTTTTGATTTGTGCAAAGGCCTGTTGTTGCTTGGGGCCCCACTCAAAATAGTTCCTCTTCTGAGTCACTCGATATAGAGGACTAACAAGCTGACTATAGCCTGGAACATGCATTCTCCAGAATCCCACAAGGCCTAGGAAAGCTTGTGTTTCTTTTTTGCTAGTTGGCAGAGACATTGCCGTTATTTTATTGATCACATCCATTGGAATATGGCGACATCCATCCTGCCATTTTACTCCCAAGAACTGGATTTCCTGTGCGGGTCCCTTGACCTTACTCTGTTTAATGGCAAAACCAGCTTTCAGGAGACTTTGGATTACTTTCTTCCCTTTCTCAAAAACTTCTTCTGCTGTGTTGCCCCACATGAGGATGTCATCAATGTACTGCAGGTGTTCAGGAGCTCCCCATGTTCCAGTGCAGACTGAATCAGTCCATGGAAAATGGTAGGGCTGTGTTTCCACCCCTGGGGCAGTCAATTCCAGGTGTACTGGACACCCCTCCAAGTGAATGCAAACTGCGGCCTGCATGCTGCTGCCAGAGGGATGGAGAAAAATGCATTAGCGATATCAATTGTGGCGTACCACTTGACTGCCTTTGACTCTAGTTCATACTGGAGTTCTAGCATGTCCGGCACTGCAGCAATCAGTGGTGGCGTGACTTCATTCAGGCCGTGATAGTCCACCGTTAGCCTCCACTCGCCATTAGACTTTCGCACTGGCCATGTAGGACTATTATAGGGTGAATGAGTCTTGCTGATCACTCCTTGGCTCTCCAGATGATGAACCAACTCATGGATGGGAATCAGAGTCTCGGTTGGTGCGATATTGCCGTCGGTGCACCCTTGTGGTAGCGATTGGCACTTGCTGTTCTTCAGCCTTCAGCAATCCTACAATGGAAGGGTCTTCTGAAAGGCCAGGTAGGGTAGACAGCTGCCTAATCTTCTCTGTGCTCAGAGCAGCTATGCCAAAAGCCCACCGGTACCCTTTTGGATCCTTGAAGTACCTTCTCTTGAGGCAGTCTATGCCAAGGATGCATGGAGCCTCAGGGCTAGTCACAATACGGTGCTTTCGCCACTCATTCCCAGTTAGACTCACTTCAGCTTCCAATACAGTTAGCTGTTGGGATCCCCCTGTCACTCCAGAGATAGAGATGAGTTCTGTCCCTTGGTAGCCTGATGGTATTAAGGTACATTGTGCGCCAGTGTCCACTAGAGCTTTGTATTCTTGTGGTTCCAATATGCCAGGCCATCAGATCCACACAGTCCAATAAATCCGGTTATCCTTCTCCTCTACCTGGCCAGAGGCAAGGCCCCTCTAGTCCTGGTTGGAGTATCTATAACTTAATTCTTGCAAATGAGAGGCAGTGGTCCCTTCATCAGAGTCAAGAATAGCATCAGCCCTTCTACTGCCTCTGGGGAACTGCCCAGCAGAAACTGTAGCAGCATTTTTCTTAGGAGACCCCCTTTTTGCTGCTCTGTTTTCTTGCAGTTCACATACTCGAGCAGCTAGGGTTGAAGTAGGTTCACCATCCCACTTCCTCACATCTTCCCCGTGGTCACGCAGATAAAACCACAAGGTGCCACGTGGTGTACATCTTGGGACCACTCCCTCGAGCAGAAAAATACTGATTCTTAGTGGCTGAAATATCACTCCGTCTGGATGAGGAGGGAGATGCTCGTTCTACGAGGTGGTCAAGTCTTTGGGACAGTTTCTCCACAGACAAAACACAGGCCCGTAGTGGAACAGAGAGATTGTCTTCATATTTTTGAAGCTGGCAGGACAGAGTATACACTGTTGGTCCCATCCCCTCATCCCAATTAATTAATGCCAGCACACTGGCATGTGATGATGGTGCACTCCGCACAACCTTATACCACATGGATGCTGTGCACTGGACTTCATCAGGGTCTTTAGGTGTCTGGGCGTTGTCCAAATCACTATAAATCATCTCCAGCACAGCTAATTCCCGCAAATGCTGGAGACCTTTCTCCATAGTGGTCCACTTGCCTACATGATATACAATATCTTCCTTGTGGGGATACCTTTCTTTCACAGCTGCCAGGAGTCGCCTCCAGAGGCTGAGAACCTGTGTCTCTCTCCCAATTCCTTTGTCAATTACCACTTCTCTAGAGAGGGATCCCAGCTGCTTGGCTTCATTGCCTTCTCATTGTTGGCTATTGGCCCCAGTGTCCCAGCATTGAAGCAGCCAGGTGAGGATGTGCTCACCTGGGTGTCGACTGTAATCCTTTCGTATTTCTCACAACTCACTCAGGGATAGGGATCAGGTGGTTTCTGATTCATTTATGATTTCTGTCTCTTCTTCCTGCTGTTTTTGTGATGGCTCTGCTTTAGAGCTGCCTGCCTTTTCCCTTTCTCCCTCCTTCTTAGGAGAGGCTTCTTCTCTTATTAAAGAGCTGAATTCTGTTTCCATTGTTTTGACTTGACTATGGGGGCGACTGATACCATAGTTGGTTGATCCTCTGGGTCTGTCACAGCCTGTGTTATCTGGTCATCAGATTCAGAGACCTCCTCCCTCCCTTGAGGGTGCTGGATGGTGTTTAGTAGTGTTTGATAGGCGTAAGACAGGACCCAGCACAGTGCTGCAAGCTGGAGTTCTCTGGCATTGTCAGGGTCAGGACATAGGACTCTCAAACATTCTATCAGGTTTTTAGGATTTTGCACTTGTTCAGGGGTGAAGTTCAAAACTATTGGAGGAGACACCCGTGACAGGTACCTGCCGATATCCTCCCACACACCTTGCCACCTGCCACAAGACTGTTTCGGGGCAAATTCCTGGGTAAGCTTTCTAAACAATCAATTAACCTTAGAGAGAAGAGGAAACCCATTATTCAGAATTAGAAATAGCAATATATGGGTTACATGTGGATATTCAAAAAACTCAAAAACTGTTGTAATTAGCCCACTGTGAAAGAAGGAGGAGGTACCATTCCTGATATTATTCATAAACTGACTTCCAGATGAAGAAAGGAAGGCAGTGTAATTCTGAATATTCTCTAAAAGATAGTTTCCATGAGACCCAAATGATAACAGCGCAGAGTCTGAATGCCAGATTAAACTCAAGGCCAGTGCTTGACAGCACAGCGAATTAAAAAAAACGAACACAGATTGTAGCACATTCTCGGATCGGATATAGAGGAGAAAGGAGAACATGACACAGATTACATGATACATGATCAAACAAGCAAACATTAACAGGAAACTGAACACGGTGACTAGCAAGTAAGTGTCTTAGTTGTAAGAGTTTTAATCAATTCTATTGTTATCTCAACCCTTTGAGCCCCACGTTGGGCACCAAAAAGGCCTGTGGTGGTTTTACCTTGCTAGACAGCTGAAGTCTATCACAACCACCCTCTCACTCCCCCTCCTTAGAAGAGGAGGGGAAGAAGAAAAGGAAAAAAACAACTCACGGGTTGAGATAAGGATGATTTAATTAAAGGGAAAAATAATTATTAAGGAAAGATTATTATTAATTAAACAATTTAACTAAAGGGAAAAAAGGGAAAAGGGAAAAGGGAGGGGGAAAGGGAAAAAACAAAACAAAACAAAGCAAGTAAAGGCTATGTGGAAGTGCAGAGGAAAGAAATTACTCTCTACTTCCCACAAATGAGCGATGCTTGACCACGTCCTTGAAGCAGGGCCTCAACGCACGTAGCCGGTGTTCGGGAGGAGGACAGACGTTTTCACAACGAGAGCCCACCCCTCCCCTCTTCTTCCTTTTTCCGCCTTTTATTGCTGAGTGTGACATCATATGGTATGGAATATCCCTTTGGTTGGTTTAGGTCAGCTGCCCTGGTGATGTTTCTTTCTCACTTTTTTGCCCACCCCCTAGGAGGGTTAGAGAGAGTCCTGATGCTGTGCCAGCACTGCTCAGCAGCAGACACAGCACTGGTGTGATACCACTGCTGTTCTAGTTACAAGTGCAGAGCACAGCACTGTATGGGCTGCTGCAGGGAAAGTTAACATCCCAGCCAGACCCAGTACAATCACACAGATAAAACCACAGTGTGCAACATGGTGTGCGTCCCAGGTACTCTCTCCCTCAAGCAGGAAAATGCTGATTCTTAATGGCTGAAATATTGCTCCATCTGGATGAGGAGGGAGATATATGGTCCTCAAGGTGATGGAACTTTTGAGACAGTTTCTCCATAGCTGAGATGCAGGCCCGTAGTGGGGCAGAGAGATTTTCTTCATGTTGCTGAAGCTGACAGGACAGATCATCCACTGTTGGCCCCATCCCATCTTTCCAATTCATTGCTGCCAGTGTGCTGGCATGTGATGATGGTGCACCCCATACAAACTTACGCCATATGGACAGCGTGCACTGGTCTTAATCGGGATCTTTAGGTGTCTGGTCATTGTCCAAATCACTATAAACCATCTCCAGCGCAGTTAATTCCCTCAGGTGCTGGAGACCTTTCTCCATGGTGGTTCACTTGCCTAGTTGATATACAATATCTTCTTTGTGGGGATACCTTTCTTTCACACCTGCCAGGAGTCACCTCCAGAGTGTGAGATTTTGTGCCTCTCTCCCATTTTCTCTGTCAGTGACCCTTTTTCTAGAGAAGGATCTCAACTGCATAGCTTCCTTGCCTTCTAGTTCCTGGCTATTGGCCCCAGTGTCCCAGCATCGATACAGACAGGTGAGGATGTGCTCACCTGGGTGTCAACTGAAATCCTTTCGTATATCTTGCAGCTCACTCAGGGATAGGGATCAGGTAGTTTCTGATTCATGTATGATTTCTGTCTTCTTCCAGACAGACCGAGTACAGGGTGTAACTGCCCATCCATTCTCCCATGTTTCCACTTTTGAAGTTTCAGTTAATTTTAAATCTTGCTTATCATAAATAGTTTTGTTTGTTTGTTTGTTTCCTGGAAAGAATCTCTTTTCTCTGGCACTATAGCTAGTACTTCCTTTTCCATGCCTTTTTCTGCAGCCCGTTTTGCAGATAAATCAGCCAGCTTACTTCCTCTTTCTTGTGTGGTTTGCCCTGATTGGTGAGCTTTACAATGCATATTAGCTACAGCAAGAGGGATTTGTATACTTTCAAGTAAACTTAAAATTTCTTCCTTATGCTTTATCTCTGTCCCTTGGGCAGACAGTAGTCCTCTCTCTTTCCAAATGGCTCCATGCACACGGACTACTCCAGAGGCATATTTTGAATCAGTCCAAATGTTTATGCGTTTATCTTTGATTAGCTGCAAAGCTCGAGTGAGGGCAATTAATTCGGCCTTCCGGGCTGATGTGCTGGCAGGTAATGTTTGAGCTACTTTTTGACTACTGTCTCAATAGTAGTGACTGCATATCCAAATACTCTTTTTCCTTCCTTCATAAAACTGCTGCCATCTGTATACAATTCCCAATCTGTGTCTTGCCAAGGGGTATCCTTCAGGTTGGGTCTACTTGAATAGACCACCTCCATTGTTTGTTTTCACATAAACATGGTCTATCAGTCCAATACTGTAGTTACCATGTCTGAAACATAAACAGTTATTTTCTTTCCCATGATGAGATTCCGGGCCTCTTGTATTAACAATACTGTAGCAGCCACTGCTCTCAAGCATCCAGGCCATCCCTGACTTATGCCACTGCTCCCTTATATTCCCCCAAGCATTGGGTCAGAACACTGAGGGCTACAGCCTGCCTTTCACAGGTGAACAGTTTGAAAGGCTTTTCCAAATTAGTCAGCCCTAAAGCTGGGGCTTTCATCAAGGCTCTTTTAAGCAGACACTTGAGACAGAGAACAAGATAAAGGACGTTGATTCTGTAGGTCTTAGCTAGAACAGTTGTATGTTAACGACCCAAAGATAAGGGAATAAAAGACTGTATGCATAGATAATGGAACCAGCAAGAACTGGCTTGACTGCTGAAGTCTGTCAAAGACAGGAAAGACCAGAAGATTAGCAGCGAGGAAGACTTCTGGCCTTCAACAAAAGACCACCAGAGTACACCAGAGGACCACCCAAGGACTCCAGTATGCATACGAATAGGGGTGGGAACCTACGTTAATGATTCTTCGGAGACCTGATGAATAGGCCAGAGACTTATGGGAAATGAAATGAATATGTATTTGTCCCACTAATATATGAAGGGCATTAATAAGTTTTTATATATGCCCAAATCTCCGGAATCACTCCTGGGAAGGGACCTATTGGAAAAATTACAAGCGACTATATCATTTTAAAACGGGGAGATTGTTCTGGAGGTAGATGACCAGAGGTATGTGGAGGTACTAAGCCTAATGATATCAACAAACCCCAAAACAAAGGAAGAGGTTAATGAAGATATCTTGAGTCAGGTATTCCTGGGAATATGGGCCACTGAAGTACCAGGGAAGGCAAAAATGCTCCTCCAATACAAATCAAATTTAAGGAGGGGAGACAGCTACTCAGAATCAAAAAATACCCCCTGAGAAGAGAGGATAGGAAGGGAATTAGCTCTATAACTGAAAATTTTCTGCAATTAGGATTATTAAAAGAGTGTCAATCTGACTTTAACACTCCTATTTTGCCCCTTCAAAAACCTGATGGATCATATCGGGTCATACAGGATTTACGAGCTGTTAACAAGATAACTGAGGACCTTTACCCTGTGGTGGAAAACCCATATACTTTACTAACATGCTTAACACCAGAGCTAACCTGGTTTATCATTTTAGATCTGAAGGATGCCTTCTTTTGCCTCCCTCTCCATGAAGCCAGCCAGAAAATCTTTGCATTTGAGTGGGAAAGCCCTAAGAGTGGGCGCAAAACACAGCTCACATGGACAAGGTTGCCTCAGGGCTTTAAGAACTCACCCACCTTGTTCGGAGAACAACTTGCAAAGGACTTGGAGACCTGGGAAGTCCCACCAGGAGAAGGAAGGCTGTTGCAGTACGTAGATGACCTCCTAATAGCCACCCAGACAGAAGAAGCATGTGTGGCCTGGATGGTAAGCCTCCTAAACTTTCTGGGAATACAGGAGTACAAGGTATCGAAGAAGAAGGCTCAGATGGTAAAGCAGAAGGTGATCTACCTGGGTTATGAGGTTAGTGCCGGACAACGGACCTTGGGGCAAGATTGTAAAGAAGCGATATGTCAAACCCCGAAACCTGAGACAATAAAAGAACTGCGAACCTTTCTGGGAATGACAGGGTAGTGCAGATTGTGGAACAGGGACCTCCAATGGACAAAGGAGGCCACGTGAGCCTTGGACCAACTAAAGCAGCTCCAGCTCTGGGACTTCCAGATGTGAATACACCATTTTTCCTCTTTTCCCATGAGAAACAGGGGATTTCCCTGGGAATACTAGCACAGGACCTGGGCCCATATTGAAGGGCAGTGGCTTATTTTTCTAAGCAGCTGGATGCCGCCGCACCTTGGGCCAGAAAATAACTGTGTCTCACACAGTGTCCGCAGTGCTGGAAGTGAAAGACGGTCACTGGCTTTCCCCACAAAGGTTCCTGAAATACCAAGCTGTCCTGGTTTCAGGTAGGACAGAGTTAATTTTCCTCCTAGTAGCTGGCAGGGTGCTATGTTTTGGATTAGAATGAGAAGAGCGCTGATAACATGCTGATGTTTTAATTGTTGCAGAGCAGTGCTTACACCAAGCCAAGGACTTTTCAGCTTCTCGCTCTGTCCTGCTAGCGAGCAGGCTAGGGATGCAGCAGGAGCTGGGAGGGGACAGACCCAGGACAGCTGACCCAAACTGGCCAAAGGGGTAGTCCATACCATCTGACGTCATGCTGAACAATATATAGGGGTGGCTAGCCGGGGTGGAGGGGGGGGGGGGCCGGCTGCTCGGGGATAGGCTGGGCATCGGTCAACAGGTGGTGAGCAATTGCATTGTGCATCACTTAATTCGTACACATTATTACTATTAATACTATTATTATTATTATTATTATTGTTGTTATTATTGTTATTATTTTCCCTGTCTTAATAAACTGTCTTTATCTCAACTCACAGGCTTCCCGTTTCTCTCCCCCATCCCGGAGAGGGAGGGGGGAGGGTGAGCGAACGGCTGTGTGGTGTTTAGCTGCCAGCCGGGATAAACCACAACAGTCCATTTGGCGCCCAACGTGGGGCTCGAAGGGTTGAGATATCGACAGATTTGACCAGAGTGTGTTAAACTAAAATTGGTATAAGTATTCGACCTGCTTAATAGTTGCTAGTCACAATGTTGATTGTCTTAATCTCAAGTCTGCTGTGCCTGTTTCCCAAATCTACTGAGACACTAGAGGCACGAGTACGTGAGTTGCAAAAGAAAACAATCGGGAGAAAGGGGTTCTCTGAAAAGTTTGCTGCTCCAACTTCTAGCAGGCAGTCTTTTAAACACAGAAATGAAGATTCTGACCAGGACTAGAGGGGCCCTGCCTCCAGCCAGGGGGAGGAAAGGGACAATCGAGTTTATTGGACTGTGTGGATTCGATGGCCTGGCACGTCTGACGCACAGAAGTATAAGGCTCTAGTAGACACCGGTGCACAATGTATTCTAATGCCATCAAGCTGTAAAGGGCCAGAGCCCATCTGTATTTATGGCGTGACAGGGGGATCCCAGCAGTTAACTGTATTGGAAGCTGAAGTGAGTCTAACTGGAAATGAGTGGCAAAAGCACCGTATGGTGACTGGCCCGGATGCTCCGTGCATCCTTGGCATAGACTATCTTAGAAGAGGATATTTCAAGGACCCAAAAGGGTTCCGCTGGGCTTTTGGCATAGCTGCCTTAGAGACAGAGGACATTAAACAGTTGTCTACCTTGCCCGGTCTCTCAGAGGACCCTTCTGTTGTGGGGTTGCTGAGGGTTGAAGAACAGCAAGTGCCAATCGCTACCACAACTGTGCACCGGCGGCAATATCGCACCAACCGAGACTCCCTGATTCCCATCCACGAGCTAATTCGTCAACTGGAGAGCCAAGGAGTGATCAGCAAGACCCATTCACCTTTTAATAGTCCCATATGGCCAGTGCGAAAGTCTAATGGTGAGTGGAGACTAACAGTGGACTATCGTGGCCTGAATGAAGTCACGCCACCACTGAGTGCTGCAGTGCCGGACATGCTAGAACTCCAGTACGAACTGGAATCAAAGGCAGCCAAGTGGTATGCCACAACTGATATCGCTAATGCATTTTTCTCCATCCCTCTAGAAGCAGAGTGCAGGCCACAGTTTGCTTTCACGTGGAGGGGAGTCCAATATACTTGGAATCGGCTGCCCCAGGGGTGGAAACATAGCCCTACCATTTGCCATGGACTGATCCAGTCTGCGCTGGAGCAGGGGGAGGCTCCTGAACACCTGCAGTACATCGATGACATCATTGTGTGGGGTGACACTGCAGAGGAAGTTTTCGAGAAAGGGAAGAAAATAGTCCAAATCCTTCTGAAGGCCGGTTTTGCCATAAAACAAAATAAAGTTAAAGGACCTGCACGAGAGATCCAGTTTTTAGGAATAAAATGGCAAGATGGACGTCGTCAAATCCCAATGGATGTGATCAACAAAATAACAGCTATGTCTCCACCAACTAGCAAAAAGGAAACACAAACTTTCCTAGGTGTCGTGGGGTTTTGGAGAATGCATATTCCAAATTACAGTCTGATTGTAAACCCGCTCTACCAAGTAACCCGTAAGAAGAATGCTTTTGAATGGGGCCCTGAGCAACGACAAGCCTTTGAACAAATTAAGCAGGAAATAGTTCATGCAGCAGCCCTTGGGCCAGTCCGAACAGGACCAGATGTAAAGAATGTGCTCTACACCGCAGCCGGGGAGAATGGTCCCACCTGGAGCCTCTGGCAGAAAGAGCCTGGGGAAACTCGAGGTCGACCCCTGGGGTTTTGGAGTCGAGGATACAGAGGATCTGAGGCTCGCTATACTCCAACCAAAAAGGAGATATTGGCAGCATATGAGGGAGTTCGATCTGCTTCGGAAGTGGTCGGTACTGAAGCGCAGCTCCTCCTGGCACCCCGACTGCCGGTACTGGGCTGGATGTTCAAAGGAAGGGTCCCCTCTACACATCATGCAACTGATGCTACATGGAGCAAGTGGGTTGCACTGATTACTCAGCGGGCTCGAATAGGAAACCCCAGTCTCCCAGGAATCCTGGAAGTGATTGTGGACTGGCCAGAAGGCAAATATTTTTGGGATATCACCAGAGGAGGAGGTGGTCCGTGCTGAAGAAGCCCCACTGTACAACAAGCTACCAGAAAATGAGAAGCAATATGCCCTGTTCACTGATGGGTCCTGTCGTATTGTGGGAAAGCATCGGAGATGGAAAGCTGCTGTATGGAGTCCTACACGACGAGTTGCAGAAGCTGCTGAGGGAGAAGGTGAATCGAGTCAGTTTGCAGAAGTGAAAGCCGTTCAGCTGGCCTTAGATATTGCTGAACGAGAAAAGTGGCCAGTTCTCTATCTCTATACTGATTCATGGATGGTAGCAAATGCCCTGTGGGGGTGGCTACAGAAATGGAAGCAGAACAACTGGGAACGCAGGGGCAAACCCATCTGGGCTGCTGCATTGTGGCAAGATATTGCTGCCCGGGTAGAGAACCTGGTTGTAAAGGTACGCCATGTAGATGCTCGTGCCCAGGAATCGGGCTACTGAAGAACATCAAAACAACCAGCAGGTGGATCAGGCTGCTAAGATTGAAGTGGCTCAGGTGGACCTGGACTGGCAACATAAAGGTGAATTATTTATAGCCCGATGGGCCCATGACACCTCAGGCCATCAAGGTAGAGATGCAACATACAGATGGGCTCGTGACCGAGGGGTGGACCTGACCATGGACACTATAGCACAGGTTATTCATGATTGTGAAACGTGCTGCAATTAAACAAGCCAAACGGTCAAAGCCTCTCTGGTATGGAGGACGATGGCTGAAATACAAATATGGAGAGGCCTGGCAGATTGATTACATCACACTCCCCCAAACCCGCAACGGCAAGCGCCACGTACTTACAATGGTGGAAGCAACCACCGGATGGCTGGAAACATATCCTGTGCCCCATGCCACCGCCCGGAACACTATCCTGGGCCTTGAAAAGCAAGTCCTATGGCGACATGGCACCCCAGAAAGAATTGAGTCAGACAATGGGACTCATTTCCGAAACAACCTTATAGACACTTGGGCCAAAGAACATGGTATTGAGTGGGTGTATCACATCCCTTATCATGCACCAGCCTCCGGGAAAGTTGAACGATACAATGGACTGTTAAAGACTACACTGAAAGCCATGGGTGCTGGGACATTCAAAAATTGGGAAACACATTTGGCAAAGGCCACCTGGTTAGTCAATACTAGGGGATCTGCCAACCGAGCTGGACCTGCCCAATCAAACCTGTTACGCACTGTAGAAGGGGATAAAGTTCCTGTAGTGCACGTAAGAAACATGCTGGGTAAGACAGTCTGGGCTACTCCTGCCTCAGGAAAAGGCAAGCCCGTTTGTGGGATTGCTTTTGCTCAGGGACCTGGATGCACTTGGTGGGTTATGCAAAAGAATGGGGAGGTCCGGTGTGTACCTCAAGGGGACCTAATATTGGGTGAGAATAGCCCATGAGTTGAATTGTGATATGTTAATTATCATATAACACTGTATGTCATCACTACCATGGTTGCTATATATAATAGATGAAAATGGTGATTAATTAGAAGGTATTGGAAAGAGTGTAACCTGAGCATGACATAAATGGTATGGAATAAGGGGTGGATATATGTCCTGGTTTCAGTTAGGACAGAGTTAATTTTCCTCCTAGTAGCTGGCAGGGTGCTATGTTTTGGATTAGGATGAGAAGAGCGCTGATAACATGCTGATGTTTTAATTGTTGCAGAGCAGTGGTTACACCAAGCCAAGGACTTTTCAGCCTCTCTCTGTCCTGCTAGCGAGCAGGCTAGGGATGCAGCAGGAGGTGGGAGGGGACAGGCCCAGGACAGCTGACCCAAACTGGCCAAAGGGGTAGTCCATACCATCTGACGTCATGCTGAACAATATATAGGGGTGGCTAGCCGGGGTGGAGGGGGGGCCGGCTGCTCGGGGATAGGCTGGGCATCGGTCAACGGGTGGTGAGCAATTGCATTGTGCATCACTTATTTCGTACACTTTATTATTATTATTATTATTTTCCCTGTCTTAATAAACTGTCTTTATCTCAACTCACAGACTTCACTTTCCCGTTTCTCTCCCCCATCCCGGAGAGGGAGGGGGGAGGGTGAGCGAACGGCTGTGTGGTGTTTGGCTGCCAGCCGGGCTAAACCACAACACAAGCTATCACGGTAGATGATGTAGAAATAGTGGTAACTAACATTGTCAACCCAGCTTCTTTCCTCAGCGGAAACCAAGGGGAGCCAGTACACCACGACTGCCTGGAGACCATCGAAGCTACCTGCTCCAGCCGTATGTGTAAATCTGGTTCACTGATGGGAGCAGCTAGGTCATCAGCGGAAAACGACATGCTGGGTATGCAGTTACCACTTGCAACGAGGTAATAGAATCTGGACCTTTGCCAACAGATACCTCTGCACAAAAGGCTGAGATATTTGCTCTGACCTGTGCCTTAGAAATAGCAAAAGGAAAGAAAATAAACATCTATACGGACTCAAGATATTCATTTGGGGTTGTACATGCACATGGAGCCATCTGGAGAGAAAGAGGACTGTTGAACTTGCAAGGGAAAAACATCAAACATGCAAAAGAAATAATGCGATCATTAGAAGCAGTTCAGCTGCCTGAAAAGGTAGCAATCGTGCACATTAAGGCACACCAGAAGGTGAGCTCAGAATTGGAGGAAGGAAACGGTCTGGCGGACAGAGAGGCAAAAGAAGCAGCAAAAGGTGAGGTAGCAACTGAGGGAGCCCTGATTCCAGACAGGGCAGATTCCCCCTAAAGGTAAGCCTGTGTACAGAAAATTAATCGAAAGTCAAAAGGGAAAATATAACCAAGAGGGATGGGCTATTACTGAAGAAGGGAAAGGGAAGCTAGTCATCCCCTCCAATTTAATGTGGTCACTTGTAAGGGAAGAACACTGGAAAGCACACTGGGGAATAGATGCCTTGTATTACAATCTAATTGGAAAAATTACTGCCAGGAACTTATATGCTACCATGTTGTGGTTTAACCCGGCAGGCAGCTATGCACCACACAGCCGTTCGCTCACCCTCCCCCCTCCCTCTCCGGGATGGGGGAGAGAAACAGGAAAGTGAAGTCTGTGAGTTGAGATAAAGACAGTTTATTAAGACAGGAAAATAATAATAATCATAACAATAATAAGTATGAAACAAGTGATGCACAATTGCAATTGCTCACCACCCGCTGACTGATGCCCAGCCTATCCCCGAGCAGCCGGCCCCCCACCCCTATATATTGTTTAGCATGACATCAGATGGTATGGAATACCCCTTTGGCCAGTTTGGGTCAGCTGTCCTGGGTCTGTCCCCTCCCAACTCCTGCTGCACCCCTAGCCTGCTCGCTGGCAGGACAGAGCGAGAAGCTGAAAAGTCCTTGGCTTGGTGTAAGCACTGCTCTGCAACAATTAAAACATCAGCATGTTATCAGCGCTCTTCTCATCCTAATCCAAAACATAGCACCCTGCCAGCTACTAGGAGGAAAATTAACTCTGTCCTAACTGAAACCAGGACATATATCCACCCCTTATTCCATACCATTTATGTCATGCTCAGGTTACACTCTTTCCAATACCTTCTAATTAATCACCATTTTCATCTATGGTATATAGCAATCATGGCAGTGATGACATACAGTATTATATAATAATTAACATACTACAATTCAACTCATGGGCTATTCTCACCCAATATTAGGTCCCCTTGAGGTACACACCGGACCTCCCCATTCTTTTGCATTACCCACCAAGTGCATCCAGGTCCCTGAGCAAAAGCAATCCCACGAATGGGTTTGCCTTTTCCTGAGGCAGGAGTAGCCCAGACTGTCTTACCCAGCATGTTTCTTATGTGCACTACAGGAACTTTATCCCCTTCTACAGTGCGTAACAGGTTTGATTGGGCAGGTCCAGCTCGGTTGGCAGATCCTCTAGTATTGACTAACCAGGTGGCCTTTGCCAAATGTGTATCCCAATTTTTGAATGTCCCAGCACCCATGGCTTTCAGTGTAGTCTTTAACAGTCCACTGTATCGTTCAACTTTCCCGGAGGCTGGTGCATGATAAGGGATGTGATACACCCACTCAATACCATGTTCTTTGGCCCAAGTGTCTATAAGGTTGTTTCGGAAATGAGTCCCATTGTCTGACTCAATTCTTTCTGGGGTGCCATGTCGCCATAGGACTTGCTTTTCAAGGCCCAGGATAGTGTTCCGGGCGGTGGCATGGGGCACAGGATATGTTTCCAGCCATCCGGTGGTTGCTTCCACCATTGTAAGTACGTGGCGCTTGCCGTTGCGGGTTTGGGGGAGTGTGATGTAATCAATCTGCCAGGCCTCTCCATATTTATATTTCAGCCATCGTCCTCCATACCAGAGAGGCTTTGACCATTTGGCTTGTTTAATTGCAGCACGTTTCACAATCATGAATAACCTGTGCTATAGTGTCCATGGTCAGGTCCACCCCTCGGTCACGAGCCCATCTGTATGTTGCATCTCTACCTTGATGGCCTGAGGTGTGATGGGCCCATCGGGCTATAAATAATTCACCTTTATGTTGCCAGTCCAGGTCCACCTGAGCCACTTCAATCTTAGCAGCCTGACCCACCTGCTGGTTGTTTTGATGTTCTTCAGTAGCCCGATTCCTGGGCACGAGCATCTACATGGCGTACCTTTACAACCAGGTTCTCTACTCGGGCAGCAATATCTTGCCACAATGCAGCAGCCCAGATGGGTTTGCCCCTGCGTTCCCAGTTGTTCTGCTTCCATTTCTGTAGCCACCCCCACAGGGCATTTGCTACCATCCATGAATCAGTATAGAGATAGAGAACTGGCCACTTTTCTCGTTCAGCAATATCTAAGGCCAGCTGAACGGCTTTCACTTCTGCAAACTGACTCGATTCACCTTCTCCCTCAGCAGCTTCTGCAACTCGTCGTGTAGGACTCCATACAGCAGCTTTCCATCTCCGATGCTTTCCCACAATACGACAGGACCCATCAGTGAACAGGGCATATTGCTTCTCATTTTCTGGTAGCTTGTTGTACAGTGGGGCTTCTTCAGCACGGGCCACCTCCTCCTCTGGTGATATCCCAAAATATTTGCCTTCTGGCCAGTCCACAATCACTTCCAGGATTCCTGGGAGACTGGGGTTTCCTATTCGAGCCCGCTGAGTAATCAGTGCAACCCACTTGCTCCATGTAGCATCAGTTGCATGATGTGTAGAGGGGACCCTTCCTTTGAACATCCAGCCCAGTACCGGCAGTCGGGGTGCCAGGAGGAGCTGCGCTTCAGTACCGACCACTTCCGAAGCAGATCGAACTTCCTCATATGCTGCCAATATCTCCTTTTCAGTTGGAGTATAGCGGGCCTCAGATCCTCTGTATCCTCGACTCCAAAACCCCAGGGGTCGACCTCGAGTTTCCCCAGGTTCTTTCCGCCAGAGGCTCCAGGTGGGGCCATTCTCCCCGGCTGCGGTGTAGAGCACATTCTTTACATCTTGTCCTGCTCGGACTTCCCTAAGGGCTACTGCATGAACTATTTCCTGTTTAATTTGTTCAATTTAATTATTTGATTATTATTAATTTGTTTGTGATACCCATCTTTAAGAAGGATCATAAGGAGGATCCAGGGAACTACAGGCCTGTCAGCCTGATCTCCATGCCAGGAAAGATTATGGAACAGGTCATCCTGAGTGCAATCACACAGCATGTGTGGGACAACCAGGGGATCAAGCCTAGCCAGCATGGGTTCATGAAAGTCAGGTCCTGCCTGACCAACCTCATCTCCTTCTATGACCAGGTAGCCCGCCTGGTGCATGAGGGAAAGGCTGTTGATGTAGTCTACCTAGACTTCAGCAAGGCCTTTGACATGGTCTCCCACAGTGTTCTCCTGGAGAAATGGCAGCCTGTGGCTTGGACAGGTACACTCTTTGCTGGGTTAAAAACTGCCTGGACAGCCAGGCCCAGAGAGTGGTGGTGAATGGAGTGAAATCCAGCTGGCGACTGGTCACAAGTGGTGTTCCCCAGGGGTCGGTATTGGGGCCCATCCTCTTTAATGTCTTTATTGATTATTTAGTCGAGGGCAGGTTCAGGTTGGAAATTAGAAGATGTTTCTTCTCAGAAAATGTAGTTAGGCATTGGAACGGGTTGCCCAGGGAGGTGGTGGAGTCACTGTCCCTGGGGGTGTTTAAGGAAAGGTTGGATGTAGTGCTTAGGGACATGGTTTAGTGGGTAGTATTGGTGGTAGGGGGATGGTTGGACTAGATGATCTTGGAGGTCTTTTCCAACCTTAATGATACTATGATTCTACCTTGCTGGGCAGCTGAACTCCACCATAACTGCTCTCTCACTCCGCCTCCTCAGAAGAAGAGGGGGAGGAGAAAGTATGCTGGAAAGAACAAAAAAAGGCTCGCGGGTTGAGATAAGGGCAATTTAATTAAAGGGAAAAGGAAGAGGGAAAAAAAAAAAGCAAAGGAAACAGAGAGAGGAAAAAATAATTATTCTCTACTTCCCATCAATTAGTGATGTTCTGCCACGTCCTGGGAAGCAGGGCCTCAATACGCACAGTGGTTGTTTGGAGGGGACAGACGTCTACATAATGAGAGCCCCCCCTCTCCTTCCTCTTTCCCACCATTTGTTGCTGAGTGTGACATCATACGGTATGAAATATCCCTTTTGTTGGTTTAGGTCAGCTGCCCTGGTGATGTCCCCTTCCCACTTCTGGCCCACCCCCAGCCTACTGGCTCTGCGGGGGTTTGGAGGGAGTCTTGCTGGTACAACACAATATGGGCCACTGCAGGGAAAGTTAACTCCAACCCCAGCCAGACCCAGTACACTCTCTTCATCTATCCCACCAGAACAAGGCCACAGTTCCTTAAGGGTGTACCTGCTCTGGAGTGGACTTATGTATGGCTACAGATTTTTTGTGGTATAGGCGTTCCTACATGGAATTATCCACAGGTCACGGTCCCTCTGACTCAAGTTCACTCTGGAGTCCCGGCCCTTTCAGTACAGCAGCCTCATTATCTCAGAATTGGATACAGGTGATAATGTGCTCATCTGGGCAACGGTTGAAAACTTTTTGCATATCTCACAGCTCACCCAGGGATAGGGATTGAGTGGTTACTGCCTCATTTGTGAGTTCTGCCTCTTCCTCCTCCTGTTCTCATGATGGCCCTACTTCAGAGTAGCCTGCCTCATCCACTTCTTCCTCCTTCCCCCTCCTAGTATTTGTTACTAAACAAGTTGACTTTCGCATCCATTATTTCTTCCTGTGTACAGGGGCAACTGATACCGGCACAGGTTGGCTCTCTGATTCTGCCACAGTGTCCTTCACGGGAATTGTATTAGCTGCTGTGCCTGGTGCAGGGGCTGGATTAACCACGTAGTCTGTTGTGGGGCTTGGATCAGATTCAGGTGCATTCTCTTCCCCATGAGGGTGCTAAATAGTGTTGACTATTGTTTGACAGGCATAAGCCAGCCCCCAGCACAGTGTGGCAAGCTGTAACTCTGGCATTGCCAGGGACAGAGCATATCTTTTTTAAACATTCTATCAATCTTTTAGGATTCTGCACTTGTTCAGGGGTGAAGTCCAAAACCATCAGAGGTGACAACTGTTATAGTTACCTGCCCATATCCTCCCACACACCTTGCCATCCATAACCATCCCACTTAAGGGCAGATCTCTGGGTGGTATTCTTAAACAACAATGGGATCATGCTGGTTTGAACATCCCAAGGATATTAAAAATTCTCAAGAGCTATTGTAACTAGCCTGGAGGAGAAGGGAAAGGTGAAGGAGAAAGGGAAAGTGAAGGATATGCCTATACATATTCATAACCTATCCCCGCTTTGTATTAAAATTAGCTCCAAGAAGTCATTTCCATAAACTCCTCCCATCTGCGCCTGCGCAGTGCCTTCTGGTGGTGGTCGTTGAGGGGTCGTGGGGATGAAGGCTGATAACTCTTCTTCATCACCACTAGTTGACCCCCTGCCTTTGTACAGACTCAGCTGCTCCTTGGCTCTTGTCCAAACCACAAGGTCGGTCTCAGCTGGTTTTTGAGACAGGTTCCCCATTTTTGTCAGGAAACATCCTCTGTGAGGGGCCCCGAGACTCCTTGTTTCGGTTAATTTGCACAGTAGTAAGCAAAGACACTCAGCAACATCTATTTTAATGCGATTAAGCAAGCCCCCATTCTTCCATTCCTGGCTTTAATAATAACGACTGTTTTATTTAGAAATCATTACTGTGATTAAACAAGTCCTCATTCTTCTATCCCTGGCTTCACTAGGAGAAAAGGTAAAGAATGTATTTGTTAATAGTTTACAAGAGATGGTTCCTGAAGTACAAAGATGACTGAAATGCTAAGCAGAAATACCAGATTAGGCTTACAACTAGTACTCTTATCATATCAGAAGCCAGCATTACACAGTACAGCAAAGTGATAAAATCAAAACCAACCTTAAAACAGACCCCAGAGATGATAAACAACAAAACAGGAAGCATATACAGAAAGTAAAGGAGTACATAATACCCCTGAGCCTCCCCTGAGCCTCAGGGACATGGTTTAGTGGGTGACATTGGTAGTAGGGTGATGGTTGGACCAGATGATCTTGAAGGTCTCTTCCAACCTTAATGATTCTATGATTCTATAACACAACTCTGTGAGCAAATACAACAACTTTG
Source organism: Cygnus olor (assembly GCF_009769625.2). NCBI lineage: Eukaryota > Metazoa > Chordata > Aves > Anseriformes > Anatidae > Cygnus > Cygnus olor. Next base: position 530,886 of record NW_024429075.1, on the reverse strand, counting down.
AGAGCAAATAAATCAACTTTGTAGCCAGCAGCTACTAAACAAATATAGCAATTTAAAAGCAAATTTGTTCTCTCTAACATGCTCTGGTCAGATCTATTGTTATCCCAACCCTTTGTGCTGCACATTGGGCATCAAAAGGACTGTTGTGGTTTAACCTGGCAGGCAGCTAAGCACCACACAGCTGTTTGCTCACTCCCTCCACAGTGGGATGGGGGAGAGAATGGAAAAAAGGTAAACGTGGGAGAATCCATGGGTTGAGATAAGAACAGTTTAATAAGAAAGGGAAAGGAAAAGAAAAAAAAAGAATAAAAAAACAGGTGATGCACAATACAATTGCACACCATGAGCCAACAGATGCTCAGCCAGTCCGCAAGCAACAGCAGTCCTCCCCCCAGCCAACTATCCCCAGTTTTTATTGTTCAGCATGATGTCATATGGTATGGAATATCCCTTTGGCCAGTTTGGCTCAGCTGCCCTGGTTCTGTCCCCTCCCAAGTTCTTGTGCACCCCCAGACTCCTTGCTGGCAGGACAGTATGAGAAGCTGAAAAATCCTTGACTCTGTGTAAGCACTGCTCTGCAACAACTAAAACATTGGTGTGTTATGAGCATTATTCTCATCCTAAATCCAAAACACAGTGCCATACCAGCTACTAGGAAGAAAATTAACTCTATCCTAGCCAAAACCAGGACACCAGCCCAACGTTAGTGTGAGAAACAATCTGTAGCCAATAACACAGGCTCAGGCAAGGATCTCAGTGAAGTAGCATTTTTATTCGCGATTGCAATGGCCGGCGTCCTGCAAGCAGGAGCGCCCAGCAAAAGTATGTCATAACCTTGTAATACTCTATTACCCAATGCTTAATTCCTCCCCCATTTCCTTGTTGGCCAAGTACTACATGTTCACAAACTACTCTATGCTTATTACTATACCGTATAGGTACAATTTTATTTGACTAACCTTTAATTTCTCCTTTTCCTTTTTTTCCCTTCTACTTTTGTGACTAGAGGGCCTGTGATTTTTTTTTACTGATTTTGCACTGCTCGTTTTGTTTTTCTTAGCTATCCTCTTTATTTTGGGACATTGGACCTTCCACTGTCCCCTTATCTGCTTAACTTACTCCCCACTGTTATGCCTGCACCATCACTTTTGAATAGGCAAGGTTAGTGGAATTTTCCACTGCAAAAACACAACTTTATTTCTCACATTAGGGGATAGAGGACTTGCCCCTGCCCTACACAGGGAGAGGGGAAGGCATGCACATGCACAAAGACAGACCTAATACATGAACAGGCACCCGCTAGGAATCGTCCCCCCCCTTCCAGTCAGGGCCGAGACTGATAAAGTAGACCTTGCCACCTCTTACGAGGGGGACACCTCGCTCGGACAACGAACGGTGGCAGCCCCCTTGTCCCACCGCTGCTACTTCGCAGGGAAGGGGAGACCAAAAGGGAGTTTGTTGCCGTGCTTGCCACCTCTCGTGCGCTGTCCGGGCGGCAGGGACCCCGGCTGCCGCCAACTGATTGGGGGCGGGCGGGAAGGGGGAAGTGATGCCGATCGCCACCAACTCAGAACCTTCCGCGGTGCAGTCCGACTCCCGCCTCTTTCCTTCCGCCTGCTTGCGGAACCACGATCGGGAATCCGCAAAGTCCGGGGAGGACGGCATTGAAGATCGATCGGATCCCCTTCGCCAGGTGGGAGAGGCGGATAGAGGAGTCGGGCTCACCAGAAGATTGGTGGCTCCTTCCGCCGTATCTCCTCTCCCTCCTCCTGCGCTGTCGCCTGCCTCCTTCTTTTCCTTCTCCCCCTCCCCCATCGCTGCCGCAGCCGTCGCCCCCCCCCCCCCAAGCTCCCTTTCTTCTCCTGTAGTCTCCCTCGATCCACTCCAGCTTCCTCAGCTTCGCCATGAACGGGGGCGCCACTCATTTACAACAGCCTCCTCCCCCCACCCTCTGCCAGCAGCCGCCGCCACTCCTACACAGGCCGAGCCTCCCGGAGCAAGGAACTCAGAGCCAGGGTAGAGGCGGCCACATCGCTGCCCTGGGCAACAGAGCCCCTGTGTCAGGTAAGTGGTGCGTATGAGGCGGGGAAGTATTTTGGGGCGGAAAGGGATATTTTCTCTCCACCCCCTCTCCCAAGGACTACCCCTTTGTTCATCTTCTCCCCCAAAGGTCCCAGAAGTTGACACCCTCCGCAACACTTCAGTGGAGTTGTGCCCATCCCGCCGGGTATGTGTCCCCATGGGAGACACGACGGGTGTCTGGACACCAGGCGGTAAAACACGCAGGGAAGGGGGGAGAGACCAGAGTCGTGATATTGCTCTCCATCTCCTTTGGGGTGTCTCTGCCCTCAGTGCTTGTGACCATATTGAGTGGTTGCCCCACGGCCCCGAGGGTGCTGAGTCCCCGGGGGTGACATGGGAGCAGCAGCGCACATGGGGGAGATTTTGAGGCCCCCAGAAAAGGGACTGAGTAAAAACTGCACGGGTCATACCAAAACAAGTAAACTTGTTGGGGATCTTGTTCAAGTTTTGTACCTCCTGGCAAACAGCTGAAGCTTTGGAGTATGTCGGGGAAAAGAGAAAGAGGATTACCAAGACCGAGGGTCTCTGGAGTCTCCAGGAGTGTTGAGGAGCCATTTCCTTCTCTGTATTTTCTCCTTGTATTTCTGGTGTTGGAATCGTTGAGTGGACTGTACTGCTGGAGAAAGTTTCTGAACTGTCTTGCTCCGGGTCACTCAAAGGGGTGCATGGATCCTGCCACAGAGCCTGAGTTGGGTGTTAGGATAGAAGCATTTAAAATTATGCCATTATTTGAGACCTTTCAGATATACCTTTTTTTTTTTTTCTTAGCATCAGATATGGCATTATAAATTATGCTGTTGGAGAAGAGATGCTGTAATTAAATTTGATAGGGCACATTTGTTCTTGTATAATCATTGCTAATATAGTATCTGTGCTGTCTTCATATTTCCTGTTGTTTGTATTTGTTTTGTTGTGTGGTTTTTTTTATTTGACAATAGAATTTATTTTAATGTGCATTTAAATGTCTGTACTATGATATAAACTTTTGTTGCATTCTGAATGATACCAGAGTTGTGTAACTGATTGTAGTTACTCTGTTTATAGAATAGTTCAGTTGGAAGGGATCTTCAGAGATCATCACCAGGGTGAAGAGATTGGCACCTCCCTCTCCACTTCCCCTGTTCAGGAAGTTGTAGAGAGCAATGAGGTCGCCTCTTAGCCTTCTTTTCTCTGGACTAGACAACCCGTGTCCTCAGCTTCTCCTCATAGGACATGCTTTCCAGCCCTTTTACCAGCTTTGTTGCCCTCCTCTGGATGCTTTCAAATAACTTAACATCCTTTTTATATTGTGGAGCTCATAAGTGCACACAATATTCAAGGTGAGGTTGCACCAGTGCTAAATATAGTGGGATAATCACCTATTTTGATTAGCTGATTCTTCAAAATATTATGTGAGATTCAGTGATTGTCTATGGTTAGCTCTGATCTCTTTGGTAAAGAAAGCCCTCTAATACAGCTAATCTGTTGGTAAATGTAGTAGATAGCATAAATTTCTTTAATTTCCTTAATGAGTAACTGACTACTTGCGTTCTTATTGTCCTTTGGCTTTATTGGTATAGGAAAGTGAACTGACATGCTTTTGTGCTTGAAGCACCAAGTGCTTGAATTTTAGAATATTTATTAGAATATGTATTATTTAGAATATTTATTTTGTGGGGAAACTTGTAGTCCTTCAGGAGTGGCTTTCAGTTCTGAAATTACATGCATATGTAAATCTAAAGCAGCCTCTGGCTGGTTGACTACATTTTTTCCATAGTGTCAGTGTCCTTTGAAACTATTATTAAGACTGATATGGCTTCTTAAATTCTTGTTTATGTTGGTAGCTCCAAAATGCTGGGAAAACATCATCTTACAGAGACCCTATCTTTCTTCCTAATCATTTCTGTATATTAGCCATTTGACACCTGACTTTTTAAATGTCAGGTCCATTTCCTCTTAAAAATGGTTACACAACGGATATCCCTCCGAGGAACAGCTTTTGACCACTCAATTCACTTTTATTTTGGAGCTATGATGTTTTCAAGACACAAGTTTGTGGATTTATTTTTAAATATGGGAGTTCTCTTCTAGACTACATTGGGATTGCCCACATTATTAAATTTTAAACAACTGTGGTTTCAGGATTGGGCTCTGTCACCCGTCACTATGGAGGACAGGTGGGTTCTTTTAGGGATCCTTGGCAGAATGGCAGAATGAGAACTGGCCACAGGGTTGTGGTTATAATCAGAGATATGACAATAAGATCTATTATATATGTATACATAGATATCTATATATAATAACTATATAATATAGCTATTATATATATGAAGTCAGTATGGGATTAGAGCATGGAAAAATAGACTACCTAATTAGTCCTTTCCTAGAGTATATTTTTAGCTACTCATGTCTTGGGGAGTTACTTAGATGACTTATGGAAGTCTGTAGTATGGATGTTTACACTGTTAGCAATCTTAATCTAAAATGAAATATATTTTATACACAACAGGGTTTGCTGCTTTCTTTTGGAATTTGTGGTTGGGAATGTTTTAAAGGAATACCATGTAAAAATTTAGAAAGAATTTTAATTTTTACTTTTGACCTGTTTTATATATTGCAGAAATACATGCATGTATTTGTGTGTGCATGTGCGCACATTGGAGACCACTTCTTATATAGCTCTCTTTCTTCCCCAGTTATGCAGGCTTTTCACAAAAGATGATACTTAGCAGATAATGACTTGCAGAAAACGGACTCCACAATCAGTAAGATTGTAAAGTAGGTATGTTTATTCAGCACTGAGCAGCACGGGGGGTAGTCCCACCAAAGTCATGCGCACCTGACACGGCAACTTGCCTTGGTTATATGCAGTAAAGAGTTACATATGCATGAAGTTTCACAATACGCCTATACACATTCATAACCTGTCCCCACTTCGTATTAAAATTAGTTCCAAGGAGTCATTTCCATAAACTCCTCCCATCTGCGCTTGCGCAGTGTATTCTGGTGGTGGTCGTCAGGGGTCGTGGGGATGAAGATTGATGACTCTTCCTCGTCATCACTAGTTGACCTCTTGTCTTTGCGCAGACTCAGTTGCTCTTTGGCTCTTGTCCATCTGCAGGACCAGTTTCTACCAGTTTCTTAAGACAGGCTCACTCTCTTCTTAGGAGACTGACCTTGGTAAGGGGCCCAAGGCTTCTTGCTTTAGTTAATTTGCACAATGCACCATAGTTAGCAAAGACACTAAGTAGCATCCTAGTTTAATGCCGTCAGCGCTCTCTCTCTACTTGATAAGATTCTCCTAACTCCCTCTCTCAATAATAAAATCTTCTCCAGATGTAAATGATCTCAGGAAGGGAAGTTTTATTTGACAAAGCTTCCTTTCAATTCTGCTGTTTAGAAATTGGACATTTTTGGTGTAGTTGAACAGCTCAGGTTGAAGTCTGATCTCAAATCCTCTCCCAATTCTCCCACGTTTCTGACAATCTCATAATAAAATTTATGTAGTGTATCACTGTGAAAGAAAAGATTTTACATTGCCTGTGACTTGGAAATCCTTAGGTATAGTAAAGAAATAGAACCTTTATCACTTGTACAGTTCCATCACAGACCTGGTAACTGTGACTGGCTGACCGATGCCCAGCCTATCCCCGAGCAGCCGGTCCCCCCACCCCGGATAGCCACCCCTACATACTGTTTAGCATGACGTCAGATGGTATGGACTACCCCTTTGGCCAGTTTGGGTCAGCTGTCCTGGGTCTGTCCCCTCCCAGCTCCTGCTGCACCCCTAGCCTGCCCGCTGGCAGGACAGAGCGAGAAGCTGAAAAGTCCTTGAAAACCACTACATGTATTGAGGCCCTGCTTCCCAGGATGTGGCTGAACATCTCTCATTGATGGGAAGTAGAGAGTAATTGCTTTTCTCTCTGTGCTTCCGCACAGCCTTTGCTTTTTTTTCCCCCCCCTCCCTTTTCCCTTTAGTTAAATCATCCTTATCTCAAACCTTGAGCCCTTTGTGTCGTATTTTCTCCCCCTTCCCCTTTGAGGAGGGGGAGTGAGAGAGTGGCTGTGGTGGAGCTTGGCTGCCCACCCGAGTAAAAACACCACATTTGTAAAGCTGCATTATCACATGGTTTCCTTGTGGAAGATCTACCTAAAGCTTTTCTCTAACAATTTCTCATTGTTTTTGAAGTTTTTAAATGTGAATATTTTTTTTTTGTAATTTCACATACACCATTTTTATACATCTTTGTGGTCCACATTGCTTTGGGCCATAAGAGGGCTAAAGATTTTGTAAGAATGCTTGACAAAATACAAACCAGCCACAGGCAGAAATCATTGTCAGTGCCAAGGCTCCTTAGCCACCTCTCACAATACAGTTATTTGGAAAAAAAATCTTAATGTCATTGCTTATTGCCATTAATACTTCAGTTAATCAAAAATTTATCAGACGTTAAAGTTGCTTTCAATATTTTTTTCTTGCTTTTAAAGTAGAAAGTCAAGAATCATATGTGAGTGTCAGTTAATTGGTGAGTACAATTACTTTGTTGTAAACTTGTTTTGTTCAAGGACATGATCTTCAAAGGAAATTTTTTAGAAAAGTTTTAATCCTTCCCTTCTCAAATGGAAATGTTAATGGAAATATACTCTCACTCCTCAAGTATTCCTATAATTGTATCTTAGAAAAGAAAAACAAAATTGCCAAAAAAAACACAAACAAAAAACAAACAAACAAACAAACAAAACAAGAACCTCCCTGTTAGTTTGAACACCTCCATGATTTCACTACATTGAAATTGCTAATTTGTTACAGACTACTTTATTACTACATAAACATAATAAATGACTATTATACCTAGATAAGTGTTTTACTGATTATTGGTTTGAACTTCCAAAATTGATACCAGTTGCAAACTAACAACTTGACCAAGCTTATTTAAATCTCTTAGCCTTTTTACTCACAAGCAATCTTTGAAGTGAATCTAGATTCCACAGGGTTTTTTTATTACTATTATTTTGGTCTATGTGGTAAGGATGACATAAGAATACATGCAAAAAGCTTGAAAGCTTCACTGTTAATTCAAACATCAGTCATTATTTAGCTTCTTATTGTTTCTGTTATTATTTACAGGTGAACAAGTGCTCAGAATACTGGAAATAGCAGAAGGGTTTTTCAACTTTGGGTACAGTAATTTCTGTCAAGATTGGATTGACAGACACCCAAATAATTATCGGTTGTTTGGCCAGTACAAAGTGAAAGTAGTAGCCTCCATTTAATTCTTAGATAAGATCCATGCACGTTGTAAAACCCACTAAAACAAACCCCTGCCACCTGTGGCAAATTCTATGGAATTTAAGCTATAAATGTGATATAAGGAAGAAATTATAGTTACAATTGTGGTGTAGCTGGTTATCAGGGCTGTGCTTATGTGTTTATCCAGTGAACCAAGTCATCAGTTCCCTTTGGTGGTCCAGGAGCTCAAGATAGTCTCTTCTATGTGAGACAATGGACTGACTTGAGACAAGGTGATTGACAATTCCAGCACCTTCACAAAAAAGCATTTGACTAATTGTTACAGGACCTCTGCCACTGGGAATTTCAGATAGTCCAGGAGATTCCACCAAGCAGCCCCTGCTGTGCATAGGCCAATTGATAGGCACTACTTATATGCTTCAATATGTTGATTAATATCCTGAGTGGAGAATCTGGTAGTCCCAGTGACTCCCAGGGGCAGCTCCTGTTGTAAAACTGTATATATATGTGTCCTGGTTTCAGCTAGGATAGAGTTAATTTTCCTCCTAGTAGCTGGTAGAGTGCTATGTTTTGGATTAGGATCAGAAGAGTGTTGATAACACACTGATGTTTTAATTGTTGCAGAGCAGTGCTTACACTAAGCCAAGGACTTTTCAGCTTCTCGCTCTGTCCTGCCAGCGGGCAAGCTGGGGGTGCAGCAGGAGCTGGGAGGGGACAGACCCAGGACAGCTGACCCAAACTGGCCAAAGGGGTATTCCATACCATCTGACGTCATGCTAAACAATATATGGGGTGGCTAGCCAGGGTGGAGGGGACCGGCTGCTCGGGGATAGGTTGGGCATCGGTCAGCGGGTGGTGAGCAATTGCATTGTGCATTACTTGTTTCGTACACATTATTAGTAATAGTACTGTTATCATTATTATTTTTTTTCTGTCTTAACAAATTGTCTCTATCTCAACCCACAGGCTTCATTTTCCTGATTCTCCCCCCCATCCCAGAGAGGGAGGGGGGAGGGTGAGCGAACGGCTGTGTGGTGCTTAGCTGCAGGTCAGGTTAAACCACAACAATTAGATACTTGTAAATAGTCAGTAGAAACTGTTCCTGCACATGCAGAAATGGTCATGTAGGACAGTATTTTTTGCACATAGTTAAATGGAGATAATCAATAGCAATGGCTCATGCATGCACCGGAGCAGTCACATAGGAAGAGGAGTGTAGTGGGTTTATGTGGCAAGGTTTTGGTAGCAGGGGGCTGAAAAACTCCAGAAGCTGCCCCATGTTAGATAAGGGCCCCACTGCTGACCAGAGCTGAGCCAATAAGTGATGTTCTTTGCACCTGTTAGAGCATACTTAAGAAAGGGAAAAAAAAAAAAAACTGCTGGGGAACAGCACCTGGGAGAGAGAGAGAGGAGTGAGAAACAGCCTTGCAGATACCAAGGTCAGTGAAGCAGGAGTGGGAGGAGGTGCTCCAGGTACAGGAGCTGAAGTCCCCCTGCAGCCTGTGGTGAGGACCATGGTGAAGCAGGCTGTCCCTCTGCAGCCCATGGTGTACCACAGTGGAGCAGGATTCCACACTGCAGCCCGTGGAGGAGACCAGGGTGGAGCAGGTGGGTCTGATCTGAAGGAGGCTGCGGCCTGTGGCGGACCCCCACAGGAGCAGATTCCGGGCCGGATCTGTAGCCCGTGGAGAGGAGACCACGCAGGAGCAGGTGACCTGGCAGGAGCTGCTGCCCGTGGGGGACCCAGGTTGGAGCAGTGTGCTCCTGATGGATGGACCCTGTGGTATGGACCCATATCTGGAGCGGTTCTTGAAGAGCTGCTGCCTGTGGGAAGCCCATGCAGGATCAGTTTGGGAAGGACTGCATCCCATGGGAGGGACCCCACGTGGAAGCAAGGGAAGAGAGTGACTGTGAAGGAGTGGCGAAGACGAAGCCCTATAGACTGACCATAACCCCCGTTCCCCTGCACCGCTCGGGGGGGAGGAGGTGGAAGAGGGCGGAGGGGGGGAGGTGTTTTTGGTTTCTTTCCTTTGTTTCTCACTTCTCTAGCTTGTTTGTAAAAGGCAATAAATCTTACTATCTCCCTGTGCTGAGTTTGTTTTGCCCATCACGATAAATAGTGTGATCTCCCTGTCCTTATCTCAACCCTTGAGCCCTTTGCATCGCATTTTCTCCCCCTTTCCCTTTGAGGAGGGGGAGTGAGAGAGTGGTTGTGGTGGAGCTCGGCTGCCCACCCAAGTAAAACCACCACAAGAGCCATCTGCATTATAAGAATTCAGTAGAAAAATTGTTCAGGGGCACTTGTCTGATCCAGCTGAAGACGTCATTACAAGGAGCTTTACAATGGAGGCTCATGTTCCATCTAAACGGCAAACAGTCAACAACTTTGAGAGATTTGATTCATGTGGTGGGTTAGCCTTGGACAGCAGCCAGGTGCCAACCAGCTGCTTTCTCATGCTTCCTCCACAAGACAGGATGAAAAAGCTCATGGGTCAAGATAAAGACAGGGAGATTGCTTAGCAATTACTGTCAGGGGCAAAACAGACTCAAATGGGGGAAAATTAACTTATTTTATTGACAATTAAAAGAGTAGTAGTGAGAAGAAGTGAGGGTAGTGAGAAAAAAAGACAAAATTAAAATACCTCACTCCACTCTTTTCTCAGGCTCAACTTCACTCCTTCATTCCAGAGTCCTCTATCTACTCTGCTCCCCCAAGCAGCACTGGGGGAATGGTGTGTTATGGTCAGTACATAACAGTTCCTCTCTGCAGCTCCTTCTGCCTCACACTTTTCCCGTTCCAGCATGGGTCTTTTCACAGGCTGCAGTCCTTCAGGAAAATCTGCTCCAGCGTGGGTTCTCCACAGGCTACAATGTGAATTGAATATTTGCTCCAGCATGGTCTCTTCCAAAGACTGCATACCTGCTCTGGTGCCTGGGGCACCTTTTCCCCCTCCTTCTTCTCAGACATTGGTGTTGACACTGCTGTTTTGCACTCTTTTTTTCTATCCTCCTCTGCCTGTTTGGTGTTTTTCCCCTTTCTTAAACATGTTTGCACAGAGGTGCAACCAACTTCTCTGATTGTCTCAGCTTTGGCCAGTGGTGGTTTAATTGCAGAGGCAGGTGGAACAGGCTGTGACCAGCACAGGGCATCCCCTTGCCTCTTTTCATAGATTACCTCTTCTCATTCTCATAGTCATCCTTGCCACATCCATCCCATATAATTTCATGTGAACATTTTCCTATGCAAAATAGCCCAATAAATTAGCTGTTGTTTTTTGTTTGTTTGTTTGTTTTAAAGAAGCACTCTGTGAGTGTTTGTGCAACACATCCTTATAGTCAAGAATGATTAGTGTGGATCACAGCAAACAGAGGCAGCCAACAGATGCAACAGTTCGTGCATCAGTTTCTGGGCTCTGCTTTTTTGATCTCTTCTAGAGATTTCCTTGACCTTCTGGGAAGTTTGTCTGGCATCTGGAAACTCCTGGGAACCCTCAGAGCAATGAGTGTGCCTGCACCCTTGTTCTGCACCCAGGGGTGCGGTGGTGACAGAGAGAGAGACTCTGTAGGGTTCAACAAGAAAGGCACAACGACAAAGGGTGTAATAAAATAGCTGCTTTAATAATGCAGAAAGAGAAGAGAAATATAGATAGCAAGTAAATCTTGCATCCACAGAATCAATTAGGGTGGAAGAGACCTCCAAGATCACCTAGTCCAACCTATGACCTAACACTAACAAGTCCTCCACTAAACTATATCACTGAGCTCTACATCTAAACGTCTTTTAAAGACCTCCAGGGATGGTGACTCAGCCACTTCCCTGGGCAGCCCATTCCAATGCTTAAAAACCCTGTCGGTAAAGAAGTTCTTCCTAATATCCAACCTAACCTCCCCTGGCGCAACTTGAGCCCATTCCCCCTCGTCCTATCACCGGGCACGTGGGAGAATAGACCAATCCTCACCTTGCTACAGCCTCCTTTAAGGTACCTATAGAGAGCGAAAAGGTTGCCCCTGAGCCTCCTCTTCTCCAGGCTGAACAACCCCAGCTCCCTCAGTCGTTCCTAGTAAGAATTGTTCTCCAGACCCCTCACCAGCTTTTTTGCCCTTCTCTGGACTCGCTCGAGCACCTCCATGTCCTTCTTGTAGTGAAGGGCCCAAAACTGAACACAGGACTCGAGGTGCAGCCTCACCAGAGCCGAGTACAGGGGGACAATCACTTCCCTAGTCCTGCTGGCCACACTGCTTCTGATACAAGCCAGGATGCTGTTGGCCTTCTTGGCCACCTGAGCACACTGCTGGCTCACAGTCAGCCGACTATCAACCAATACTCCCAGGTCCTTCTCTGCCAGGCAGCTTTCCAGCCACTCATCTCCCAGCCTGTAGCGCTGCTTGGGGTTGTTGTGCCCCAGGTGCAGGACCCAGCACATGGCCTTGTTGAACTTCATACAGTTGACCTCAGCCCATCGGTCCAGCCTATCCAGATCCTCCTGCAGAGCCTTCCTACCCTCGAGCAGATCGACACACGCACCTAACTTGGTGTCGTCTGCAAACTTACTGAGGGTGCACTCGATCCCCTCATCCAGATGATCGATAAAGATATTGAAGAGAACTGGCCCCAGCACTGAGCCCTGGGGGACTCCACTAGTGACCGGCCTCCAACTGGATTTAACTCCATTCACCACGACTCTTTGGGCCCGGCTATCCAGCCAGTTTTTAACCCAACGAAGCGTATGCCAGTCCAAGCCACGAGCAGCCAGTTTCTTGAGGAGAATGCTGTGGGAAATGGTGTCAAAAGCCTTACTGAAATCAAGGTAGACCACATCCACAGCCCTTTCCCTCATCCACTAAGCGCATCACTTTGTCATAGAAGGAGATCCGGTTTGTGAAGCAGGACCTGCCTTTCATAAACCCATGCTGACTGGGCCTGATCGCCTGGTTGTCCTGCAAGTGCCGCGTGATGACACTCAAGATAATCTGCTCCATGAGCTTCCCTGGCATCGAAGTCAGACTGACAGACCTATAGTTTCCTGGGTAATAATCCCTTCAGGTGCTGGGAACTCAGTTTTCATGTAACATAGGATGGACCACAGATGGATTTTCCCATGGCATCCTGCGTAGATCCAGTCCGTGGAGAGGTTCAGCTTTCCTCCCATACCATGATGCCTTTTATTTTGTGTAACAAACAGAATCATATGTCTTCTGAAAGGTTGGAATGTTCTCTCTGTCGTAACATCTATCAGCATGCACCACAGGCCAGAAAAGGGCATTCCATCAGATACCCTTACAGCAGCTACTCATGCTAACATACAGGCTCCTCAGTTCCTAAGTACAAGTCCCAATAGAGCAGACTTGGTCTGCTCAAGATCACAAACTCCTCAAATACAACGTCTTCCACAGAGTGCTCAATACAAAGTTTATAGACAACATACTTGTGAAGATCATTAAAAACTCATCAAAGGTAGCCAATAAGTTGGAGGAAAAAGCATGATGAGAAAAAATATAGACTTTTTTAAAAATAATTTTTAAGCTGAACTCCTCAATCTTTCGTTTCCAACCTATGATCTTACAGAACTTTTGAGTTGGCTGTGTAGGTAACACAAAGCTACGCAGACAAAGGGAATTTAGGATGAAGGACTCTCTGTCCTGTGTGCATGTATGGTTATGGGGATGTAAGTGCCAGCAACTGAAGCGGGACCATGGATCAGAGGACCTGTGTGTCTATGGTGCCAGCAACTGGAGCAAGTATGGGTGTGTGAATGTTTGATTGCTAGTGAAAATAAAGGCAGAGTAGCCAGCAAGTAGGTGAAGTGGCCTGGGAGCCAGGGGTTTTGTGTGTGTCTCTAAGAGCAAGGCCACAGGGGGAGCTGGCTACCTAAGGGACCAGGGGAGTCCCAATCAACTGCTGGAGAGCTCTGTTTGTGTGTGCACCTGTAAGGCAATTTGCACCAGCAACTAGAGCTGGGCTGTAGCCTCTGGGGCTCTTATGGCCAGGTGCCAGCAACTAGGGAGACTGAGGATCCAGGGGACAGCTACTGGGCAGACTGAGTGTCTGAGCCCAGCTCCTGGAGGGAATCCACATTGTACTTAGGTTTATATACATTTCCCACTAATGTACCTTCATCCTGATTAGCCAGCAAGTAGAACAGGATGAGGCTGTTGCTATTTTTGTGAGCACTGAGTGTTTCTATCTGTGTTGGTCTGTATGGCCAGCGATGTATATATATGTATATGTACATGTTCTATACGTGTGTGTGTGTATGTGTGTGTACCTACTAGGAATACATTCTCAACCTTGCTATTGGTTGGTCTCGTGGACATGGAGCTGTAGCAGCCTCACCTCTTTTGGGCTACTGGATTCAGCTCTCCCTAATGTTGCAGGAAGGTAATTATGGACTTCATTTACAGAACAGACACCAGCAGCAAATGAACTACTGAGAAAGTCTGTTTTCAAACAAGTGTCCTTAGTTACAAAAGGATCCTGAAAATTACGGAAAATGTGATATGCAAGCAGAATTTTCTCCAAAGTTCCATTAATTATTACATACAGAACTGCCTAGATATAGAATCATAGAATCATAGAATATCCCGAGTTGGAAGGGAGCCATAAGGATCATCGAGTCCAACTCCCGGCTCCACACAGGTCTACACAGAAATTCAGACCATGTGACTAAGTGCACAGTTCAAACGCTTCTTGAACTCCGACAGGCTTGGTGCCGTGACTACGTCCCTGGGGAGCCTGTTCCAGTGCACAACAACCCTCTCAGTGAAGAACCTCTTCCTGAAATCCAGCCTGAACCTCCCCTGTCACAGCTTGACACCATTCCCACGGGTCCTATCACTGGTCACTAAAGAGAATAGAACGGCACCTGCCCCTCCACACCCCCTCATGAGGAAGCTGTAGACCATGATGAGGTCTCCCCTCAGCGTCCTCTTTTCCAGGTTGAACAGATCAAGGTACCCCAGCCGTTCCTCATATGTCTTCCTCCCTAAAATGGGGGGACCCCACTGGTGACTGACCGCCAGCCTGATGTAGCCCCATTTACTATAACCCTTTGAGCCCTAGAAGCTTTGCCTCTGCCTAAAGCTGTAAGCACTGGCCTGAGCACTTTTGCAGTCTGTACTAGGAGCAACAAACTGATTATGTGACAAAAACACCAAAAATCGTGTTCAGAGAAAACTTGAACTTTGGAAAAGAGCAAGGTCTTAGGGAGGCATAAACAAAGGACTGGAGCCAACCTAAGACCTGCACCTGTCCCATGCCAGAAGCCCTGCTTTGCATGTAAATGAGAGAAGATGTTTGGCAGAGTTAGAAGTGCTGTAACAATATGATTGCATACATTTGCATAGAGTTTTGTTGCAGATTGCATATAAGCTGCTGCAAATTTTAACGGCAGGGGGGCGTGGTGTGGCATGGCATGGCAGCTCTCTCCCTCTCATTTCCCCAGTGGAGCAGGGGAGGGGTCTCATGATCATGACTAACCTTTAGTAAAACTTTGTAAATCTACCCTTGGGTCCTGTTTCCTCCTCAGTCCTGAGTCACTCTTGTGATAGAGACCAAAGGAGCTCAGGAATCCTGGGAGATTTTCAGACACAGCCTCCTCAAAACACAAGAGCAGTCTATTCTCCCAAGCAGGAAAAGGAGTAGATGTAACAAGAAACCGGTCTTGTTAAACAGTGAGCTACTGAGAGAGAGCTCAAATGCAAGAAAGAAGCATACGAGAGATGGAAAAGGGGACAGACTTCCAAAGAAGAATATAGAAATACTGCTTGGACATGCAGAGATGCAGTTAGGAAGACAAAAGCTCGGCTGGAGCTCAAAATGGCAAGAGATGTCAAGAATAGCAAGAAATGCTTCTATAGCTATGTTAGTAGCAAGTGAGCATGTATGCATAATTATTTCCCTCTGCACACATATGTGCATGTGCGTCTCCCTCTCATAAAATGTCTAGGTTGGAAGGGACCTGTGGAGATCATCTGGTCCAACCTTCTGTTAAAAGCAGGCTTTTAGATTAGCTTAGCCAGGACCAGCACAGCATTTTTCTACCTTTCTTGTGGTCCATCTATCCAGTCCATATCTTGCCAACTTGCCAGCAAGGACGGGGTGGGAGACCATGTCAAACGCCTTGCTGAAATCGAGGTAGATGACGTCTACTGCTCTCTCTCCATATCCACTGAACAAATGCACATGCAATGGGAGAGGAGAACACTCATGGACATACAAAGGGAGAAACATGTACTCACATATGCAGACAGAGGCATTTGTGTATGCATGCACACAGAGGGTGACACAGAGGGAGACACTCATGCACATACAGAGAAGGGAGAAGCTCTCATGCACTCCCACAGAGGGACACATGCACAGACACAGATGGAGATGCTCACACATACACACTGAGGGACAGATGTATGCACACAGAGATTCATACAGACGTAGAGGGAAACTCCCTCTCCATGCACACACAGAGGACGGTGATGCACATGACCACAGAGGGAGATGCACACACTCAGAGGGGGAGCTGTGTACACGTGCAGCATGCATGCAGAAGGAGATGCATACAGAAAGGGAGACGGAGATGTGTGCACACAGAGGGAGGCTGTGGTGGTTTTACTCAGGTGGGCAGCTGAGTTCCACCACGGCTGCTCTCTCACTCCCCCCTCCTCAAAGAGGAAGGGGGAGAAAATACGACACAAAAAGCTCGAGGTTTGAGATCAGAATGATTTAATTAAAGGGAAAGTGAAAGTGAATGGGGAAAAAAACCCAAAAAAACAAACAAACAAACAAACAAAAAGAACAAGGCCGTACGGAAGCACAGAGAGAAAGGGGAAAAAGAAGTTATTCTCTACTTCCCATCAACGAGCAATGTTCGGCCACGTCCTGGGAAGCAGGGCCTCAAAACGCATAACGGTTGTTCGGGAGGACAGCCCCCTCCCACACAGGAGCCCCCCGTTTTATTGCTGAGTGTGACATCATGTGTTATGGAATATCCCTTTGGTTGGTTTAGGTCAGCTGCCCTGGCGATGTCCCCTCCCCATCACTTGTCCACCCCCAGCCTGCTGGCTCTTGGGGGCTTGGAGGGAGTCCTGATGCGGTGCCAGTACTATGCAGCACTAGACACAACACTGGAGTGATACCACCGCTGTTCCAGCTACGAGTGCAGAGCACAACACTGTGTGGGCAGGGAAAGGTGACTCCATCCCAGACAGACCCAGCACAGAGGCACACACATAGACATACAGGGAGATGCCCATGCGTGTATGCACGTGGACACAGAGGGAGATGTTAACATGCACACAGAGGGAGATACTTATGCTTGCACACACTTGCACATTGGTAGACACTGATGCATGCTCACACACAGGAAGACATATGCACACACATCCACAGAAGGAGACACTCCGATGCATACATATACACATACACAGAGGAAGACACACATGCATACACACGGTTAGAGACAAACATACATATATGCTATTGTCTCTTCCCCTGTCTTGTTGTTATCATAGAGTGGTTTTGGTTGGAAGGGACCTTAAAGATCATCTAGTTCCAAACTCCCTGCCATGGGCAGGGACACCTCCCACTAGAACAGGTTGCTCAAAGCCCCATCCGACCTGGCCTTAAACACTTCCAGGGATGAGGCATTCATAGTTTCTCTGGGCAACCTGTTCCAGTGCCTCACCACCCTCAGAGTAAAGAATTTCTTCCTTACATCTAATCTAAATCTACCCTCCTTTAGTTTAAAGCCATTATTCCTTGTCCTATCACTACACTCCCTGACAAAGAGTTCCCTCCTCAGCTTTCCTGTAGGCCTCCTTTAGGTATTGGAAGGTTGTTATAAGGTCTCCCCGGCACCTTCTCTTCTCCAGGCTGAACAACCCCAACTCCCTCACCCTGTCTTCGTAGAAGAGGTACTCCAGCCCCTTGATCATCTTTGTGGCCCTCCTCTGGACTCATTCTAGTACTTGTGTGTCCTTCTTGTGCTGGGGACCCCAAAGCTGAACACAGTACTCTAGGCGGGGTCTTATGAGAGCAGAATAGAGGGGGAGAATCACCTCTCTCAACCTGCCGGCCACGCTTCTTTTGATGCAGCCCAGGATACAGTTGGCTTTCTGGGCTGCAAGCGCACGTTGCCGGCTCATGTTGAGATTCTCATCCACCAACACCCCCCCAGGTCCTTCTCATCAGGGCTGCTCAGTCCATTCTCTGCCCAGCCTGTATTTGTGCTTTGCACAAGTCCAGTTAGATGATGTCACTTGCTGTTCCCTATCCACCAGTGCTGTAACCCCATCGTAGAAGGCCACCAGATTTGTCAGGCACGATCTGCCCTTAGTGAAGCCATGTTGGCTGTCACCATTCACCTCCTTATTTTCCATGTGCCTTAGCATAATTTCCAGGAGGATCTGCTCCATGATCTTGCCAGGCACAGAGGTGAGACTGACTGGCTTGTAGTTCCCCGGGTCTTCCTTTTTTCCCTTTTTGAAAATGGGGGTTATGTTTCCCCTCTTCCAGTCAGTGGGAACTTCACTGGACTGCCACGACTTCTCAGATATGATGGATAGTGGCTTAGCAACTACATCTGCCAGTTCCCATGGATGCATCTCATCGAGTCCCATGGACTTGCGCACCTTCAGGTTCCCTAGACGGACTCGAACCTGATCTTCTCCTACAGTGGGCGGTTCTTCATTCTCCCAGTCCCTGCCTTTGCCTTCTGGGGCCCGGGCCATGTGGCTGGAGGTCTTGTCGGTGAAGAGTGAAGCAAAAAAGTCATTCAGTACCTCAGTCTTCTCCATATCCCAGGTGACCAGGTCTTCTGTTTCCTTTCAGAGAGGGCCCACAGTTTCCTTAGTCTTCTTTTATCATCGATGTACCTATAGAACCCTTTCTTATTGCCCTTGATGTGCCTGGCCAAATTTAATTCTAAAAGGGCTTTGGCTTTCCTAACCTGATCCCTGGCTGCTCGGACAATGTCTCTGTATCCCTCCCAGGCTATCTGTCCTTGCTTCCACTCTCTGTAGGCCTTCTTTTTCTGTTTAAGTTTGGTCAGGAGCTCCTTGTTCATCCATGCAGGCCTCCTGGTGTTTTTGCCTGACTTTCTCTTTGTTGGGATGCATCACTCCTGAGCTTGGAGGAGGTGATCCTTGAATATTAACCAGCTTTTTTGGGCCCCTCTTCCTTCCAGGGCTTTGTCAAATGGTACTCTACCAAGGCCAAAGTCTCCTTTCCCAAAGTCCAGGGTTGTGAGCTTTGTATGCTCCCTCCTCACTGCCCTCTGAATCCCAAACTGCACCATTTCATGATCACTTGCAGCCAAGGCTGCTCTTGAGCTTCACATTCCCCACCAGCCCCTCCTTGTTGGTGAGAATGAAATCCAGCATAGCATTTCTCGTCGTTGGCTCCTCTGTCACCTGGAGAAGGGAGTTGTCATCAATGCATTCCAGGAACCTCCTGGATTGCCTATGCCCTGCTGTGCTGTTCCTCCAAAAGATACTGGGGTGGTTGAAATCCCCCATGAGGTCCAGGGCTTGTGAATGTGAGGCTGCTTCTATCTGTCTATAGAGGGCCTCATCTGCTTGGTCTTCTTGATCAGGTGGCCTGTAGCACACTCCCACTATAATGTCCCCTGTCCCTGCCCTCCCTTTAATCTTGACTCATAAGCCCTCTGTCAGCTCCTCCTCCATCCCCAGGCAGAGCTCCATGCACTCCAGCTGTTTATTGACATAGAGGGCAATGCCCCTCTCCTCACCTCCCCTGCTTGTCCTTCCTAAAGAGCCTGTATCCTTCCATCCTAACACTCCAGTCATAGGAGTCATCCCACCACATCTCTGTAATGCCAATGAGGTCATAGCCCTGCAGGTATGCGTACATCTCTAACTCCTCTTGTTTATTCCCCATGCTACGTGCGTTAGCATATAGACATTTGAGTTGGGCCCCTGATGAAACCGACTTACTGGCTGGAATGGCTGGACTTCCTTTGTGCTGCTCTTCAGGTGCTCTCCTGCTGTTCCATGACCCTTCTCCAGGCTCTGGGCATCTGTTGCTGACACCGGCATCAAACTAGGAGGAGCGGGATGGACTGAGGTTCCCCTCCCCCAGCAACTCTAGTTTAAAGCCCTCTTTACCAGCTTGGCAAGCCTATGACCGAAGACGTTCTTCCCCTTCTCTAACAGGTGGACTCCATCATCTCCCAGCAGACCAGGTTTCTCAAAGCAAGTCCCATGGTCTAAGTAGCCAAACCCCTGTCTTGTGGCACCAGTCCTGCAAACATCTGTTGATTTGCCAGACTCGACTGGCCTTTTCAAACCCCTTCCCTTTGACCGGAAGGACTGATGAAAAAACTACCTGCGTTCCCAAGTCCTTTACTGCTGCTCCCAGGGCTCTGTAATCCCTCTGGACACTCCTCAGACTTCCCCTGGCTGCATCCTTGGTGCCCACGTGAAACAGTAGCAGTGGATAACAGTCCTTAGGCTGTATGAGGCTTGGCAGTCTCTTGGTAACATCCCTGATACAAGCCCCTGGTAAACAGCCGACTTCCCTCCAGAGCAGATCGAGTCGGCAGATGGGTGCCTCTGTACCTCTCAGCAGAGAGTCTCCTACTACTATCACCTGTCGCCTTTTCTTAGTTGGACTAGTTGTTATTATGCAGGAAGCAGACCGGGCTGTCTTACTCAGTTAGCTTCACCCTCCGTGCAATGGGTCTTTCCTTTTCAGTCTGCAGAGGGGTGAAGCGGTTCTGTAAGGGCACCTAAGGCTTTGGGGAAAGACTCTCCCTCCTGCTGGACCTTGCTCTTTGCCAGCTTCCATCCTCCAGTGTTATTGGTCCCCTCCCTTCTGTGAGTGCTGGTGAGGGAGTTTTGGGCTGTCTGGCTGTGGGTCCCTGCAGACTGTCCTAGGATCCAGCTTTCTAACTCCACCCCAGCCTCTCTGATCCTACGCAGCCTTCTCGCTGCCTCCTGCAGCTCAGCCACCTACTGCAGGAAGTCCTCCAGCTGGGCACACCTTTTGCAGGCAGGTCTGCCACCTGTCCCTACCCCAGGGGAAAGATCTAGGCACTTCCAGCAGTTAGAGGTCTTCACTTTAGCCTCACCCCTTGGCAGCTCTGTCTGAGTGGAGGCATCAGCCACTGCTGGGGTAGACGGTGCAGACCACATACAGCCAGTGCCGCCGCCTTTGCCCTGAGACAAGTGCCCACCATTAAGGATCAGGAAAGGTGCATGCCGTTGGCCTGTGAAGATCTGGGTGTGGTGTTAAGGTGTCCTTGACGTAATTGGTGCCTTCCACTCGGCCCGTGGAATGGTCCTCCCCCATGGGGCGCCCCTCCCTGCGCCCCCTACCTGCGTAAACTGCCACACCATGCTCTGTTTGCCGCACTCCGGGTCACTCGTGCTTCCTAGGGGCTGCTTATGGGGCAGTAGGGGGTGGCCGCTGTTACTGCTGGCCCTGTCCACGCTGTGTCAGCTGCTCTCGAGCGAGCTGCCGGCCCTTGACGGGTCTCTGGGCTCCCTTGGGGCTTCCTTGGCTCAGGGAACCACCGCCCCCCCCCCCCCCCCCCCCCCCCATATGCTGCGATCTGACGCTCCGCTGCGGAATGCGCCCACCCAGAGTTGACCACCTTGGCAAGTAGCTGGCCTGTTTTTGTTTTATGGCAAAACCGGCCTTCAGAAGTATTTGGACTATTTTCTTCCCTTTCTCGAAAACTTCCTCTGCTGTGACACCCCACACAATGATGTCATCGATGTACTGCAGGTGTTCAGGAGCTTCCCCCTGCTCCAGCGCAGACTGGACCAGTCCATGGCAAATGGTAGGGCTATGTTTCCACCCCTGGGGCAGCCGATTCCAAGTATATTGGACACCCCTCCAAGTGAAAGCCAACTGTGGCCCGCACTCTGCTGCTAGAGGGATGGAGAAAAATGCATTAGCGATATCAGTTGTGGCATACCACTTGGCTGCCTCTGACTCCAGTTCGTACTGGAGTTCTAGCATGTCTGGCACTGCAGCACTCAGTGGTGGCGTGACTTCGTTCAGGCCACGATAGTCCACTGTTAGTCTCCACTCACCATTAGACTTTCGCACTGGCCATATGGGACTATTAAAAGGTGAATGAGTCCTTCCTTGTCCCTTTCCTCCCCCTGGCTGGAGGCAGGGCCCCTCTAGTCCTGGTCAGAATCTTTGTTTCTGTGTTTAAAGGACTGCCTGCTGGAAGTTGGAGCAGCATGCTTTTCAGAGAACCCCTTTTTCCCGATTGTTTTCTTTTGCAACTCACGTACCCGTGCCTCTAGGGTCGTGGTAAATTTTCCATCCCATTTTCTCATGTCCTCTCCATGGTCACGTAGGTAAAACCACAGGGTGGCGCGGGGTGTGTACCCACCATATTGTCTTCCTTGCACGGATGAACGCTTACCCCTAATAGCCGAGACACTGGTTTGTACAGGTGGGGAGGAAAATAAAGTCTCTTTAAGTTGGTGGACCTCTTCAGAAAGTTTCTCCAAAGTATTCTCTTTAAGTTGGTGGAACTCTTCAGAGAGTTTCTCCACAGCCGAGACGCAGGCCTGTAGGGAAGAGGAGAGACTTCCTTCGTACTGCTGGAGTTGTTTAGCCACTTCATCCACTGTGGGTTCCTCATCCTCTTTCCAGGCCATTATTGCCAATGAGCTGGCATATGCTGATGGTGCACTCCGTACAAACTTCCGCCACATGGGTCGTGTACACTGGACTTCATCTGGATCTGTGGATATTTGTGCGTCGTCTAGGTCCTTATAAATTACCTCCCGTACGGCTAATTCCCTCAGGTACTGAATTCCCTTCTCCATGGTGGTCCACTTGCCTGGTAGACATACAATTTCTTCCTTGAAGAGATACCTTTCCTTCACAGCTGACAGGAGACGCCTCCAGAGGCTGTGAGATCGTGCTCCATCTCCAATTGCTTTGTCAATGCCTGCGTCTCTAGCAAGGGATCCCAGCCGCCTGGCTTCCCTGCCCTCTAATTCCACACAATTGGCTCCGGTGTCCCAGCACTGGAGCAGCCAGGTGACAAGCTGCTCACCTATACAGCGACCAAAATCTTTTCGCACATCTCGTAGCTCACGCTGGTATAGGGTTCGGGTAGTTACTGTTGATTTTTCGACATCCTCATCTTCATCTTCATCCTCCTGCACATTTGATGGCGCAGCCTCGTCTTCTCTATACCTAGACCTAGGAGAAGACTATCTGCGTTCTAAACGACCTGAGTCTCTATACCATTTTTTCACCTTGTCTACAGGGGCAACTTGCACTGCTACAGCTCGTTTCTCTGACCCAGCCACAGGGCCTGCTACAGGGGTTGGAATACCCTCTGCAGGGGCAACTTGCACTGCTACAGCTCGTTTCTCTGACCCAGCCACAGGAGTGGGAGCGGCTGCAGGAGCTGGAGCGGCTGCAGGGGCTGCAGTGGCTGTGGGAGCTGGAAATGGAACGGCTGCAGGAGCTGGAGCGGCTGCGGGAGCTGGAACTGGAACAGCTGCAGGAGCTGGAACGGCTGCAGGGGCTGCAGTGGCTGTGGGAGCTGGAAATGGAACGGCTGCAGGAGCTGGAGCGGCTGCGGGAGCTAGAACTGGAACAGCTGCAGGAGCTGGAACTGGAACGGCTGCAGGAGCTGGAACTGGAACGGCTGCAGGAGCTGGAGCGGCTGCGGGAGCTGGAACTGGAGCGGCTGCAGGAGCTGGAACTGGAGCGGCTGCAGGGTCTGTCACTAGGTTGATAGTAGCATCAATTACAGCTCGATAGGCACAAGCCAGACCCCAGCACGCTACAGTGATTTGTGTCACTTTGGAACTGCCAGAGTCATGACACCTTTTTTTCAAGCATTCTACCAGTTTTTTAGGATTTTGCAGTTGTTCAGGGGTGAATGTCCAAAACACTGGAGGTGCCCACTGCTCTAGAAACCTGCCCATATCCTCCGACACTCCCTGCCACTCGCAACTATCCCACCTCAAGACAGATCTCCAGATGAGATTCCTAAGTAGTTGTTTAACCTTAAACAAAACCTGAAGCGCATTCAGGAGACATAACAACAAGAACATGCTGGTCTGAGTATCCCAAGGATATTCAACATCTTGGAGAGCTACCGTAACTAGCTCGGGGGATAAGAGGGTGGTGAAGGAGAAAGGGAGAGTGAACAGGTAGGGAAAAACATCTTCCCCTGTCCCCTCCGCAGATTGGCTCCCTGATGAAAAAAGGCAATAGGTGTAATTGCTAATAGTTTCCGAGATATGGTTTCCAAAGTATAGAGTCGACGACAGTGCTGAGTACAAATACCAGGTTAGAGTCATGACCAGCAATTTCATCATTTCATAAGCCATTGTTACACCGCACAGTACCATAACAATCTTAAACCAGGGCCCGGAAAGGATAAACAGCACGACAGGGAGCACATACAGAAAGTAACGTGCTATAAAACTCAATTTGGAAAACAGGCACAGCAGACTTGAGATTAAGGCAATCAACATTGTGACTAGCAACTATTAAGCAGGTCCAATACTTATACCAATTTTAGTTTAACACACTCTGGTCAGATCTGTCGATATCTCAACCCTTCGTGCCCCACGTTGGGCGCCAAAAGGACTGTTGTGGTTTAACCCGGCCGGCAGCTAAACACCACACAGCCGTTCGCTCACCCTCCCCCCTCCCTCTCTGGGATGGGGGAGAGGAACGGGAAAGTGAAGCCTGTGAGTTGAGATAGATGCAGTTTATTAAGACAGGAAAATAATAATAACAATAATGATAATAGTACTACTACTAATAAAGTAGTACTACTACTAATAAGGTGTACGAAACAAGTGATGCACAATGCAGTTGCTCACCACCCGTTGACCGATGCCCAGCCTATCCCCGAGCAGCCGGCCCCCCCACCCCGGCTAGCCACCCCTATATATTGTTCAGCATGACGTCAGATGGTATGGAATACCCCTTTGGCCAGTTTGGGTCACCTGTCCTGGGTCTGTCCCCTCCCAGATCCTCCTGCACCCCTAGCCTGCCCGCTGGCAGGACAGAGCGAGAAGCTGAAAAGTCCTTGGCTTGGTGTAAGCACTGCTCTGCAACAATGAAAACATCAGCATGTTATCAGCGCTCTTCTCATCCTAATCCAAAACATAGCACCCTACCAGCTACTAGGAGGAAAATTAACTCTATCCTAGCTGAAACCAGGACAGGGCCAGTCTCCAAGGCATAAAGTATATCCTGTGCCCTTGGCAGCTCTCGCAGTAGCCATCCTGCAGCATCACACCCTCAAATATGTAAAGCAGTTCAACTTGCCCATCTGTGCCATTAGTACAAGCCACCACAGAAAGTAAAAATAGAATGAATTCTCTATTATATTATTTTTGTGATAAATACACTGAAGAGCCAAATAACAGCACAACAGAGCACCAACTAGTGTTTGTTTCTTTTAAATAGAACTTCATTAGAGGGAGACTATTCAAATTTAGTGGTAATGGGTGATTCCTTCTTTTTAGTCCAAATTAAATTCCCTTATTCTTTGATGGAATTGGACTGAAATTTCAATTCATCGTAATTCAATGAATTGAAGTTGAATTAGTGAATGAATTGAAATTGAAATGAATTCAATTGAATTGAACTACCACGGTCACAGATTCACCAATAACGTATAACCGCCCTTACTCTAGTCGCGTTCAGTGAGAACTATCACGGCTAGGAACAATGCAGTGAGGTGCAATTTATTACAGCAACAGGTACACAGGTTCTTTGGATTGCTGGCGATAATTTACTGTCTGCAAAAGCAAGCTAGCATGCATGAAATACACAGGTGCACAGCCTGGAAATTAACGCGTTAAAAAGGCACAAAGACTCTATAGAGATTTCTAAGTTTCCGCGGAGACACACAGTATAACCAAGTGTTCAAATCTCACCCAAAGGCGTCCCAATGGGGGGGAAGAGAGGCTCAGCCTGTTGACTGATCCCAGGGGTCAGGAGGTCCTTGGGATGGTGTATTCCCTCGGGATGGTATCTCCCCTGACGGTGCTATCTTCCCTAACATCCCCTCTCTCTTAAGCCAATTTATATCATTTTCTATCTTTTAGGTGGAGCTTGAGTGACTCTATTCAAGCATATCTTAGTTATGATTGGTGCAAAGTTTTCCCGTCTCTGTTTAAAGGTATAGGCTCCGAGAAATTCAGAGCGCGTGCTCAGTGAGGGGTGGTCGCACCTTGGAGGCGGGTAGCTTTTGGGATGGAGGTGTGTTTTGGTATTATAATGATATTATAATGAGCAAAAGTTCACTGGAGTACAGCATTTTGTCAAAACATGACAGGTCTTTGGCTCAGGGTAGCAAAAAGTGCGGCTTACCGGTCTCGGTGTGCACAAGAACAATCGAGTCCCCACCTGGTCACAGAGCCTAGCCGTGGTGTCTCCACTCCACTCTACACTCCGTACTGTTCCTTAGAGTCAGCACACCAGGTTCCCCCACTGTGATAGCATCTAAGGCTGGAGGCCTAGGGAACGCTCAGGTAATGCAGCTACACCCTACCCTGAAAGCCTCTTCAATGCTGTACATTTTCTTTAAAATGTGAATATTAGTTTTATTTTCCTAGTTACTTTAGGCAATTGCACCACACCCTGCAAGTAAAATAGTATTATTGGGACTTAATTGGAGATGTTTGATTTTTTTAGTATTCCAGACTTACTTGCTGGTTACCTCAGTTTTTCTGGGTTTGCATCCAGACTTGTCAGCCGAATTCTGTTTCCAAAGCCCTATTTTGCTATTGAATTTCTGTTGACTTTCACCCCCATTTGGTGGACCTCTCATTTGAGAACCATGATTTTAATTGTTATTTTTTGTGTTGGGACACGGTTTAACTTCTTGAAACAAAGAGGATTCCTGAAATTTGTCTATCTACATAAGGACTGCATTAAGTTGTGCAGCTGCATAAAATCAGCAGAATTCAGAAGTGGAGTTGAAAACCTGGAATGACCATCTCTCCATTATTTGTCCTGCAATATGTATCTGAATCACTATGTTTTTGCAAAACACAGAAAGAAACTAGGAAGCAAGTCCACCAAGATATCCTGCACTGACTTTCTGGGCTGACAGTTCACCACTCTGAGAGGCCTCCTCAAAAAACAAGGTAAAACAAAAGATGACCGTGAATGAACTGGAGAATACAAGTAAACAGTCATCTTTCCAGTCCACTCAAGTTGCAGTAGGGTCACAAGTGAACCCCTTAAAAGAAGAGACCTGGAGTGTAGCTATGTCAGTGAGTTAGCCTTGCTTTGCACGTTGGTATCATGATGCTGGCCATGCATGATGCTATCCACTGGAAAGGGGAGAGAAAATATATATGGCTGCCACATTTTAAGACTGTTCAGAAGATTGTTTAAAATTGATGAGTTGGAGGAAGGGAGGGAAAGTATGGAGGAAAGCAGGACTCAGAGGTGTATGGGGAGACCTTGCTGTTGTAGAGTGCCTGCTTCAGGGAGCATTGAGGGGACTGACCAAAGTGTGGGGGGTGAAGAAGGGTGACCATAATATGGTGAGCACAGGCATTACAAAGCAATGGGAGAGGGAAAAACCTTTGAAGAAGAAGGGTAGTTCTGAAGGGGTGGGTGGTTTGCTGGTAGGAAACATAATAAATAAATAAATTGGGAGCCTCCAAGTTTCTAACAGGCAGCATTAGCAACTCAGGTCCCACCCTGTGCGTGTCTGGAAAAGGGACGGGGGCAACAAACCTGCAGCATGGGGAAGAGTGCAGCATTGTGCCTGGGGGAGCCGGGCCACCTGGAAAGGTAGCAAAGATACCTGGGAGCAAGCCCAATGTCACACACAAGCAGCAATGGAATTAAATAAAATTTCACTTGCTACACAGTAGGTCAGTCAATTTTTTCATTAGCCAAAATATTAATGGAGAACTTCTTGGTGTTACATTATCTGCAGGTGAAAAATGAGTCCTCAGATTGTTCCTTTAACAAAGTATTAGTTCTCATAATTTTTTAAAGGTGAAGGAAAAAAGGGAGGTTCTCTGTGGATTTGTTAGTCAAAAATAAATTGCCCTTCTGTAGCAAACTTCAAAAGTGAAGCAAATACTTTCTCACCAAGAACTGGAAATGGACAAGTCTGAGGAGGAGATTTTCTTTGAAGGATTTTCCTCTAGAGGTTTTATCCAAGGCTGGAATTGCATATTGTCAAATTCTTACAAATACATATATTTGCATATATTCCAGAGGATGAGAAACAAAAAGCTAGGGTCATCTGAGCAAAGGCCCTGTGTTATCCATAAAACCCTTGCATTTCCCTTCCTCTGTTGTCAAGGACGTGTACTGGTGATAGAGCAATCTTTTTAAGTCCTGCTGTAAAGATGTAAACTTTTCACAAATAGCTTTAAATCACACAGAGAGAATACAAAGCCCCAGGCTCTATTACTTTTCTTGGTAGAAATCTCCATGAAGTCATATCTGGCTGTGACTGTGTCCTGCATGGAGCAACCGAGAGAGCTCTTGGGAAAGAACTGCCTAACTTCTTTCTACATCCCACAACAAATTACAAACCCACAAATATGTGGGTTTGTAATTCTCTTTTGCCCAGAGAAATTGGGATGCCCCATCCCTGGAGGTGTTCAAGACCAGGTTGGACAAGGCCCTGGGCAACCTGATCTAGTGGGTAGCATCTCTGTCTATGGCGGGGGGGTTGGAGCTAGATGATCTTTAAGGTCCCTTCCGACTCAAGACATTCTATGATTCTATGAAATATGGAAGGTTTGATGGAAAAAAAATTGTTAATACCTTAATTTTGCAACCTAATCATAAATTGCCTTACTTATACTTCTATGAGTATTTTAAACATCGAGAAAAGAATAAAAAAAGATGTTTTTAAACCTTTCTTGAAATTCAGACCAATATTTAGCATTCAAGGTGTTAAGCAATTTGGGTTATATTCTTATATAATATGAATCAGCGTAGCTCTATTTTCTTCAGCAGTGCTACACTGTTTTGATTACCTGAGTCTTTGGCTCCACATTACTTGTCATAAAATAGCCAGCTTGTGTAACATTCTGCTTAATGTTTTAGGGGAACTAGTTGATGACACCAGAGTTGTTTATACTTGTATTTTCTCTAAAGCCCTTGAAAAACTGGAATTGATGCTGTATAATTTTAATATTATAGACGTCGGTACTAAAAATGCATCTAATGAATAATGCTAAGATTATGTGTTTGTTAATACAAATATAAAACCACTTCCAAGTGAAGACTTCGTGCTTAGATCAATTATACTATGCTTATAAACCACTTCCTACTGTAGAAATAATGAGTGTACTTCCAACACTGCAAAAAAAGTGCAAAAAACAAAGGGACAACTGAATGAAGAGTTTCACGAATTAAAAAGAAACATTAAAAATAATAAACAAATATAGAAAAAACAGTGTCTAATTACATTAGGATTATATTAATTTACGGATTTCTTCTTGTAAGCCGAATAAAAAAAGTACGCGTCATGACTGACAGGTGACAGGGAGGTAATTCTACCGGAGCAAAAGCACTCTGTAATCTTAGCATTTTCAAAATATACAGGTTTGAGGTCTGATCCCGTATTGTGCTGAACTCCTCCCGCAGGTTAGGCCCTTGAACAAATGTAGGTGTTTTTTGTGTCCATCATGCCTCACTTTCATGGTAAGTGTTTTACAAGCCTCTGATGTGAAGGTCTGTGGCAGCCAGCATGTCTGGGTGGAACACGGCAGGACTTCTTCATCTGCCTGAGGGTGGGGCAGCAGCAGAGGCCTCAAGTGGTGAAAGTGGTGGGGGAGAAAGAGTGGGAAAGGCCCCAGCAGGCAGGGCTGAGCCTTGCCATAACCCTTGCAGGGCCTTCGCTTGTCTTGTGAGGCACTGCGGGGCCTACAGCACAGCATGTGCAAAACCGAGGGGTCAGTCGGGTGTCCTGTTGGACTTCCTCATTAGAAACGCTACCTCAAGGGGAAAGATGGGCCTGTGGACTAAACTGAACAAGGCTGTTTGTTTGCAGAGCGGTTAAAACACATGTAGAGCTGAAAGTTGTTCAAAAAGTATCTTGTGTCTAGTCAGCCAGGGCTGTAATAGTAATCAAATTTATTCCTTAAAGTACTGAGGAGTGGAGGTAAACTCATGCCTCTGAGCGAGATAAATAAAAAAGGAAAGATTTAAAGCAAAGCAGCACTCTGCAGTGTCATGTAGAATGCATGAGGCTGTCACAAGGGGGTTGAGTCTCCAGATTCAGTTTTGGACGCTTTGGGTGTGAAGAGGCCGGGCTCCTTCACCTCTCTGGGAGGGGGTGGTTTTGGCCACCTCACGACCCGCAGCTGCCACCACAAGTGAGCAAAATAAAATACACTGAGCCGCTGTTTGGTGTGACGAATTGATACTATGGTTGGGTGTTTCTGCTAAACTTTCGTCTGCCAGGGAATAGTGATGATGCAAATTACAACCTGTTATACTTTGCATTGGGATTTTGTGCACAGTATGATATACTAGGTATAAGATTTTTGTCAAGGAAAATAAAAACAAAAAAAGAATTCAAGTAGATATTAGGTGAACATATCTAGCATATGAAAAAGCTGTTGAAGAATAGATTACAGTAAACATTTACCAGTAACTCAGTAAAAATAGTCCTTATACACATTCAATATAATTTAATGTTCTAAAAATATTTTTTAAATTTACCCATTATGTCATTATGCATTGAATCTTTGAATTTTAAGAAGCAGACACTCCTTTATATAAACATAAAATATGCCTATGTTTCTTTTAATTCTACAGCCTTTTTCCCTCCAAATAAATTTATTGAATTCTGTGCACAAAAAAGTACTGCAGCCTGCTATTTACTCTATGGTTCCTTAAAATTACTACAAATATTTAACAATAGGTACATAACGTAAATACTGCCAAAGGATCACTAAAGCCAAATATTTTCTCTATTTACTTTTTACTGCACTTACTTTCTATTGCTATTTAAGCCTCTTTTATCCAGCTTTGTAACAGTAACAATCTCAAAATAGAGATACTAGAATTAAAGCAGGATTTTGTGCGTACAGTATTTTGTACACATTTTGTATTGGAAAAGTTAAAGTGACAGTATTATTCTGAATGCTGATAAGTATTTTATACACATATAAATACTGGACATAAGAAAAAATATATCTTTGCTACTCCAAATGACTGATCTTTTGCCTTTGACTGGCATCTACAGGCGGAGCCTGAATTCTATAACACAGGTAATATTTTGGGGGACCTTAAATTTGGAAGAAAGAGTGACTTCCAAGGTTGGAATCCAAGAACTGAATCAATGGTGAAACCTCAGACTCCCCTAAAATCAGTACCCACAGATACCAGGAGGGACAGGATTTCTACCAGCTCTGGCTTAACTGATGCTCCCTTTCCAAATTGCTAGATCACATGCTCTCTCAATATTCATCAACAGTCAATTTTCAAATGAGAAAGTTTATGGTATATTGTATGCATCCTTGGCATAGTCTCAGAAGAGGATATTTCAAGGACCCAAAAGGGTTCCGCTGGGCTTTTGGCATAGCTGCCTTAGAGACAGAGGACATTAAACAGTTGTCTACCTTGCCCGGTCTCTCAGAGGACCCTTCTGTTGTGGGGTTGCTGAGGGTTGAAGAACAGCAAGTGCCAATCGCTACCACAACTGTGCACCGGCGGCAATATCGCACCAACCGAGACTCCCTGATTCCCATCCATAAGCTAATTCGTCAACTGGAGAGCCAAGGAGGGATCAGCAAGACCCATTCACCTTTTAATAGTCCCATATGGCCAGTGCGAAAGTCTAATGGTGAGTGGAGACTAACAGTGGACTATCGTGGCCTGAACGAAGTCACGCCACCACTGAGTGCTGCAGTGCCGGACATGCTAGAAGTCCAGTACGAACTGGAATCAAAGGCAGCCAAGTGGTATGCCACAATTGATATTGCTAATGCATTTTTCTCCATCCCTCTAGCAGCAGAGTGCAGGCCACAGTTTGCTTTCACTTGGAGGGGAGTCCAATATACTTGGAATCGGCTGCCCCAGGGGTGGAAACACAGCCCTACCATTTGCCATGGACTGATCCAGTCTGCGCTGGAGCAGGGGGAAGCTCCTGAACACCTGCAGTACATCGATGACATCATTGTGTGGGGTGACACTGCAGAGGAAGTTTTCGAGAAAGGGAAGAAAATAGTCCAAATCCTTCTGAAGGCCGGTTTTGCAATAAAACAAAATAAAGTTAAAGGACCTGCACGAGAGATCCAGTTTTTATGAATAAAATGGCAAGATGGACGTCGTCAAATCCCAATGGATGTGATCAACAAAATAACAGCTATGTCTCCACCAACTAGCAAGAAGGAAACACAAACTTTCCTAGGTGTCATGGGGTTTTGGAGAATGCATATTCCAAATTACAGTCTGATTGTAAACCCGCTCTACCAAGTAACCCGTAAGAAGAATGCTTTTGAATGGGGCCCTGAGCAAGGACAAGCCTTTGAACAAATTAAGCAGGAAATAGTTCATGCAGTAGCCCTTGGGCCAGTCCGAACAGGACCAGATGTAAAGAATGTGCTCTACACCACAGCCGGGGAGAATGGTCCCACCTGGAGCCTCTGGCAGAAAGAGCCTGGGGAAACTCGAGGGCGACCCCTAGGGTTTTGGAGTCAGGGATACAGAGGATCCCAGGCCTACACAACTACAACGGAAGAAGAGATATTGGCAGCATATGAAGGAGTTTGATCTGCTTTGGAAGTGGTCGGTACTGAAGCGCAGCTCCTCCTGGCACCCCGATTACTGGTGCTGGTCTGCATGTTCAAAGGAAGGGTCCCCTCTACACATCATGCAACTGATGCTACACGGAGCAAGTGGGTTGCCCTGATTACTCAGCGGGCCCGATTCTGAAGACCCAGTCACCCAGGAATCCTGGAAGAGATTATGGACTGGCCAGAAGGCAAATATTTTGGAATATTACTGGAGGAGGAGGTGGCCCATGCTGAAGAAGCCCCACTGTACAACAAGCTACCAGAAAATGAGAAGCAATATGCCCTGTTCACTGATGGGTCCTGTCGTATTGTGGGAAAGCATCGGAGATGGAAAGCTGCTGTATGGAGTCCTACACGACGAGTTGCAGAAGCTGCTGAGGGAGAAGGTGAATCGAGTCAGTTTGCAGAAGTGAAAGCCGTTCAGCTGGCCTTAGATATTGCTGAATGAGAAAAGTGGCCAGTTCTCTCTCTCTATACTGATTCATGGATGGTAGCAAATGCCCTGTGGGGGTGGTTACAGCAATGGAAGCAGAACAACTGGGAGCGCAGGGGCAAACCCATCTGGGCTGCTGCATTGTGGCAAGATATTGCTGCCCGGGTGGAGAACCTGGTTGTAAAGGTACGCCATGTAGATGCTCATGTGCCCAAGAATCGGGCTACTGAAGAACATCAAAACAACCAGCAGGTGGATCAAGCTGCTAAGATTGAAGTGGCTCAGGTGGACCTGGACTGGCAACATAAAGGTGAATTATTTATAGCCCGATGGGCCCATGACACCTCAGGCCATCAAGGCAGAGATGCAACATACAGATGGGCTTGTGATCGAGGGGTGGACCTGACCATGGACACTATAGCACAGTTTATTCATGATTGTGAAACATGTGCTGCAATCAAGCAAGCCAAACGGTCAAAGCCTCTTTGGTATGGAGGACGATGGCTGAAATATAAATATGGGGAGGCCTGGCAGATTGATTACATCACACTCCCTCAAACCCGCAACGGCAAGTGCCACGTACTTACAATGGTGGATGCAACCACCGGATGGCTGGAAGCATATCCTGTGCCCCATGCCACCGCCCGGAACACTATCCTGGGCCTTGAAAAGCAAGTCCTATGATGACATGGCACCCCAGAAAGAATTGAGTCAGACAATGGGACTCATTTCCGAAACAATCTTATAGACACTCGGGCCAAAGAACATGGTATTGAGTGGGTGTATCACATCCCCTATCATGCACCAGCCTCCGGGAAAGTTGAACGATACAATGGACTGTTAAAGACTACACTGAAAGCAATGGGTGCTGGGACATTCAAAAATTGGGAAACACATTTGGCAAAGGCCACCTGGTTAGTCAATACAAGGGGATCTGCCAACCGAGCTGGACCTGCCCAATCAAGCCTGTTACGCACTGTAGAAGGGGATAAAGTTCCTGTAGTGCACGTAAGAAACATGCTGGGTAAGACAGTCTGGGCTACTCCTGCCTCAGGAAAAGGCAAACCCATTCGTGGGATTGCTTTTGCTCAGGGACCTGGATGCACTTGGTGGGTAATGCAAGAGAATGGGGAGGTCCGGTGTGTACCTCAAGGGGATTTAATCCTGGGTGAGAATAGCCCATGAGTTGAATTGTAGTATGTTAATTATTATATAATACTGTATGTCATCACTACTATGATTGCTATTCCTATTAATGGTATCACATTAACAGCCACGCAGATAATAATGAATGAATTTTGATAGAAATGGACAAGCACAGCGATGTGATGGAACGAGAACAGGCTTCAACGTGTGACGATCCAACATTGTCGGGTATATCACATACATCCTCGGAATGAGATTTATCGAGTGTATGCACATTGCATAGGGATACTAAACGTTTCATCATGATCCAGAGTTTAACATACAAACTAATTGTTAGCATAAAGCATTGAAGATTCCTGTGGCAGGTGGTGCCCATCCAAACAAAATGTCCCACCAACGGTGTTTTTCATCTTTCTTTACTCTTTCCCTCACTCGATGTACTTCTTCTATCTCATGATGGACAGTAATCAGAGTCTTTCATCCACTCTCTCGGACTTGTTTCATCAGCCGCTTTAAGTCTTCATGTAACAGTAATTTCTTCACCAAGGGAAGGTTCATTCCAATAGGAGTAGGCAGCAGATCGTGAAGCAGAATATAATTGGATGTAACAAGTTAGTAAGTGGTGACAGGAGCTGAGTAACTAAAATCACATCCTAGAATTTTGTTAAAGTTAAAAACACAAACATTGGAGTGATCACTTGTATTTACAATAGTATTATCTATGACTATAGCATCACAATGGGTTCTCATGCAAACACAGCCTTTCCCAATATATACAAGTACAATTTCAAGGGTTTCATTAAGGTGTATCTCGAAGTGACAAATATTTTGTTCAGTGTCAAGACAAATGTCTTGGGCTTCGAGTGTGTTACTCTCACAGATGAAGCCTTGTTGTTCACGCACAATACATGCATTCACATCAATTGTTCACCACTTTCCTCCCTTTTGATGGGCCCATACTTTATGCTCCTTAGGATGAAGTATAGTTCCATTATGACTGAGTCCTAATGCAATGATTGGATATACATTGTATATGGTGGCATTGCTTATGGTAAGTATAAAGGCAATAATTTTATCACTTTCTGCATAATAGGTGAAGTTGACTAATTGCCACCATGCTTGAAACTCCTTTTCAAATTCTGAAGCATTATCCCAAATCAATTTTCGAATTTCAGTGGGCAAAGTTCCTCCTTCTCCCTTTCTAATATTAGCTGCTGCTACAGATTGTATCCATAACTGCGCTTGGATGCAGCTCAAGGCAAGGGAAGTATTGCCTTGGGTTTTTTCAAGGGCATTTACAATTAATTGATGATCATTTTCTTCAATTTGTTCCCAATGGGGTAAGATGTCTGATAGAAGCCATTGACTTGCTCCTAGGGCCAGTAAGGATGACTTTATTGGTCATTCCAATTTCCTCAGGTCTTCTGTGGTAGCAGTTATTCTACTCGTTAGGACCTCAACATCAATGTTATTTAGCATACCTAATCCCGTTCCCAATAACCCAGTTGCATTCCATGACAATCACCAAGATTGTTTCAGAGAACGTCTATGTAACCATGCTAACCAGCCAGTGTAGGCATTTCTCAAAAAGGTGGTACATTTTGAGTTGATTCCTGAGATATTAATGTGCAGTGCTAGCTCTACCCTTTTTAGAGACCAGCTAGGGTTAAAGAGAACTTGTTGTTGTCCCACATTTTTAATTATGTAAGGACCTGTGTTGAAGATGGAAAGAGTTAGACTCTCAGATGGAAAGAGTTTCTTAGTTTCTTAGATGTTTCTTAGATGTAAGAGTTTCTTAGATGGAAAGAGTTAGGCCGAGTTGGTACATTTTCAAAAGCAGAGGCTTCTTATCCTTTGCAGTTGATGAAGATGTTTCTGTATTGATCATAAATTCAAATAGTAATTCTGTGCTTCTGTAACCCCAAAGACAGTACACAATTATAGGTTTGGTGAAAGTAAAATTGTGCCAGCAATCAGAATTTGGTTCAGTTATTTTGTTACAGTCAGTAACAAAATTTTGAGGTCTGGAAGAATCAGCATAAATTGTCTTAATTTCAGTCGGCTTATTTTAAGTAGATCCATTAGTTATTCGGCAACTGATTTGTATTGGCTGGCCAGACGTGGCTTGAAGTTCAGCCATTCTTAGAGAATCATTACAACTCCATTCATCTTTTGAAAATATTTTGTTTCCATGTAAAACTAAAGTAGAGAGATGTAAGTCCTTTTTGTTTTGAGACGTTCTAGTGATTGCACTATACTGTGACAATGCATAGTTACACGGTGAAACACCTCAGCTCCATGCATAACCACAGTAGCTGTTTTCCCTGATGGCATGTGTTCCCATAATCCAGTGTATTTAACATGGGCTTTCGACCACGGCCATTTTGGGTCTTTTTGGCTATGAACCAAAGGGATTGCATTAAGGTCAGGGTAAAACATAGCATTATCAATCCAAACTGCTGATTTGTGATTCTCCATCTGTCCACATGCAGTTCATTCAGGATTCCTGTGAACACAAAAGGAAATAAAATATGCTCGGTTGTATTCAACCAGCAGGGTTAGAAAGAGGGTGAAATAACAATCTTTGACTTCCCATGCGTAGGGATATTTGGGAGTAGTTAGCACCTTTGCTACTGTTCCAATCGGAGGCATTTTCACTAGCACAGGTTGTCCAGTGTAAAACCCTGTAGGATGTTCTTCTGGTTTATAATAAACCTTTGGGGTGATTGTACTGGTAGATGCACAGAAGGCTTTCACTATCTCTGCCATGTTTGGAACTGCGGCAGTCAAAGATGTGGTGTTAGTATTTAACTGTCTGTAATCCACTGTAAAATGCCATTGCCCGGTTGGTTTCTTTACCGGCCACACCGGCGAATTGTAAAGTGAATGAGTCCTTTTAATAATGCCTCTTTCTTCCAATTCTGTTACCACCCCGTCAATCCCCATAAGTGGTGCTGCTGGCAACAGATATTGCCGAACATTAGTGATTTGAGAGGGGGGTAAGGGTATGGATGTTTGTAACAGACTCAATCTCACTGTGCCTGAATCCCTTTGATGTGTCGTGAAACTCCACACAGTTCCATCAGGGAGTCTCCACATTTGCCCATGCAATATGTTAAATCCTAAAATATTAGTATATGCAGCACTGTCTGCAAAAGCAAGCTAGCATGCATGAAATACACAGGCATACAGCCTGGCTATTAATGCGTTAAAAGGCACAAAGACTCTATAGAGATTTCTAAGTTTCCTGGGGAGGCACTTGGTATAACCAAGTGTTCAAATCTTACCCAAAGGCGTCCCAGTGGGGAAGAAAGGGGGGGGGGAAGAAAGACTCAGCCCGTCGACTGATCCAAGAAGTCACAATGGTATCTTCCCTAACATCCCCTCTCTCTTAAGCCAATTTATATTATTTTTCTGTCTTTTAGGTGGAGATTGAGTTACTCTAGTCATACATACCTTTGTTACGATTGGTGCCAAATTTTCTTGCTTTTGTTTAAAGGTATAGTGTCTGAGAAATTCAGAGCGCATGCTCAGTGAGGGGTGGTCGCACCTTGGAGGCGGGTAGCTTTTGGACTGGAGGTGTGTTTTGATCTTATCTGTTACGATGTATCTTCAAGTTCCCATCTTATCACAGAGCCTGGCCACGGTGTCTCCACTCCCCTCCACCCT
Organism: Cygnus olor; assembly: GCF_009769625.2. NCBI lineage: Eukaryota > Metazoa > Chordata > Aves > Anseriformes > Anatidae > Cygnus > Cygnus olor. The sequence continues at coordinate 493,576 of NW_024429075.1, read as the reverse complement.
CCATACAGTTCTTCTTAGAGTCAGCACACCAGGTTCCCCTAGTGCGATAACATCTAAGGTTAGAGGCCTAGGGAACGCTTAGGTAATGCAGATAAAGCTTCTTCAATGATGTACATTTTCTTTAAAATGTGAATATTAGTTTAATTTTCCTAGTCACCTTAGGCAATTACTCCACAAGCACCTTCCCCCATTCACTCTCTTCCACCTCTTCCCTGCCCTGAGTGGCATGGGGCGGGGGGGGGAAATGGGGGCTGCAGTTGGTCCACAGTGCTTCATTTCCACCACTCCTTCATGGTCGCTGTCACCCCTGCTCCAGCATGGGGTCCCTCCTGTGGGGTGCCGACCTTCCTGTGGTGGTCCTGTGTGGGTTTCTCCACAGGCAGAGGCTCTTTGGGAGCTGCTCCAAGTGTGGGTCTGTGTCATGGGGTCCATCCGTCAGGAGGGGGTTGCTCCAGCTTGGGACCACCACGGGCAGCAGATCACGTGCTCCTGCATGGGCTCCTCTCCACAGGCTGCAGCATGGAGATCTGCTACACAGTGGTACAACGTGCTGCGGGGGGGGGGGACGGAACGGACACAAGACAGCCTGCTCCACCATAGGCCTCTCTGTGGGCTGTGGGGGGGGCTTCGGCTCCAGCACCTGGAGCACCTCCTCCCCCTCCTTCTTCACTGACCTTGGTGTCTGCAGAGAGGTTTCTCACTCCTCACTTTCCCAGCTGCTGTTGGGCAGCAGTTGTTTTTCTTTTTCTTTCTTTCTTTCTTTCTTTCTTTTTTTCTTTCTTTCTTTTCTTTCTTTCTTTCTTTTTCTCCTTTTCTTGGATGTGCTCTCACACAGGCACAAACAGTGTTGGTCATGGCTCAGCTCAGGCCAGCGGCAGGGTTCCTTTACAGCTGGATGAAACTGGCCCTTTTCTAACATGGGGGTAGAAGGGACTGGGATAACAGTGCTACTTTTTGGGGACACCAAGCTGAGACTAGGGGATAAAAAGATTGGCTCCCCTGAACAAAGTGCTTACCTTTGGCACTTCTCTGAATTCAAACGGTGCCAAGAAAAGATGTGGGAGTTTCACCATATGAAATATTATTTGGATTGCTGTACCTGGACAAAGGGAATGAATTACCTCAATTCGAGACAAAAGATGCTCTTCTTAAGAACTATATACTTGGGCTTTGTCATCTCTCAGGACCCGTGGATTGTTAGCTCAGACCCCACCCTTGGAAGCCCCAATCCATCCATTCCGAGCAGGAGACTGTGTTCTGATACGAAGAAGAATGGGATTGAAGCTACAACCTGAGTGGGATGGATAATTCCAGGTACTCCTGACTACTGAGACGACACTAAGAACAGCTGAGAAATGGTGGACTCATTACACTCATTACACCCAGGTGAAGACATCAGTTGACCCTGAGACCTGAGAGACTGTTCCTAGAGGAGAACCTTTAAAATTAAAAATTAGAAGGAGGTGTGAATCATAGTTGTAAACTAACCTTTAACTTCTCCTTAGGAAAAAGTAATGAATACCACATATAACTGGGGAAAAGAGCTGGGAGAAAATTTGTTCTACTTTTCTAATTGCTTTGTCAATGCCCACTTCCCTAACAAGGGATCCCAGCTGCCTGGTTTCTCCACCCACTTGAGAGAGGGAGTTAGGAGAATCTTATCAAGTAGAGATAGAGCGCTGATGGCATTAAACTAGGATGGTACTTAGTGTCTTTGCTAACTAATGGTGCATTGTGCAAATTAACTAAAGCAAGAAGCCTTGGGCCCCTTACCAAGGTCAGTCTCCTAAGAAGAGAGTGAGCCTATCTTAAGAAACTGGCAGAAACTGGTCCTGCAGATGGACAAGAGCCAAGGAGCAACTGAGTCTGCGCAAAGACAAGAGGTCAACTAGTGGTGACGAGGAAGAGTCATCAACCTTCATCCCCACGACCCCCGACGACCACCACCAGAATACACTGCGCAAGCGCAGATGGGAGGAGTTTATGGAAATGACTCCTTGGAACTAATTTTAATACGAAGCGGGGACAGGTTATGAATATGTATAGGCGTATTGTGAAATGTCATGCATATGTAGCTCTTTGCTGCATATAACCAAGGCAAGTTGCCGTGTCAGGCGCGCAGGACTTTGGCGGGACTACCCCCTGTGCTGCCCAGCACTGAATAAACATACCTACTTTACAATCTTATTGATTGTGGAATCCGTTTTCCGCAAGTCACTCTAATTCCAGACTATTAGCTCCGCTGTCCCAGCAACTGAGCAGCCAGGTGACAAGGTGCCCACCTGGACAATGACTGAAATCTTTTCGCATATCTCATAGCTCATGCTGGGATAGGCATCAGGTAGTTATTGATGATTTTATGATGTCTTCCTCTTCGTCTTCCTGTTCCTCCACTGGCCCATCCACTTCGGAGTAGCATGCCTCGTCTTCTTCTTCCTCCCCAGTCTGAGTAATTCTTCTGTTTTCTAAACGACCTGACTTTCTCATTGTTTCATCTTGGATACAGGGGCAACTGACACTGGTACAGTTTATTTCCCTGGCTCAGCCCTGGGGCCCGTCTCAGGGACTGGAACTGCTGCAGGGCCTGTCCCAGGGGTTGGAAGTGCTGCAGGAACCGTGGCAGGGCTTGGAGTGGCCGCAGGGTCTGTCGCTGGGGTTATAGTGGCGTTGATTGTGGCTCAGTAAGCATAGGCCAAGCCGCAGCACGTTGCAGTAATTTGTGTCTCTTTGGAATTGCCAGGGAGATGACACCCCTTTTTCAAGCATTCTGACAGATTTTCAGGATTCTGCAGTTGTTCAGGGGTGAATTTTCAAAGCGTTGGAGGTGCCCACTGCTCTAGATGCCTGCCCATATCCTCCCACACTCCCTGCAACTCCTAATTATCCTGCCTCGGGACAGATCTCTGGATGGCATTCCTAAGTAGTTGTTTAACCTTAAACAAAATCTGAAGCGCATTTAGGAGACATAACAATAACACCATGCTAGTCTGAACATCTCAAGGATATTCAAAGAACTATCGTAACTAGCTTGGAGGAGATGAGGGGGGTGAAGGAGAAAGGGAGAGTGAACGAATGGGAAAAAACATCTCTTGTCCCCTCCATAGATTGGCTCCCTGAAGAAAAAAGGCAATAGGTATAACTGTTAATAGTTTCTGACATAGGGTTTCCAAAGTATGGAGTTGACGGCAATGCTGAGTACAAATACCAGATTAGTCTCATGACCAGGAATTTTATCATATCATAATAATGCTTTGTTGGGTTAAAAACTGGCTGGGTGGCCGGGCCCAAAGAGTCGTGGTTAATGGAGTTAAATCCAGATGGAGGCCGGTCACTAGTGGAGTCCCCCAGGGCTCAGTGCTGGGGCCAGTTCTCGTCAATATCTTTATCGATCATCTGGATGAGGGGATCGAGTGCACCCTCAGTAAGTTTGCAGATGACACCAAGTTAGGTGCGTGTGTCGATCTGCTCGAGGGTAGGAAGGCTCTGCAGGAGGATCTGGATAGGCTGGACCGATGGGCTGAGGCCAACTGTATGAAGTTCAACAAGGCCAAGTGCCGGGTCCTGCACCTGGGGCGCAGCAACCCCAAGCAGCGCTACAGGCTGGGAGATGAGTGGTTGGAAAGCTGCCTGGCCGAGAAGGACCTGGGAATACTGGTTGATAGGCAGCTGAACATGAGCCAGCAGTGTGCTCAGGTGGCCAAGAAGGCCAACAGCATCCTGGCTTGTATAAGAAGCAGCGTGGCCAGCAGGTCTAGGGAGGTGATTGTCCCCCTGTACTCGGCTCTGGTGAGGCCGCACCTCGAGTCCTGTGTTCAGTTTTGGGCCCCTCACTACAAGAAGGACATGGAGGTGCTCGAGCGAGTCCAGAGAAGGGCAACGAAGCTGGTGAGGGGTCTGGAGAACAATTCTTACTAGGAGCGGCTGAGGGAGCTGGGATTGTTCAGCCTGGAGAAGAGGAGGCTCAGGAGCGACCTTATCGCACTCTATAGGTAACTTAAAGGAGGCTGTAGCGAGGTGGGGGTTGGTCTATTCTCCCACGTGCCTGGTGACAGGACGAGGGGGAATGGGCTCAAGGTGTGCCAGGGGAGGTTTCGGTTGGATATTAGGAAGAACTTCTTTACCGAAAGAAGGTAAAGAAGGCAGATTCCCTCCTGCCCAGGGAAGTGGTTGAGTCACCATCCCTGGAGGTCTTTAAAAGATGTTTAGATGTAGAGCTTAGTGATATGGTTTAGTGGTTTAGTGGAGGACTTGTTAGTGTTAGGTCAGAGGTTGGACTAGGTGATCTTGGAGGTCTCTTCCAACCTAGATGATTCTGTGATTCTGTGATTCTGTGATTCTGTGATAAGCCAGTGTTACACCGTACAGTAAAATAATAACCTTAAACCAGCCCCCGGAAAGGATAAACAGCATGACAGGGAACAACTACAGTATGTAATGTGTTATATAATTCAATTTGGAAAACAGGCACAGCAGACCTGAGATCAAAAAGATCAATATTGTGATTAGCAACTATTAAATTGATCTAATGCTTATAACAGTTTTGTTTTAACACACTCTGGTCAGATCTGTCGCTATCTCATCCCTTCAGGCCCCACGTTAGGCACCAAAAGGACTGTTATGGTTTAACTTGGCAAGCAGGTAACTAAGCACCACACAGACATTTGCTCACCCTCTGCCCCCAGTGGGATGGGGGAAAGAATCGGGAAAAAAAAAAAAAAAGTAAAAGCTTGTGGGTCGTGATAAAGACAGTTTAATAGGACAGAAAAGAAAGAAAAATAGTACATTTACCCTTTGTCATAGAGTCACCACCAAATTTAGACCAGTTTTTAAGGCTACATTGAAGCAGGGAGCAAGGGGGAATTTTGGACTGACCACTTCCCATTTTCCCTTTGGTGGCTGCTCGCACTCAGATTTGACTTAAACCAGTCAGTCAAATCAGGTGGCTTACAGGTCCATATCCTGTTCTTGACAAACTACAATGTCTACATGTGAGGCTGATGATCCGCTTTCCAAATACCCATAGAGAAGATATAAACCATACTTACCGGTCCAGTGACTTCTCCCTTATCTCCAGATGGTAGTTCCAAAGTGTTGTGCCGTTGTACTGCTCGCTGGCCCCATACATTTGGAGGGTCAAGGACAGACCTCCGATAAAATCACTGGTGTGTTTTTGGTCTCTGGCATCCTACCTTTTGACACCGATGCTAAGAAGTTGAACCAGGCTAGGCTAATTTAGGAGTCCTATCTGGGGTGCCAAAATTGTTATCCATAGTTTTGTGTCTGATGTGTCTCGCCAATAAGCACACAGAGTCAGAATCTAAACAAAGGTATTTTAATTAAATATTTAATTAATTCTGCAGAATCAGGTGCTTGGCAATCTTTCACAAAGCAAGCACACCTCTGACTTGAAGTAGTTATTTCACAGAATCACAGAATCACAGAATTGTAGGGGTTGGAAGGGACCTCAGGAGATCATTGGGTCCAACCCCCCTGCCAATGCAGGTTCCCTAGAGCAGGTTGCACAGGTAGGCATCCAGACGGGCCTTGAATATCTCCAGAGAAGGAGACTCCACAACCTCCCTGGGCAGCCTGTTCCAGTGCTCCGTCACCCTCACCGTGAAGAAGTTCTTTCGCGTGTTGGTGCGGAACTTCCTGTGATCCATTTTGTGGCCATTGCCCCTTGTCCTGTCCCCACAGACCACTGAAAAGAGGTTGGCCAAATCCCTCTGTCTCCCACACTTAAGATATTTGTAAACATTAATAAGATCCCCTCTCAGTCTTCTCTTCTCAAGGCTGAACAGACCCAGGTCTCTCAGCCTTTCCTCATAGGGAAGATGCTCCAGGCCCCGTAACATCTTTGTTGCCCTCCGCTGGACTCTTCCCAGGAGACCCCACGTTCTTGTGGTTTATCCTGGCAGGCAGCTAAGCACCTCACAGCTCACCCCCCCTCCCCCTTCCCAGTGGGGATAATAAAGACAGTTTAATAGGACAGAAAAGAAAAAGAAATAATAATAATAACAACAGTAATGATAATAGTAATAATAATAATATGTACAAAGCAAGTGATGCACAATGCAATTGCTCACCACCCGCTGACCGATGCCCAGCCTATCCCCCCCGAGCAGCCGGTCCCCCCACCCCGGCCAGCCACCCCTATATATTGTTCAGCATGACGTCAGATGGTATGGAATACCCCTTTGGTCAGTTTGGGTCAGCTGTCCTGGGTCTGTCCCCTCCCAGATCCTCCTGCACCCCTAGCCTGCCCGCTGGCAGGAGAGAGCGAGAAGCTGAAAAGTCCTTGGCTTGGTGTAAGCACTGCTCTGCAACAATTAAAACATCAGTGTGTTATCAACATTCTTATCCTAAATCCAGAACATAGCACCCTACCAGCTACTAGGAGGAAAATTAACTCTATCCTAGCTGAAACCAGAACAGTTGATTACTTTCTGAGAATTACTCTTTGAAAGTCAATCTGAAGCTGACTGCACAAAATCTGAGCACTTGGCATGGTCACTTTGTTTAGACTCTCCCTTCCTGAGAGCTGTGAAGAGAGTTAGTCAATCTGTTCCACTGAACTATGCATTTCTCAAACATCTGGAATCTTTTAATTTATTTGTTCCCAATCTAACAGTCTTCTGCAGGGCACATTTCTAAAGGCCGTAAAAATCAACATCATCTCCCAACCTCCTGCTGAGAGTCACTTTCAAAAACAACAAGTCTAAGTGCAAGGTGCTGCACCTGGATCAGGATAATCCCAAACATGAGTACAAACTAGGTGAAGAACTCATTGAAAGCAGCCCTGCAGAGAAAGACTTGGGAGTTCTAGTGGACAAAAAGCTTGACATGAGCCAGCAGTGCGTGCTTGCAGCCCAGAAGGCCAACTGCATCCTGGGCTGCATCAAAAGAGGAATGGCCAGCGGGTTGAGGGAGGTGATTGTGCCCCTCTACTCTGCCCTTGTGAGGCCCCACTTGGAGAACTGCATCCAGGTCTGGGGCCCCTAGCACAAGAAGGATGTTGATCTGTTAGAATGGGTTCAGAGGAGGGCCACGAAGTTGATGAGAGGGCTGGAGCACCTCTCCTATGAAGAAAGGCTGAGAGAGCTGGGGCTGTTCAGCCAAAAGAAGAGAATGCTTCTTCAAAAGAAGAACTTTTCCATACTTAAAGGGAGCTTATAAAAAAGATGGAGAGCACCTTTTTGCTCAGACAGGCAATGACAGGACAAGGGGGAATGGTTTTAAACTAAAAGAGGGGAGATTTAGATTAGAGGTTAGGAGGAAATTCTTCACTCAGAGGGTGGTGAGGCACTGGAACATGTTGCCCAGAGAAGTTGTGGATGCCCCATCCCTGGAGGTGTTCAAGACCAGGTTGGACGAGGCCCTGGGAAACCTGATCTAGTGGGTGGCATCCCTGCCCATGGCAGGGGGTTGGAACTAGATGATCTTGACGGTCCCTTCCAACCCAAGCTGTTCGGTGATTCTATGTTCATAACTGAAGCACAGAGGTTGCCTACTGACTCAGCAAGGATGCTGCCAGCTGTGTCTCTGTTGTTCTCTTCCACAAGAGAAATGTGCAGTAACTGAATTTTCTCTTGGGTTTCACAAGCTCCTGCTCACATATCCCCAGGAGAAATAAAGCCTTACCTCATAGGTCTACAGTGTTTAAGCTGCCTGTGAATTAGCTACAGTATGTGCATTTACCTGCTTTGCACAGCTACTGATTTTATATAGCAGTAATCTCCATCATGTGTATTTGTGGCTATTTGGGGTTTAAGTTATAAGCAATTTTAGAGGTATATCAGGAATTCTCTTTTGTGTAGAAACATATAAAGGGAATCTTTCTTTTTTCTCATCTTTGTACTTTTCACAGAAAGCAGATGCTCTGGGCTTTAGCGCACACTATTTCTTTCTAACTGGTCTGATCCCAAGCACTCTTGATTTTTATGAAACCACATCTTTCCCAGTCTCTCCAACATGAGAGTGCTCCTGTCACTTCTTCCCTGTTCAGCACTGGTTAGCCTGCTGCACTTAGCTCCTGTCCTCACCTGTGCAAAAGCTGCCTCTTTATGAGCTGCTCTTTCTGAGTCTTGCCCAGGGAACTGTCTCAGAAGAGAAGTGATTAGGCAGTGATGGAAGGAGGCTCTGAACCCTGTGGAGGATCCTCCCACAACCTTCTCTTCTAGGAAAAAGAACATAGATAAAAGTAAATGATGTAATAGCCTTTTCTGCCACAGAGTGGAAGGTGTAACTAAACCCTGGGGGGACACAGATATCATATTGAAAAGGCAAACACCTCAAAGATATCTTTAACACATCTCTATAAAAATTAGCAATCATGGCTGAAAGATGCATGTTTCGGAGTGGAAATATCTGTGATACAGGACAAAGTGCAAAGAGAGCAGGTGAAGCATCAACTTGGACTTGTTAAATTAAGCAGGCATGTGGGCCTAATTAATTTCTGGTGTGCTCATACAAAGAATACCAGCCCATTAGCTACTGAATTTGTCTGCTTTTTCAAATTGCAACAGATACAAAGGGCAAATAAAGACATAGTAATGGTTATTAGTGATATGTCAGCATAAATTTGGGAGACACTGTTGAAAGATTCTTATTAATATCGATGAGGGGTGTAACAGAAGGGATATAAGAGCTATCAGTCTTCAATGTACAAAATGTCATTTGCTCTGAGCTTGATACATTGACGGGCAGAACGGCTCTGTGTGCAATTTGCACAGAAATCAGCCACAAATTTTGAAGTACTTTAATGCGAGAATATTTGATCCATAAGTGCCTGTGACCTGTGGATTTCTAGTAGTACCTGGAAATAAATGTAAATATTCTGACCATGCTCTATCCCTACTTATGCATGAATCTGATTCTGAAGATTTTAGGAAAGTGTTAACAAAAGGACATGAATATGCGCAGCTAGCAAAGGAAGGTACATGTGGGAAAGGAATTCGCAGGTGGCTTTGCGCTGTTTCACACGTCCCTGAATTAGAGACAATGAGGAAGTAAGCGGTAGAAACAAAAACTTGAGCAAGGTCGAGATAAATTAACTTGGCTGCAGTGTTAAAGATGAGCTTTGGGCAGTGGCCAATTGCTGGCTGGCTTGAGGCGTGTCTGAGGGTCTCTAACCAACTGTATGACCAATTTGGGCGTGTGGACAGCGTATGGGGTTACGGGGAAAGTATGTGTAGTGGAGGAAAAAATGGCAATAAAGGCCTTCTGTTCAAGAGCCATCAGGAGTCCGTGTCTTTCATCCCTTCAGGTACATACTAAACTTTAAGGTCCACTGCATACTTGTCATGGTATTTGTGGCTGATGAGTACTTTGAAGTGCGTAATGTACCATCAGTTAGGACTGGTTGTAACATTTACTTGCATGGCAATGGAAGCAGAAATATGTCTTTTTGCTCTACCACGGAGCAAAGACAATCATAACTGATTATGCCAAGCTAATGATAACTAACTAAATCAAACTAATAATTATGCAAAATAGTGATTAGCTTGTGCTGCGAGCATACCTAGAAAACCTGTTGCGATCTAGAAGCCCCTGAGATCTGGTTGCCATCAGGCCCTGTACAGCTGCACAGTAACATTTCTGGCAGGTGAGTCCTGGTTTGAGTGCACCAATTTACTGGTTACCCACCTCGGACTCTGCTAGAAATGACCACTGCTTCCATATTAGCTTAAATGGCTGGAAAATGTGCTTGTATTCAGGTGCTGGATCGTTAGTCACTGAGGCATCCTACTGCAGCAGGACAGAGCAGGATGGGTACTGCTACATCCCTGCCCTAGATACTGCCTGCAGCTGGGTCTACCAAGCTCAGGGAGAGAGAGAAGAAGCAAAATAAACTAGGCTCAGACTAATCCAAATAGTGAAGGTGCAATAGAACCCCATTAATTTAAAAGTAAAATAGCATTTTGTTCATTCTAGATATTAGCAACACTGAAGATTATCTCAACACATACAGCACAAGCCTGAAGCAGAATTTCTTAAGGAAATACATTCCTACTGAAAATCCATTTATTTTTAGTCCTCTTATCCTGCAAGCATCAGACATCAGATTCAGCAAGAGAAAACTATACAGGGTGCTAAGGATGAGGGCGCTGTTTCCCTGCCCTTATCCCTCTCCCCATCCCATCACAGCTGCATTTCATAATGAGGGGCTACCCACAGCAGGGCAGCCTGCATGCTCCCACAGTACTGTGAAAGGGAAAAGTAGAGCCTTGCCTTAAGGTGCCATTTCATAGTAGGCATTATGTGAATCTGGTTGCAAATAACTAACTAACTAACTAACTAAATAAATAAATAAAATATTGTGCACTATATTACATGAGATAGAAAGCCACATGATTCCCATCCTTCACCAGCCTTTTACTCCTACTACCGCTTAAGGCAGTCTAAAACGTTAATCTCAGAAAGCCAGGAGGACTTCATGACTTGTACAACAGCCTAGCAAAACAGTGCCCCCGGTTTAGCATCACACTGGGGACAGTGATGAGAGCACCCCACCACCCACCCGCGCCCCACCGTGGGGCGCGCAGGATGTGCGGGGAAGGGGGTGTAGTATGGCTGCCAGGTGGCAGCACGACATCGCGGGACGGCGTGGGATTGTGCTGCCACCGCACCCCGCACCTATGGAGCGGGCTCGGGTGGGGGGAAGGGTCGGGGTCAGGGCAGAGAGCTCCCCCCACAAAGACAGTGCGGTCACAGCCACGGGGTCTGACCCTGGGGGGCAGAGGGAATCGGCCAGTGGAGAGCACATGGGAGTGGGTACAGCTCTGTTTAAACCAGGCGCGGGAACACAGCAGAGACCAACATGAACATTAATTTGGTGCAATTAGCGTTATAACTCATGCCAGCTCAGCCCACATTAAAGACAAAGCTTCATGCAAATCACCCTTCCCTTCCCCATCCCCCACTCCCGTGGTCTGGTACTATTTCCCCACCTGTTTTTAATGACATGGTATGTGGAGTAACTTAAAATTAATTATAGAGTTCCTGACTAAAAGGAAGGAGGAAGATAATATTAAATGGATTTAGTATTCAGAACATGGGCTACCTGCACTTGGCAGTGGTGCCTAGCTTGGGGCAGCGTATGGGTGCGTGTAGGTGGCGACGGGGTTGGGGAGTCTTGGGAGGCTTCTTCAGCTCCACTTTTCAGGCAGCCGTGGGGGTTGGAGAGCTCAGCTGATGGGGGCAGTGGAGTCCTGTGAAGGTACGGTCTGAGAGCAGGGGAGTTTCAGTTGGAGGAGCGCTTTTTGGAGTGGATGTATGTGCCTGTCCATCTGGTCTGGTGAGAGGCTTTTAGGTCTCCTCACTGGGGCTCTGAATTGTTGTCTGTATGTCCTCTCCTCTCCTCTCCTCTCCTTTTTCTTGTTTCGTTTTTTTGTTGTTGGTTGTTTTTTAAGACCTATGTGATTTCTTCCCCTAGAAACTGGCTTGTTGCTTTCTGGCATATACTTAATTAACCCCCACCCCTGAAAATAAATTCCTCTGAGCAGTGAGAAGACATACCTACAAAATGTGCTGTGCTATGGGGATGACAGCAGGAAAGATATGAAGGTTATTGAAATACTTAAAAATACAGCCTTTAATATGAATGTTATTGTATAGAGTTCTGTGTAACTTAATCATGGGAAAAATACTATAACGGTTCTTTTTGACAAGATGTTTATCTGCAGATCTCTCATATCTTTATATTTGTCTCCTCTATATTCTTTGTTTTTTGTTTGTTTTTTAACAACAAATTTGTTAATTCGACATTTCAGCGTTGTCAGCTTCAGACTGATGCAGTGAAAACTCAATAACCAAAGTTATTAAGCAGGTATTCTTTATTATGGCGACGGGTGGGGGGGGGATCGCTCCACCTAACACACACACCAAGGGTTACTGGCAGTGTGCTTATATTAGTGGGATAAATACATATTCATTTCACTTCCCATAAGTCTCTGGCATATTCATCAGGTCTCTGAACAATCATTAACATAGGTTCCCACCCCTATTCGCATGCGTACTAGAGTCCTTTTTTTCCTGAAGGGGTTTTCCAAGCTTCAAGATCACAGACTAGTTGGTTCCTGAATATGGTGGGGCTATTCTTGAACCCCTGTGGTAACACAGTCCAAGTAAGCTGAGTTCTTCGTCCTGTATTGGGATTTTCCTATTCAAAGGCAAAGAGTTTCTGGCTTTCAGTCGCCCCGGGCAGGCAGAAAAAGGTAACCTTTAAATGTAGTACCGTGAACCAAACTTGACTGTTTTCTAATTTTGTCGAAAGGTTATAGGGGTTGGCTACTACAAGGTATAAATCTTTTGTGACCCTATTGATGGTCCTTAAGTCCTGAACTATACGATAGGTTCCATCTGCTTTTCTAACTGGGAGGATAGGAGTATTATATTCTGACTCACATTCTACTAATAGTCCATGTTTAAGAAAGTTATTAATTATTCCTTCCCTTCCCCTTCTGTCTTCCACCTTTAGTGGGTATTGCTTTTGGCATACCCTGGGAGCATTTTCCTTTAAATCATTTTTTACAGATATTGCATTCTTTGCTCTCCCAGGTATTCCTGTAGCTCAAACTCCCGGATACACTTGGTTCATAATTACATCCATTCAGGGAGTCCTGTCTGGAGCTTTCTTTTGACTCACCAGGGATAGATTTAAGAGTTTAATATGTTACTTTTATTTCTATTTTCTCTTGTTCGAAAGAAATTTTTGCGTCCAATTTTTCCAGCAAGTCCCTTCCTAATAAGGGCATTGGCAAATTGGGCAAGTATAAAAACTGAGGTATTCCAATCATTTTTCCCAATTTAAATTTCAGGGGTTGCAAAAAGAATACCTTTTCCTTTTGGCCAGTTGCTCCTATTACATTTACAGACTCAGGATTTTTCCAGAATCGATTTTTGGATTAACACAGAGAAATAAGCTCCCATATCCAAAAAAAAAAATCCCCCCAAAAAATCCATGCCTCTCTCTTCGTTCTCTAGCTTTATTTAAACCAGTGGATCTGCTAGGGTAGATGCCTCCAGGTCCCTGTCATTCCTGCTCTGACTGTTGCAAGTTTATCCTGCAACCTAAGGCAATCTTTTTTTCTTTTTTTTTTTTTCTTTTTTTTCTTCCTCAGTGTCCTTCCTTCTTGCAGTATGCACACTGGTTCTGTCCTGATGTTCCTCTAAACCCTCCTAAAATCCTTTCTTTACCTTTTTCAATTCCCCCTTGGGCCCCCCCTTCTTTCTTTCTGTTCTAGTGCAGCCACTGTTTGCCGTGGCTATCACCTTAGATAACTTCTGTCCTTCGTGTCTTCCCTATTCCTAAATACTTTCCACGCTGCATTCAATAACCTTTCTGGGTCTCCCAAGTCTTGTCCTTCCAATTTCTGTAATTTCTTTCTGATATCAGGGGCGGATTGCCCTAGAAAGAGGCTAGCCAATTGCCTCTGTTCGTCTTCTGAAGCCAGGTCCAAATTGGTATATTTTCTCATTGCATTTTGAAGTTGGTCCAAAAATTCTGTAGGGGTTTCTTTTGGACCTTGTTGGATAATGATTTATAGCTTTCGGAACTGGTTCTCAATTCCCAGTTTAATTAGATTTTGGTATTTACATAACTGTTCATAATTTCCAGGGTAATTAGGGTCCCAGTGGGGGTCAGTCAAGGGAACACAGTCGTCTACAGTTCCCTAAGCGGTCCCATTGGCAATCTGAGCTCGCACGTGAACTCAGGCTGTTCTAAGAATTAGCTGCTTTTCTGTTTCCATCATCTTCCCCAACATTAGATCAATGTCTCCCCAGTCTGGATCCTGATTTTTTTTCTCTCTCTCTATTAAGTCCACCATTGGTTAAAATACTTAATTAAGGTCTTACGATTAACATTTCCTCTGGGTGGCCCACCAATGTCCTTCCAGTGGGCCAAGATACAACACAGAGGGGTCTTTTTATCAATAGTACTTGAAGTTGTTCCCATTATGATGTGTTTTCTTAATCTCTTATGCTTCATTGGTCTCCAGATGTATTCCTCGCGGAATAGCAGAACCGTGGATTGGTACTCTGCACTCGCTTCGCAGCGATGCTGCATCTCACTCACACAGCGCAATCACACAAAGAGGCCCCTTACACCTCTCACTTAAGCAACACAAAACATCAATCACTACTACAAATAGTATCACTTATTACAACAAATTTCCCAGCATAAATCATGATCTGTTAAGCGTTTTCCGTTATTCAATGTCAAGAACACATTCAGAGTCCAAATGCCAGAACAAATCCAAAACTAAAACAAAGTTAAAACAACGTGCCAACTAAATCACATGGACTCCCAGTGACTAGTAGTATGGCACCCAATGTAGAACATTTTCTACGCTTTACAGGTACCTTCCAAAACAACGGTATACCAACCAAACAACATTCCAAAAAATACCTTTGCAAAAGATGGTCCTTGTCTGTCCCTGTGGTGAGCCAGCTGAGGCGAGGAGTCCCTCCGAGAATTTCCCAGGGTGCGCCTAGAAAGTCCCACGTCTCAGCAGCTCCCGCAGCCAAACAGAGTGTCCCATCTAGGTCGCCAAATTGATGCAGTGAAAACTCAATAACTGAAGTTATTAAGCAGGTATTCTTTATTACGGTGACGGCTAACACACACACACACAGGGTTAGTGGCAGTATGCTTATATTAGTGGGATAAATACATATTCATTTCATTTCCCGTAAGGCTCTTGCATATTCATCGGGTCTCTGAAGAATCATTAATGTTCCCGCCACTATTCGCGTGCGCAGTAGAGTCCTTGGGTGGTCGTCGGGTGTACTCTGGTGGTCTTTGATGAAGGCCAGAAGTATTCCTTGCTGCTAAACTTCTGTCCTTTCCTTTCTTTGACAGACTTCAGCAGACAAGCCTGTTCTTGCTGGTTCCATTATCTATGCATACAGTCTTTTACTCCCTTATCATTGGGGGGGTCATCCTGTCCTTGTGGTTAACATAGCTAAGACCTGGCTAAGACCTACAGAATCAACATCCTTTGTCTTGTTCCCTGTCTCAAGAATGTAGTGCTATAGGATTATTTTTTTTAACAAAGCTACTGAAAAAAATCCCCCAAACCTCAACTTAACAGCATAATTGGTATGTATAAATATATAAATATATTTAAGTCATGTGGTTTACTCTGTAGCCTCAGTAACTTAAACAGCACCTATTTTATGTACATAGAGTTGCTACACACTTCTCTACTAGTGCGTTTGAAAAAAATCAAACTGGCTTTATTTTATTTCTGTCAGTGATTAGCACACCATAATTAGCTAATCTCAAAGCCATTATTTACAACTGTGGCAGACTGTCCTGGTTTCAGTTAGGACAGAGTTAATTTTCCTCCTAGTAGCTGGCAGGGTGCTATGTTTTGGATTAGGATGCGAAGAGCGCTGATAACATGCTGATGTTTTAATTGTTGCAGAGCAGTGCTTACACCAAGCCAAGGACTTTTCAGCTTCTCTCTCTGTCCTGCCAGCGGGCAGGCTAGGGGTGCAGCAGGAGGTGGGAGGGGACAGACCCAGGACAGGTGACCCAAACTGGCCAAAGGGGTAGTCCATACCATCTGACGTCATGCTGAACAATATATAGGGGTGGCTAGCCGGGGTGGGGGGCCGGCTGCTCGGGGATAGGCTGGGCATCGGTCAGCAGGTGGTGAGCAATTGCATTGTGCATCACTTATTTCGTACACATTATTACTATTAATACTATTATTATTATTATTATTGTTATTCTTTTCCCTGTCTTAATAAACTGTCTTTATCTCAACTCACAGGCTTCACTTTCCTGTTCCTCTCCCCCATCCCAGAGAGGGAGGGGGGAGGGTGAGCGAACGGCTGTGTGGTGTTTAGCTGCCGGCCGGGTTAAACCACAACAGTCCTTTTGGTGCCCAACGTGGGGCCTGAAGGGTTGAGATAACGACAGATCTGACCAGAGTGTGTTAAACTAAAATTGGTATAAGTATTGGACCTGCTTAATAGTTGCTAGTCACAATGTTGATTGCCTTAATCTCAAGTCTGCTGTGCCTGTTTTCCAAATTGAGTTTTATAGCATGTTAATTTCTGTATGTGCTCCCTGTCACGCTGTTTATCCTTTCCGGGCCCTGGTTTAAGATTGTTATGGTACTGTGCGGTGTAACAATGGCTTATGAAATGATGAAATTGCTGGTCATGACTCTAACCTGGTATTTGTACTCAGCACTGTCGTCGACTCTATACTTTGGAAACCATATCTCAGAAACTATTAGCAATTACACCTATTGCCTTTTTTCATCAGGGAGCCAATCTGCGGAGGGGACAGGGGAAGATATTTTTTCCTACCTGTTCACTCTCCCTTCCTCCTTCACCACCCTCTTATCCCCCGAGCTAGTTACGGTAGCTCTCCAAGATGTTGAATATCCTTGGGATACTCAGACCAGCATGTTCTTGTTGTTATGTCTCCTGAATGTGCTTCAGGTTTTGTTTAAGGTTAAACAACTACTTAGGAATCTCATCCGGAGATCTGTCTTGAGGCGGGATAGTTGCGAGTGGCAGGGAGTGTGGGAGGATATGGGCAGGTTTCTAGAGCAGTGGGCACCTCCAGTGTTTTGGACATTCACCCCTGAACAACTGCAAAATCCTAAAAAACTGGTAGAATGCTTGAAAAAAAGGTGTCATGACTCTGGCAGTTCCAAAGTGACACAAATCACTGTAGTGTGCTGGGGTCTGGCTTGTGCCTATCGAGCTGTAATTGATGCTACTATCAACCTAGTTCCAGCTCCTGCAGCCGTTCCAGTTCCAGCCCCTGCAGCTGCTCCCGCTCCTGTGGCTGGGTCAGAGAAACAAGCTGTAGCAGTGCAAGTTGCCCCTGCAAAGGATATTCCAACCCCTGTGGCAGACCCTGTGGCTGGGTCGGAGAGGCGAGCTGTAGCAGTGCAAGTTGCCCCTGTAGAAAAGGTGAAAAAATGGTATAGAGACTCAGGTCGTTTAGAACACAGACAGTCTTCTGCTAGGTCTAGGTATAGAGAAGACAAGGCTGGGCCATCAGAGGTGCAGGAGGATGAAGATGAGGATGTCGAAAAATCAACAGTAACTACCCGAACCCTATACCAGCGTGAGCTACGAGATGTGCAAAAAGATTTTGGTCGCTGCATAGGTGAGCAGCTTGTCACCTGGCTGCTCCGGTGCTGGGACACTGGAGCCAATTGTGTGGAATTAGAGGGCAGGGAAGCCAGGCGGCTGGGATCCCTTGCTAGAGACGCAGGCATTGACAAAGCAATTGGAGATGGAGCATGATCTCACAGCCTCTGGAGGCGTCTCCTGTCAGCTGTGAAGGAAAGGTATCCCTTCAAGGAAGAAATTGTATGTCTACCAGGCAAGTGGACCACCATGGAGAAGGGAATTCAGTACCTGAGGGAATTAGCCGTACGGGAGGTAATTTATAAGGACCTAGACGACGCACAAATATCCACAGATCCAGATGAAGTCCAGTGTGCATGACCCATGTGGCGGAAGTTTGTACGGAGTGCACCATCAGCATATGCCAGCTCATTGGCAATAATGGCCTGGAAAGAGGATGAGGAACCCACAGTGGATGAAGTGGCTAAACAACTCCGGCAGTACGAAGGAAGTCTCTCCTCTTCCCTACAGGCCTGCGTCTCGGCTGTGGAGAAACTCTCTGAAGAGTTCCACCAACTTAAAGAGAATTTATCTTCCCCCCCCACCTGAACGAACCAGTGTCCACCAACTAAAAGAGAATACTTTGGAGAAACTTTTTGAAGAGGTCCACCAACTTAAAGAGACTTTATTTTCCTCCCCACCTGTACAAACCAGTGTCTTGGCTATTAGGGGTAAGCATTCATCCGTGCAAGGAAGACAATATGGTGGGTACACACCCCGCGCCACCCTGTGGTTTTACCTACGTGACCATGGAGAGGACATGAGAAAATGGGATGGAAAATCTACCACGACCCTAGAGGCACGGGTACGTGAGTTGCAAAAGAAAACAATCGGGAAAAAGGGGTTCTCTGAAAAGCATGCTGCTCCAACTTCCAGCAGGCAGTCCTTTAAACACAGAAACAAAGATTCTGACCAGGACTAGAGGGGCCCTGCCTCCAGCCAGGGGGAGGAAAGGGACAACCGAGTTTATTGGACTGTGTGGATTCGATGGCCTGGCACGTCTGACGCACAGAAGTATAAGGCTTTAGTAGACACCGGTGCACAATGTACTCTAATGCCATCAAGCTGTAAAGGGCCAGAGCCCATCTGTATTTATGGGGTGACGGGGGGATCCCAGCAGTTAACTGTATTGGAGGCCGAAGTGAGTCTAACCGGAAATGAGTGGCAAAAGCACCGTATTGTGACTGGCCCGGATGCTCCGTGCATCCTTGGCATAGACTATCTTAGAAGAGGATATTTCAAGGACCCAAAAGGGTTCCGCTGGGCTTTTGGCATAGCTGCCTTAGAGACAGAGGACATTAAACAGTTGTCTACCTTGCCCGGTCTCTCAGAGGACCCTTCTGTTTTGGGGTTGCTGAGGGTTGAAGAACAGCAAGTGCCAATCGCTACCACAACGGTGCACCGGCGGCAATATCGCACCAACCGAGACTCCCTGATTCCCATCCATAAGCTAATTCGTCAACTGGAGAGCCAAGGAGTGAACAGCAAGACTCATTCACCTTTTAATAGTCCCATATGGCCAGTGCGAAAGTCTAATGGTGAGTGGAGACTAACAGTGGACTATCGTGGCCTGAACGAAGTCACGCCACCACTGAGTGCTGCAGTGCCAGACATGCTAGAACTCCAGTACAAACTGGAATCCAAGGCAGCCAAGTGGTATGCCACAATTGATATCGCTAATGCATTTTTCTCCATCCCTCTAGCAGCAGAGTGCAGGCCACAGTTGGCTTTCACTTGGAGGGGAGTCCAATATACTTGGAATCGGCTGCCCCAGGGGTGGAAACATAGCCCTACCATTTGCCATGGTCTGATCCAGTCTGCGCTGGAGCAGGGGGAAGCTCCTGAACACCTGCAGTACATCGATGACATCATCGTGTGGGGTGACACTGCAGAGGAAGTTTTTGAGAAAGGGAAGAAAATAGTCCAAATCCTTCTGAAGGCCGGTTTTGCCATAAGACAAAGTCAAAGGACCTGCACGAGAGATCCAGTTTTTAGGAATAAAATGGCAAGATGGACGTCGTCAAATCCCAATGGATGTGATCAACAAAATAACAGCTATGTCTCCACCAACTAGCAAAAAGGAAACACAGACTTTCCTAGGTGTCGTGGGGTTTTGGAGAATGCATATTCCAAATTACAGTCTGATTGTAAACCCGCTCTACCAAGTAACCCGTAAGAAGAATGCTTTTGAATGGGGCCCTGAGCAACGACAAGCCTTTGAACAAATTAAGCAGGAGATAGTTCATGCAGTAGCCCTAGGGCCAGTCCGAACAGGACCAGATGTAAAGAATGTGCTCTACACCGCAGCCGGGGAGAATGGTCCCACCTGGAGCCTCTGGCAGAAAGAGCCTGGGGAAACTCGAGGGCGACCCCTGGGGTTTTGGAGTCGGGGATACAGAGGATCTGAGGCCCGCTACACTCCAAACGAAAAGGAGATATTGGCAGCATATGAAGGAGTTCGATCTGCTTCGGAAGTGGTCGGTACTGAAGCGCAGCTCCTCCTGGCACCCCGACTGCCGGTTTTAGGCTGGATGTTCAAAGGAAGGGTCCCCTCTACACATCATGCAACTGATGCTACATGGAGCAAGTGGGTTGCACTGATTACTCAGCGGGCTCGAATAGGAAACCCCAGTCTCCCAGGAATCTTGGAAGTGATTATGGACTGGCCAGAAGGCAAATATTTTGGGATATCACCAGAGGAGGAGGTGGCCCGTGCTGAAGAAGCCACGCTGTACAACAAGCTCCCAGAAAATGAGAAGCAATATGCCCTGTTCACTGATGGGTCCTGTCGTATTGTGGGAAAGCATCGGAGATGGAAAGCTGCTGTATGGAGTCCTACACGACGAGTTGCAGAAGCTGCTGAGGGAGAAGGTGAATCGAGTCAGTTTGCAGAAGTGAAAGCCGTTCAGCTGGCCTTAGATATTGCTGAATGAGAAAAGTGGCCAGTTCTCTCTCTCTATACTGATTCATGGATGGTAGCAAATGCCCTGTGGGGGTGGTTACAGCAATGGAAGCAGAACAACTGGGAGCGCAGGGGCAAACCCATCTGGGCTGCTGCATTGTGGCAAGATATTGCTGCCCGGGTGGAGAACCTGGTTGTAAAGGTACGCCATGTAGATGCTCATGTGCCCAAGAATCGGGCTACTGAAGAACATCAAAACAACCAGCAGGTGGATCAGGCTGCTAAGATTGAAGTGGCTCAGGTGGACCTGGACTGGCAACATAAAGGTGAATTATTTATAGCCCGATGGGCCCAGACACCTCAGGCCATCAAGGCAGAGATGCAACATACAGATGGGCTTGTGATCGAGGGGTGGACCTGACCATGGACACTATAGCACAGGTTATTCATGATTGTGAAACATGTGCTGCAATCAAGCAAGCCAAACGGTCAAAGCCTCTTTGGTATGGAGGATGATGGCTGAAATATAAATATGGGGAGGCCTGGCAGATTGATTACATCACACTCCCTCAAACCCGCAACGGCAAGTGCCACGTACTTACAATGGTGGAAGCAACCACCGGACGGCTGGAAACATATCCTGTGCCCCATGCCACCGCCCGGAACACTATCCTGGGCCTTGAAAAGCAAGTCCTATGGCGACATGGCACCCCAGAAAGAATTGAGTCAGACAATGGGACTCATTTCCGAAACAATCTTATAGACACTTGGGCCAAAGAACATGGTATTGAGTGGGTGTATCACATCCCTTATCATGCACCAGCCTCCGGGAAAGTTGAACGATACAATGGACTGTTAAAGACTACACTGAAAGCAATGGGTGCTGGGACATTCAAAAATTGGGATACACATTTGGCAAAGGCCACCTGGTTAGTCAATACTAGGGGATCTGCCAACCGAGCTGGACCTGCCCAATCAAGCCTGTTACGCACTGTAGAAGGGGATAAAGTTCCTGTAGTGCACATGAGAAACATGCTGGGTAAGACAGTCAGGGCTACTCCTGCCTCAGGAAAAGGCAAACCCATTTGTGGGATTGCTTTTGCTCAGGGACCTGGATGCACTTGGTGGGTAATGCAAAAGAATGGGGAGGTCCGGTGTGTACCTCAAGGGGATTTAATCCTGGGTGAGAATAGCCCATGAGTTGAATTGTAGTATGTTAATTATCATATAACACTGTATGTCATCGCTACCATGGTTGCTATATATCATAGATGAAAATGGTGATTAATTAGAAGGTATTGGAAAGAGTGTAACCTGAGCATGACATAAATGGTATGGAATAAAGGGTGGATATCTGTCCTGGTTTCAGTTAGGACAGAGTTAATTTTCCTCCTAGTAGCTGGCAGGGTGCTAAGTTTTGGATTAGGATGAGAAGAGTGCTGATAACATGCTGATGTTTTAATTGTTGCAGAGCAGTGCTTACACCAAGCCAAGGACTTTTCAGCTTCTCTCTCTGTCCTGGCAGCGGGCAGGCTAGGGGTGCAGCAGGAGGTGGGAGGGGACAGACCCAGGACAGGTGACCCAAACTGGCCAAAGGGGTATTCCATACCATCTGATGTCATGCTAAACAATATATAGGGGTGGCTAGCCGGGGTGGGGGGGCCGGCTGCTCGGGGATAGGCTGGGCATTGGTCAGCAGGTGGTGAGCAACTGCATTGTGCATCACTTGTTTCGTACACATTATTAGTAGTAATACTATTATCATCATCATCATCATTATTATTATTATTATTTTCCTTTGTTAATAAACTGTCTTTATCTCAACTCACAGGCTTCACTTTCCCATTTCTCTCCCCCATCCCAGAGAGGGAGGGGGGAGGGTGAGGGAAAGGCTGTGTGGTGTTTAGCTGCCGGCCGGATTAAACCACAACACAGACAAAGGGAAAAACTGATGGTCCAGCATTTAATTTGGCTTGAAATTATGAAGCGGAAAGAAATGCTTAGGTCTTGGCTCAAAACCGAACAACTCAGCCTCAGGGCTGTCTTACTAATAATGTTTTAGTTCATTCCTCAAATATAGCTGGTGGTTTTTTTTGTCTGATAATGTGCTCGCATCATCTCTGAGATGATGAGTATTTTAAAAAAATTAAGCATCTTCTGGGAATCTTCTTTCTCCCCCTCTGTTACTGTGTTAAGGAAGAAACTGTGTGCTGCCCCAGTGTGCAGGAGGGGAGGGATGGGCACGGAGGAGGAAGCCCACGGCTCCACACGCGGTGCAGTGCAGCCCATCCCATCTGTGCATCACCATCCGGTGACCCCGAGCAATACAGGGCAGACGGGGTTGGCAGGGCCCACCTGAGCCGCGGCTGTCTGTGCTGCATCTCCTGGCACCGGTCAGGGCTGCCCAGGGGATTCCTGGTCGGTGCCCACCGGCTTCGTCAACATTTTGCGGAGAGTTCCATCTCTGTTAAATCCTGAGGATTTTTTTTTCCTTTCTCTCTGTGGGAACAAAAATATTGTTTTTGCACAGAGTTACATTGCTTAAAGGGAAGGAATGTGGTATTAAAATATGCTTGCAGTGATAAGAAAGCTTAGCAGACGACCCTGTAAAAGGCAGACAACCAGACTCCTTGGAGCAATTAGGCAAAAATCACAGAGTTATATAAGTTAAGAAACATTACCACTTCAAAGAGTAAAAAAGTCAAAGGAAAACTGAAAATTAACAGGCCAGCAACTGAAGGCCATGTATTGTCTGTGAAGCATTGGATAGGTTGTGAACCTGGATTACCCAGTCAATGGGGAAACAGGGGAGGGTCCCGGTCCTCGAGAAATAAAGTATATAAACTGTACTATGTGACTAGTAGATGTGCTCCTGCTTGTGGGACGCCCGCCACTGCAATCGCGAATAAATTACTACTTCACTGAGATCCTTGCCTGAGTCTATGTTATTGGCTACAGAGTGTTTCCCACAATTTGGGGGCCTGTCCAGGATCCACCTACCGGGGAGCCCCACCGCCGCCGCAGCAGCAGGAAGGCATGCCCCGCTGATTTCAGCGGTCCCGTGCATCGATGGTGGCAATTCTGCGGAGAGCTGACAGAGGGCCCAAGACTGATTAAAGAGGCAGGATCCATGAAGTAGTGGGGAAGGGAAGAAGGTAGGCACTCGGGGTTTGAGAATTGATCCGGTAACTCTGTGCACAGACCAAGGTAGGAAATATTAAGTATTGCCTTGGGGGTCGGGTGAGTCTCGGGAAATTTGGTGTACGGTACCCCTTACACAGTGAAGTGCTTGGCAGTACACCCCCATTTTCCAGAATCGGAACTTTAGTGTGTGGTACCCTGCAGGAGGGAAATTTCTGTAGCAGCACACTGACAAGGGCTAGGAAAAATGGGAAAATATGGGTTCCAGGGGACAGGGAGATATCCCTGGGGGAGTGCCTACCGACAATTCTTCCTGAAGAATGATAAGAAATTGGAAAATAATCCCAAAATTAGAGGAAATGATAAAAGAAGAAAATGGTTAAATATTGTGCATCAGTCTGGACAAAAGAACCGATTAAGGAAACAGCAGTATTTTGGCCAAAATACGGGTCTGATGAAAATTCAGGCTTTAAATTTATATGTAAACAGTAAGACTCCTTTTTCAGAGGAGCAATCAAGTTATGCTCCCTATAATCCTAATATTGCACCGGCGGCAGCAGCAGCCACTCCAGAAAGGGAGACAGGGACTGCAATTGGCACTGTCCCTGGAGAAGGAGCGCACTGTAGGCTCTGGCAAGAATTAGAACAATGTAGAAGAGATACTCAGAATTTCCCCTTCCCTGATACTAACAGTACTAACACTAACTGTGTATCCTCTTAGGGAGGTTCCAGTGGGACAAGGACAAATAGGTTACGTGAACTCCCCCCCCTTACCAGCAGAGAGGTTAGGAGTTTTAAAAAGGAAATGAAGTCTTTAACTAAGAACCCTATAGGACTAGCAGAACAGTTAGGTCAGTTTCTAAGGCCTAACTTGTATTCCTGGGGGGGGGGGGGGGGGGGGGAAATGTCTATCTTGAGTATGTTAGTATGTTATTCACTGGAGAAGAATGTTTAGGAGGGGAATGATTTGGCAGGCAGCTATGCAAGAATGGGAAAGAACTAACCCTCCCCCCGGACCGACAGTAATTCCAATAGAGCAGAAATATCCGCTTATCCAACTGTGATAATAACAACCCACAACACAGAAATCATATGAGAGACTTGGGGTCAGAATGAGAAAGTACTCGGGGATGAATCCTGAGGACCCGGTAACCCAAGGGCTCTTGAAAGTTCATTTTGTGATTAAAGCCTGGCCAGATACACAGAAAAAGCTCCAGAAGGTGGAAGGATGGAGTGAACAGTCACTAGAGGCCCTCCTGCGGGAGGCCCTGAAGGTATATGTCGGGGGGGAGATGAGAAGGAAAAGAAGATAACAAAACTAGTGGTATTCAGAGTGTACTGGGTAGTGAGGCAGAGGGTTGGAGAAAGAGGAAGAAAAACTTTCAGGGGAGTCAGGCCCGGGATGGAAAGGAGAGGAAGAGAGACGAAGGAATGGCAGGCAAGGAAAGCTACCCGTGTTGCAGCCTGAATCCTAGCAGGGACAGGCTTTGAGAAGATGTTTTAAGTGTGGCCAGGCCGGCCACTTCAAATAGGAATATCTGGAGTGGAAGAAGGAGGAGAGATTGCTGTTATAAATTCAGAATAGGGGAATTGGGGCTTCTTAGAAAGCTAGTCCCACTGAGAGACCCTGATAAATGAAAATGTGTACCTCAAGTGTTGAGATAAGGACATGGGGATCACTCTACAAATATCGTCGCGGGCAAAACAGACTTAGCATAGGAAGATTAATAAACTTTATTACCTATTGCTGATGGGCTGGAGCGGTGAGAAACAGAAACAAGCTGGGGGCACCTTCCCCCATCCACTCTCTTCTACCTCTTCCCTGCCCTGAGTGGTGCAGGGGGGGCCGGGAGTGCGTGCTGCAGTCAGTTCATGGTGCTTCATTCCCACCGCTCCTTCACAGTCGCTCTCTCCCCGGTCTGGTGTGGGGTTCCTCCCATGGGGTGATGACCTTCCTGGGCTGGTCCTGTGTGGGTTTCTCCATGGGCAGCGGCTCTTTGGGAGCTGCTCCAGGTGTGGGTCTGTGCCGCAGGGTCTATTCGTCAGGAGCGGGTTGGTCTGGCTTGGGACACCCTGGGGACAACCCCTCCCCCCCCCTCCGATCCCCTGCTCCTGCATGGACTCTCTGGAGCAGGCCATGGGAAGGGGCTTTGGCTCCGGCACCTGGAGCGCCTCCTCCCCCTCCTTCTGCACTGACCTTGGTGTCTGCAGGGAGGTTTTGTGAACCTGTAGTACTCAGCCAATGAGGAAACAAGGGAAGAATCAAGCGTCAGGTAATAGGGAATATAAGGTTATGATATACTTTTACTGTGCACTCCTGCTTGCAGGACGTCCGCCATTGCAATCACGAATAAAATAGCTTCACAGAAGATCCTGTCTGAGAAAATTACTGAGATATTTCTCACACCCTTGAGCCCTTGACATTGTATTTCTCACATAAGAAAGAAGGAGATAGCCTGAGCATGGCCAAGAACTGGGTTCAAGCAGCGAACACAGTGAGGAAGAGTATCAACGACCACCAGAAGGCCCCAAAAGACCACCAGTAGAAACTAATTTACATGTATCAGGAACATTTACATATTAATGAATTCCAGGAAATAACATGAATATGTTAATCATTTCATGGAAATTGAATGAATGTGTATGTTTTGATTGTATATAACCCTGTAGCTTGAACAATTCGGCACGCACACTACGTAGAGTGATCCCCTGTGAGTCTGGCGCCGCAATTAAAGAATGCGGAAAAATTTCTAAAATTCCAAATTGAGTCTTAGAGAGTTTCTTTGACCAACTTTTATGGTAACACTTATACTGAGATACTGAAGAGATATAGGCCTAGATGGGCATTAGAAAGGGGGGAACTGTAACAAAAGGGTCAACTGGTCTGCAAGGAAAAGAAATAACTATTCAGCCTAGAAGCTTTGAACTGATTGCTTTGTCTCTACCAAATAAATACCTGCTTGAGCACTTTTGCAGGATGTACTAGCAGCAACAAGCAGATTAGTTGACCAAAGCAACAAAAATCCTCTTCAGAGAAAACTTCAACTTCAGAGAAGAACGAGGTCTTAGGGAGACATAAACAAAGGACTGGAGCCAACCTAAGACCTGCAACGGTCCCATGCCGGAAGCCCACTTTACATGCAAATGAGAGATGTTTGGTGGAGTTAGGAATGGTGTAACAATGCTACTGGATACGTATGCATAGTGTTCTGTGGCAAATTGTATATAAGCTGCTGCAAATTTTAATGGTCAACTCTCATTTCCTATTGGAGGAGGGATCTCATGATCATGACTAAACTTTAGTTAAACCTTTGCAAATCTACCCTTGGGTCCTGTTTCCTCCTTGGTCACGGAACATCACGAGTGACTTTTGTGACACCAGTTAATTGTAATGGAGGAGCTTGCAGGCAGCTCTCACTTGGCACCAGATTACCACACCTGTGTGTCCATGTCTGTATCTTATAGTAAAGCAGCATGTTTTGACTGGAGTCAAAGGCAGCCAAGTGGTATGCCACAACTGATATCGCTAATGCGTTTTTCTTAATCCCTTTGGCAGCAGAGTGCAGGCCACAGTTTGCTTTCACTTGGAGGGGTGTCCAGTACACCTGGAATCAACTGCCCCAGGGGTGGAAACACAATCCCCAAACACAATTTGCCATGGACTGATCCAGACTGCCCTGGAAAAGGGGGAAGCTCCTGAACACCTGCAGTACATCGATGACATTTTCATGTGGGGCAGCACAGCAGAAGACGTTTATGAGAAATGGAAGAAAATAGTCCCAATCTTTTTGAAAGCAGGTTTTGACACTGAACAGAGTAAGGTCAAGGGACCTGCACAGGAGATCCAGTTTTTAGGAATAAAATGGCAAGATGGACGTCACCATATTCCGATGGATGTGATCAACAAAATAACAGCTATGTCTCCACCAATGAGCAAAAAGGAAACAAGCTTTCTTAGGCACTGTGAGTTTTTGGAGAATGCACATTCCAAATTACAGTCTGATTGTAAGTCCTCTCTATCAAGTGACCTGGAAGAAGAATCATTTCAAATGGGACCCCGACCAACAACAAGCCATAGAACAAATTAAATGGGAGATAATTCATGCAGTAGCCCTTAGGGCAGTCCGAGCAGGACCAGATGTAAAGAATGTGCTCTACATCGTAGCCGGGAAGAATAGTCCTACCTGGAGCCTCTGACAGAAAGAGCCTGGGGAGACTTGAGGTTGACCCCTAGAGTTTTGGAGTCGGGGATACAGAGGATCTGAGGCCTGCTACATTCCAACCAAAAAAGAGATATTGGCAGCATAGGAAGAGTTTCAAGCTGCTTTGGAAGTGACTGGTGCTGAAGCGCAGCTCCTCTTGGCACTCCAACATCCAGTGCTGGGCTGGATGTTTAAAGGGTCACCTTTACACGTCATGCAACTGATGCTACGTGGAGGAAGTTGACTGCACTGATCACAAAATGGGCTCCAATAGGAAACCCCAGATGCCCAGGAATCTTGGACGTGATCATGGACTGGCCAGGGTTCACTTGTTGGGTAATGCAGGAAGATGGGGAAGTCCGATATGTACCTCAAGGGGATTTGATGTTGGGTGAGAATAGCCTATGTTTTCAATTGGATGATGTTAATTGCTATATAATACTGTATGTCATCACTATTATGGTTGTTATATGCTATATCAATAGTATTACAGTAAGAGTCAGACAGACCCTGGTAATTACAGGCCTGTCAGTCTCACATCAGTGCCTGGTAAAACTATGGGAAAGATTATCCTGGGAAAAACTCTTGAAGGACAATGTGATCACTGATCATAGCCAGCACGAGTTCATGAGGGGAAAGTCCTGTTTAACAAACATAATTTCCTTTTATGGCAAGGTTATCCACCTGGTTGACCAAGGGAAGCCAGTTGATGTGATCCTTTTGGATTTCAGCAAAGCTTTCCATACTGTTTCTCTCAGTATCCTTCTGGACAAAATGTCCAGCATAGAGCTAGATGAATACATAATACAGTGGTTGAGCAATTGGCTGATGGGTCGAGCTCAAAGGGTTATAGTAATTGGGGTTACATCGGGCTGGTGGCCAGTCACCAGTGGGGTTCCACAGGGTTTGATTTTAGGGGACGAAGTGGGTCGCACTGATCACACAATGTGCTCCAATAGGAGACCCCAGTCGCCCAGGAACCTTGGAAGTGAACATGGACGGGCCAGAGGGTAGGTATTTTGGATTATCCCCAGAGAAGTAGGTGAAGTGTGCTTTCAGAGGCCCCACTGTATAATTAACTACCAGAAAATGAGAAGTAATATGCCCTGTTCACTGATGGGTCCTGACCTATTTTGGGAAAGCATCGGAGGTGGAAGGCTCCTGTGTGGAGTCCTACACGACAAGTTGCAGAAACTGCTGAAGGAGAAGGTCAGTCAATCCAATTTGCAGAAGTGAAGACCATCCAGCTAGCTTTAGATATTGCTGAACAGGGAAAGTGGCCATGCTCTATCTCTATACTGACTCCTGGACGGTGGCAAATGCCCTGTGGGGGTGGTTACAGCAATGGAAGCAGAACAACTGGTAGCTTAGAGGCAAACCTATCTGGGCTGACACATAGTGGAAAGATATTGCTGCACCACTTTTTTTTTTCTTCTAAATATCCTTATTTAACTGTTCTTATCTCAGCCCACGAGTTCTGGCACTTTAACCTTTTTTCAGTTCTCTACCCCAGCA
Organism: Cygnus olor; assembly: GCF_009769625.2. Classification (NCBI taxonomy): domain Eukaryota; kingdom Metazoa; phylum Chordata; class Aves; order Anseriformes; family Anatidae; genus Cygnus; species Cygnus olor. Next base: position 464,653 of record NW_024429075.1, on the reverse strand, counting down.
CACTGGGGTGGGGAGTGAGCTTTGTGGTGCTTAGCTGTCTGCTGGGTTAAACCGCAAGAAAAGGACCGTTGTCATTTAACCTGGTAGACAGCTAAACATAGCACAGCAGTTCACTCACTCCCCCTCTCCCCAGTGGTATGGGGAAGAAACCGAAAAGTGGAAGAACTTGTGGGCTGAGATAAGGACAGTGTAATAAGAAAGAAAAAAAGGAAAGGAAAATCCAGTAGCAACGAGGAGAATAAACAAAGCCAAGAGATGCCCAATGCAATTGCTCACCACCAACCAACTGATGTCCAACAAATCCCCAAGCATCTCTTGTATCCTCGACTCCCAAACCCTCGGGGTCGACCTCGTGCTTTCTGCCAGAGGCTCCAGGTGGGGCCATTCTCCCCCAGCTGTGGTGTAGAGCACAGTTTTTACATCTTGTCCTGCTCAGACTGGCCCAAGGGCTCAGGGAAAAAGTTGCTTCCTTCCTCTTCTTCCATCGGCCTCACAAGCCCAACATAAATTATACAGAGAGAGAAAGAAGAGTGCTCAGCTCGCAGCGAGCCCTGTGTCTTCCCATGTCTATACCAAGGATATAAAGGATATAAGGATAGAAAACTATTAGGGTGTGTCCAAAGGAAGGCAAAGGGTCTAGAGGGGAAGACGTACGAGGAGCGGCTGAGGTCACTTGATTTGTTCAGCTTAGAAGAGAGGAGGCTGTGGGGAGACCTCATCATGTTCTACAGCTTCCTCAAAAGGCGAAGCAGAGGGGAAGGTGCTGATCTCTTCTCTCTGGTGACCAGCGATAGGCTGTAAGGGAATGGGATGAAGCTGTATCAGGGGAGGTTTAGATTGGATATTAGGAAAAAGTTCTTCTCTGAGAGGGTGGTTGGACACTGGAAGAGGCTCCCCAGGGAAGTGGTCACAGCACAAAGTCTGCTGGAGTTCAAGTATTTGGACGATGCTCTAATGAGGCAAATATTAACTGTTTTACATCAAGGGCGTCATTGGGGAGTTCAAGCAATGTGTGATGCTGTGCTATGGAAATATGAATGTGTAGGAATATATATACTTTGGCTAAACAAGTATGCAGGAGTTGTGTAGTATGCCGAAAGGTAAATAGGAAAATTATCTGCAGTCAGCCCAAACAGGGGCGAGAACCAGGATTTCAACCCTTCCAAAATGTACAGGTAGATTTTACAGAACTCCTTAGAGTAGGCAGATTTAAATACTTATTGGTCTTGGTCGATCACTTGTCAGGGTGGGTGGAAGCTTTCTCTTCGGTATCTGCTACTGCGAGCATGGTAGCTAAGGTAATTCTAGACCAGATAATTCTCAGGTATGGAATCGTTGAAAATATTGACTCTGATCAAGGAAGTCACTTTACGTCACAAATATTGCAAGGGCTAATGCAGACTCTAGGAATTAAGTGGAAATTTCACACTCCTTGGCATCCTTCCTCTTCTGGAAGGGTGGAGCGAATGAATCAGACAGTAAAGAAGCAAATGACTAAGTTAGTTCTGGAAACGGCTCCCCTGGACAAAGTGCTTACCTTTGGCACTTCTCTGAATTCAAACGGCGCCAAGAAAAGATGTGGGAGTTTCACCATATGAAATATTATTTGGATTGCCATATCTGGGCAAAGGGAATGAATTACCTCAATTCAAGACAAAAGATGCTTTTCTTAAGACCTATATGCTTGGGCTTTGTCATCTCTCAGGACCCGTGGATTGTTAGCTCAGACCCCACTCTTGGAAGTCCCGATCCATCCATTCCGAGCAGGAGATTGTGTTCTGATACAAACATAGAGGGAATCAAAGCTACAACCTGAGTGGGCCTGACCATTCCAAGTACTCCTGACTATTGAGACGGCAGTAAGAACAACTGAGAAAGGGTGGACTCGTTACACTCATTACACCCAGGTGAAGGCATCAGTTGACCCTGAGACCTGAGAGACTGTTCCTAGAGGAGAACCTTTAAAATTAAAAATTAGAAGGAGGTGTGAATCATAGTTGTAAACTAACCTTTAACTTCTCCTTAGGAAAAAGTAATGAATACCACATATAACTGGGGAAAAGGTTTGGATTACATAGAATTAGATTGTTCCCAGGGGATTCTGTTTTTTATATTAGTATGTATATCATTCTTCATACTGATGGAAATTCAGGGGGCAATAATACTGACCCTGGGTGTGGAAATGTTACCCGTGAGGTAGGAAATTATCTATACTGTACCGAATATGGTAATTATGGGAGTGCTAATATATATAACGCACACCAAACACGGCACAGGAATCATTCGGTAACCGGATAGCCAGTCCCAAATAGCAAAGGGTAGTATTGGCTATGTGGTAATAGGGCCAGGAAAATGTTGCACCTAGGAGCTTTCACCCTGGCGGCAATAATTCTGAATGTAACCATTACTGAGGATATGCAAAGCCAAAGCACAGGCCTCCTTGGAACCTACATACACAGAATCTTACATGACGTGGCCCAAGATGACACTTCCTGGGGATTTAGAGACATTTGGGAAAAACTGACCTCATGGTTGCCTGGGTGGAATTGGCTCAAGCAACTATTGGTTAGCATTATAGTAACAATGGCATTGTGTATTTTGATCTGCTTGCTTATTCCTTGTATTAATCCTTGTGTGTTGCATCAAAAATATGTACTTGGCAGATACTGTCATCCCCCGTGACATCTGAAGGAAAATATTGCGCTCTAATGTTGGAAAAACTCGAGAGTGGAGGATGTGAAAAGGTGCAAAAACAACAACAGGAGTAAGAAATTAAGAGGGGGGAATTGTAAGAATTAAAGCTGTGCTTTTGCAGTGGAAAATTCCACTAACATTGCATATTCAAAAGTGACTGTACAGGCATAACAGTGGGAGGGGTCTGTTAAGATAAGCAGATAAGGGGACAGTGGAAGGTTCCAGTGTCCCAAAATAAGGAGGATGTCTAAGAAACACAAGATAAGCAGTTGCGGAGCTTAAGAAGTTATAAAATCATGGGACCCTCCACTTCCAAAAAAGGAGAAATTAAAGGTTGATTGTCCTGGTTTCGGCTAGGATAGACTTAATTTTCCTCCTAGTAGCTGGTATGGTGCTGTATTTTGGATTTAGGATGAGAATAATGTTGATAACACACTGATGTTTTAATTGTTGCAGAGCAGTGCTTACACTAAGGCAAGGACTTTTCAGCTTCTCATACTGCCCTGCCAGTGAGCAGACTGGGGGTGCGTCAGGAGCTGTGAGGGGACAGAACCAGGACAGCTGACCCAAACTGGCCAAAGGGGTATTCCATACCATATGACGTCTCCTGAATGCGCTTCAGGTTTTGTTTAAGGTTAAACAACTACTTAAGAATGCCTTCCAGAGATCTGTCCTGAGGCAGAATAATTATGAGTGGCAGGGAGTGTGGGAGGATATGGACAGGCTTCTAGAGCAGTGGGCACCCCCAGTGCTTTGGAACTTCACCCCTGAACAACTGCAAAATCCTAAAAAACTGGTAGAATGCTTGAAAAAGGTGTGTCCTCACCCTGGCAATGACAAAGAGACACAAATCAGTGCAACGTACTGGGGCTTGGCCTATGCTTACCGAGCTGCAATCGATGCCATTATAACCCCAGTGACAGACCCTGCGGCCACTTCAACCCCTGAGACAGGCCCAGCGGCCACTCCAAGCCCTACAACACGCCCCAAGGCTGAGACAGGGAAACAGACTGTACTAGTGTCAGTTGCACCCGTATCCCAGATGAAACAATGGATGAGAAAGTCAGGTCGTTTAGAAAGCAGAGGAACGAGGAACTCCTACTCAGACTACGGATGAAGAAGAAGACGAGGCAGGCTACTCCAAAGTGGCTGGGCCATCAGAGGAACAGGAAGATGAAGAGGAAGATATCATAAGAGCATCAATGACTACCCGATGCCTATCCCAGCGTGAGCTATGAGATGTGCGAAAAGATTTTGGTTGTCGTCCAGGTGAGCACCTTGCCACCTGGCTGCTCTCGGTGCTGGGACAGCGGAGCCAATTGTGTGGAATTAGAGGGCAGGGAAGCCAGGCGGCTGGGATCCCTTGCTAGGGACGCAGGCATTGACAAAGGAATTGGAAATGGAGCACAAGGCTTCAGCCTCTGGAGGCGTCTCCTGTCAGATGTGAAGGAAAGGTTTCCTTTCAAGGAAGAACTTGTATGTCAACCAGGCAAGTGGACCACTATGGAGAGGGGAATCCAGTACCTGAGGGAATTAGCTGTACGGGAGGTGATTTATAAGTACCTATACAATGAACAGATATCCAGAGATCCAGATGAAGTCAAGTGTACACGACCCATGTGGTGGAAATTTGCACGGAGTGCACCATCATCATATACCAGCTCATTGGCAGTAATGGCCTGGAAAGACCATGAGGAACCCGCAGTGGATGAATTGACTAGACAACTCCGGCAGTACGAATAAAGTCTCTCCTATTCCCTACGGGCCTGCGTCTCGGCTGTGGAAAAGCTTTCTCAAGTCCACTACTGAAAAAGAATTTATCTTCCTCCCTACCTGTATGAACCAGTATCTCGGCTATCAGGGGCAAGCGTCCTTCTGTGCAAGGAAGACAATATACTGGGTACACACCCCGTGCCACCCTGTGGTTTTACCTACGTGACCATGGAGAGGAAATGAGAAAATGGGATGGAAAATCTACCTCAACCCCAGAGGCACGGGTACATCAGTTGCAAGGAAGAGGGGGTTACTCTGAGAAACTTGCTGCTCCAATTTCCAGCGGGCAGTCCTCCAGACACAGTAATGAAGATTCTGACCAGGATTAGAGGGGTCCTGCCTCCAGCCAGGAGGAGGAAAGAGACAATCGGTTTTATTGGACTGTGTGGATTCTGTGGCCTGAAACGTCAGACGCACAGAAGTATAAGGCTTTAGTAGACACCGGTGCACAGTGTACTGTAATGGCATCAAGCTATAAAGGGACAGAACCCATCTGTATTTCTGGAGTGACAGGGGGATCCCAACAGCTAACTGTGTTGGAGCCCGAAGTGAGCCTAACTGGGAATGAGTGGAAAAAGCAACCCCATTGGGGGGGTTGGACCCGATGATCTTTCGAGGTCCCTTCCAACCCCTACAATTGTGTGATTCTGTGAATCTGTGACTGGCCCAGAGGCTCCATGCATCCTTGGCACAGACTACCTGAGGAGAGGGTACTTCAAGGACCCTAAAGGGTACCAGTGGGCTTTTGGCATAGCTGCCTTGGAGACAGAGGACATTAAACAGTTGTCTACCTTGCCCGGTCTCTCAGAGGACCCTTCTGTTTTGGGGTTGATGAGGGTTGAAGAACAGCAAGTGCCAGTCGCTACCACAACGGTGCACCGGCGGCAATATCGCACCAACCGAGACTCCCTGATTCCCATCCATAAGCTAATTCGTCAACTGGAGAGCCAAGGAGTGATCAGCAAGACTCATTCACCCTTTAATAGTACCATATGGCCAGTGCGAAAGTCTAATGGTGAGTGGACACTAACAGCGGACTATTGGGCCTGAATGAAGTCACACCACCACTGAGTGCTGCAGTGCCGGACATGCTAGAACTCCAGTACGAACTGGAATCAAAGGCAGCCAAGTGGTATGCCACAATTGATATTGCTAATGCATTTTTCTCCATCCCTTTAGCAGCAGAGTGCAGGCCACAGTTGGCTTTCACTTGGAGGGGTGTCCAGTACACCTGGAATCGGCTGCCCCAGGGGTGGAAACACAGCCCTACCATTTGCCATGGTCTGATCCAGTCTGCGCTGGAGCAGGGGGACACTCCTGAACACCTGCAGTACATCGATGACATCATTGTGTGGGGTGACACAGCAGAGGAAGTTTTTGAGAAAGGGAAGAAAATAGTCCAAATCCTTCTGAAGGCTGGTTTTGCCATAAAACAAAATAAAGTCAAAGGACCTGCACGAGATATTCAGTTTTTAAGAATAAAATGGCAAGATGGACGTCGCCATATTCCGATGGATGTGATCAACAAAATAACAGCTATGTCTCTGCCAACTAGCAAAAAAGAAACACAAACTTTCCTAGGTGTCGTGGGGTTTTGGAGAATGCACATTCCAAATTACAGTCTGATTGTAAACCTGCTCTACCAAGTAACTCGTAAGAAGAATGATTTCAAATGGGGGAGAGAAACGGGAAAGTGAAGTCTGTGAGTTGAGATAAAGACAGTTTATTAAGACAGGAAAAATAATAACAATAATAATAATAATAATAATAATAATAGTATTAATAGTAATAATGTGTACAAAATAAGTGATGCACAATGCCAATTGCTCACCACCCGTTGACCGATGCCCAGCCTATCCCCGAGCAGCCGGCCCCCCCTCCACCCCGGCTAGCCACCCCTATATATTGTTCAGCATGACGTCAGATGGTATGGAATACCCCTTTGGCCAGTTTGGGTCAGCTGTCCTGGGCCTGTCCCCTCCCACCTCCTGCTGCATCCCTAGCCTGCTCGCTAGCAGGACAGAGCGAGAAGCTGAAAAGTCCTTGGCTTGGTGTAAGCACTGCTCTACAACAATTAAAACATCAGCATGTTATCAGCGCTCTTCTCATTCTAATCCAGAACATAGCACCCTACCAGCTACTAGGAGGAAAATTAACTCTGTCCTACCTGAAACCAGGACAGTAGTTTAAATGATCGTTTTAAAGTAGGCAGGGCTTTAGGAATGACAATGAATGCATGTTCATGTCATCATGCCATTACACACTAGATTACATACATGACCAGACCTGCTTCCTTCCATGACTGAGAAAGGCTCAGCGAACAGTAAGTGTGATGGTTTTTGAGGAAAGGCAAGTTGGGAGATGAGGGTGACAGCAAGGCAAGCCAGGGCAGTGACTTCACAAGGTGTGCAGCCCCACTCTCTGGGTGCAGTGACGGCTGGCTGTTCCCTAAGGGAAGAGGAGCCAGGAGATGAGCATTATAACGAGGACAGCAGAAGCAGTGGCCTTGCCAGCAAAGGCCCAGTCCCACAGTACCTCAGTGAGGCAAGCAGGGCAGGCCTGGGGGTGGTAGCCAGGTTCAATCAAAAGACCCAATTGCCATGCAAGTCTGTGATGATGAGGCAAGTCTGAGGCCAAGTTGGGAGGTCAGTCCCCAGGTCAAGGTCTGCATCAGTGGGGTCTCTGGACAGGCACAGGCTGTGGTATAGTTGTAGCCTAGGTGGGGGCCAGCTGCTAGAGGGGATGCTCTCAGGGCCCTTAAACCCACAATACCTGGGTGAGGAGAGCAGAGGAGGTCTGGTGACAGTAATGTGGGAATAAAAATGTTGTTTTTGCACAGGGTTACATTGTTTAGAGGGAAGGAATGTGGTATTGAGACATGCTTGCAGTGATAAGAAAGCTTAACAGACAACCTTGTAAAATGCAGACAACCAGAATCCTTAGAGCAATTAGGCGGAAATCATGGTGTAAGAAACATTACCACCTCAAAGAGTATAAAAGTCAAAAGAAATTTGACTTATAACAGGCCAGCAACTGAAAGCCATGTATTGTCTGTGAAGCATCAGATAGATTGTGAACCTGGATCACCCAGTCAATGGGGAAACAGGGGACGGTCCCGGTCGTTGAGAAAAAAAAAAGTATATAAACTGTGTTATGGAACTAGTAGGCACGCTCCTGCTTGTGGGACGCCTGCCATTGCAATCGCGAATAAAAATGCTACTTCACTGAGCCTGAGCCGATGTTATTGGCTACAGAGTGTTTTTCACAGTAACAAGGGTCATCCAACAGTCCAGCTGGCCAGGCAAGTTCATAGTGATGGACTGGCTCATTTCTGAAGTCTGAAATATTGCAGTGCTTTACTGAAGGCTGATAATTAAGAAAATAGTTCAAAACTATGAAAGCCAAATCATATAATCTCTCTACGTACAGAGGAAAGGTTCCCAACAATGGCATGAAGCTGTGTCAGGCAGGGGAGGTTCAGGTTGGATATTAGGAAAAGGTTCTTCACTGAGATGGTGGCTGGGCACTGGAACAGGCTCCCCAGGGAAGTGGTCACAGCACCAAGCCTGCCGGAGTTCAAGAAGCATTTGGACAATGCTCTCAGACATATGGTCTGATTTTTGGGTGGTCCTGTGTGGAGCCAGGAGTTGGACTCAATGGTCCTTGTGGGTCCCTTCCAACTCAGGATATTCTATGATTCTATGAACAAAATTGTGCCAGGTGTTGGACAACTCTGCAAGAACACAGGTTATCTGTGTGGATGCAGAAGATCAGCCATAGTCTATGGCCAGGCACAGATGAAACATGCATGGGTGGCAAAGGAAATATATTGTACTCCCAGCTCCTTCTACATTGTAATGCTTATTGGCTTTTAATTAGGTATAAAATTGACTGAGGCAATTTTCAATTCTATTCTGAAAAGGTGAAATTCACCTCTTGCGGGGGGGGCAGCCCCTAATCCCACTTAAAATCAGCTTTAACCAGTGCATAAATTTCATGCTGATGTGCCAGGCAGAAATTATAGCAAGTCCCAACCCTGTCCCAATTACCACTATGCAGAATAAGCATTCATCTCCACACAGCCTATAGCAAATGAGTGTGCATAAAGGCATATGCAAGAGGAGGTGCACAAGGGATATACTGTGGAGTCCCTAAAAGGAAAGGATATTCATATTTCAAGAGCTGACTGAAACAGACACACCCCAGGCAGGGACTTTGTAGCAAGTGATAAATATGAAGCAAGTGATGCATGTCCCCGAGCAGCAGCTGCGCCCCCCTCTGGCCACCTCCCCCAGTTTTATTGTTCAGCATGACATCATATGGTATGGAATATCCCTTTGGCCAGTTTGGCTCAGCTGTCCTGGTTTTGTCCCCTCCTAAATTCTTGTGCACCCCCAGACTCCTTGCTGGCAGGGCAGTGTGACAAGCTGAAAATCCCTTGCCTTAGTGTAAGCACTCACTGCTCAGCAACAACTAAAACATTGGTGTGTTATGAGCATTATTCTCATCCTAAATCCAAAACACAGCGCCATACCAGCTACTAGGAAGAAAATTAACTCCATCCTAGCCGAAACCAGGACATGCAGGGAGATGCCTGGTCCAAGGTGCTGGTTCTCATGGGCAGCTCAAATGTAATTCAAAGTATACTGGACACTTTCTAAATACACCTTTCCTCGTGTAAATAATTGTTGCTATAGGATTGATGCAATATAGTGAATGATCTGCTTGCTGCAGAAGATTAGCCATTGCAAGAGGAGTTGAAATACTTTACCACCTATAGACTGATGACAAAGGTTCCCTTTTCACACAAATCATGATTATCAAGGGCTTGAATGAAAGCCAAGAGGCAGAGGCTCAACCTAAATAAGATGGCAGTGATTCTGGGAACAGTAACCTAGGTGATAACAAAGTACAATATCAATCCCTTCAACTGAGAAAGGCCCGGGAAAACAGTGTTTTAGGAGTGAACATTTGGTAGGTACTTATTCACTCATTCTTCCTTCTACATTACATATCAAGTAAAGTAATTTCCAAAAGAAAGCTTTATCTTACATTGTCAGAGCACACACAGAAAAAAACACCACTTTAGAACAAGCACAAGGGAGTTCAACCAAAAGGCATCTCTTTAGATGCTGTTTTCTTTAAAAAAGCAACAGATAAACAAAAGCAGAAGGAAAGCAGCACCTCAACATCAGCATGTTCACATGAAGGGAGATTCACTACAAACTTTTTAAGACACTCCCCAACATTTTATATTCTTGTTTGAAGAGAGGAGAGTGTAGTCAGAGTATCACTCCATGGCTTTGTCATTCTTCTCTCCTCTCTTCCAAGTAAGACATTCATCTCCTTAGAGTCACACTGAAAACATTACTAATCTTTCCTCAGTCAGGCTTCTGACCACCATGTGGTTTGGGATGGTTGCTGCCAGTAACTATTGCCAGATGGCCACCTTGCTGAGGGATAGGGAAGGATGTCCAGACTTAAATCTGTGGCTCCCACCTACATCATGCACCTCATTCAGGTTGCAGCTCTATATTTAGGTGACATCTTTCTATCTGAACACCTGACATGAAGCAGATACCATATAAGAAGACCTGATAAGTCGTTTTCAAGAGCAAGAATCTTGAGGGAGAAAAAAAAAAGATTTAAAAACTTTTCTCAGACAATATAAATGTGGAGAATAGTCAGACTTGTTAGTGTCACTGTTAAGCACTGGCCTTGGGCAAGGGGGAGCTGAGCAGCTTGCTTCTGCTTCTCTCTTATATAAACTTTGTAGATGGATGTCTGCAAGCTTGGTATGAGAGGCTGCCGAAGGAGGGAGTCTTGCAGTGGAAGGATGGCCCTGTTTTGGCAGCAGAATAGAATCTTGAAGGCCACGGTGCCTGGAGTGAAACCTTTTGCTTGATTATTTGTAAAATGAATATTAAAGTTAATACCCCTGGATATGATAATGAGCTTAATGAAGCACATATTAAACATATATGACTGTAGTACTCAACTCTCCACCCAAATCATGCTAAATGTCACCCTAGGGTGGGGAACAGATAAGGTTAGGATATAAAGGAAAGAGAGTTAGTGTTAGCATTAGTTAGATAAAGTGAGAGAAAAGTTAGAAAAGAGTGTGGGAGAAAGAAGATATTGGAGGCCTAGAAGAGGCAGTCGACGGGCTGTGTTCCTTCTCCTTCACCAAGACAGGGACACCTTCTTGGTAAGCTCTGCACCTTCACCTATTGGTGAGGAGTACCTGGGATAGCATTTTGCCAGCGTTACTATCATATGTTAGCACTATTGCAGTAAGCGTATTTATCAACAGCAATTCTGAATCTGTCACCTTATTAAATACTTTCAACTTTGCAAAAAATTTAAACTTTTTTTGCGGACAACATAAGTTAAAAATATTATGTATGTAGGTGTGCAGGTTTCATTTTGCTTCCTCAGGGCTGTGTTGTATTTCCAGCATATGTCCGGGAAGTTAAAGTCCTCCATGAGAACAAGTGCTGGTGATTGCGCGATTTCTGCCAGCTGCTTGTAGAATGTGTCATCTATCTCTTCATCCTGCTTTGGCAGTCTATAACAGACCCCCACCAGGATGTCTGCCTTGTTGACCATCCCCCTGATTCTTATCACCTGTGGTAAAACCACCACAGTCCTTTTTGGTGCCCAACATGGCACTTGAATGGTAGAGATAACAGTAGATTTGATTTAAAAGCTTACAATTAACATACTTAGTTGCTAGTCAACATATTGTCTGGTTTGCTATTATTATTTTTTTATGTGATCCTGTTTTATGCGATCCGTGCCATGTTCTCCCTTCTACTCTATATCAGGTTGGGGAGTTTGTTAAAGGCTTTGTTTTTTTTTCAGCTTCCTGTGCTATAAAGCAGTGTCCTTGAGCCTAATTTAGTATTCAGGCCCTGCATTGCTATCATTTCTGTCCTTTGGAAATGCTCTCCTCAAGAATATTAAGAACTACGCTCTTCTTTTCCTCCTCTGCAAGTCAGTTTGTGGACAATATCAGGAATCGTTCTTCCTCCTTCTTTCCCTGTGGGCTAATTACAGCAGCTTTTCCAAGGTTTTATATGTCCACAGTCACAGTTATTAATACCCTGATAAAACATTTTTTCTTTAGCCTTTCAGTGACAAAGCAATTGTTGTTTTTAATACCATATAAATAAAACTTCTGACATAAAATTTCAGTCTCCCCAGCTGTCCCAAAGCACAACCCTTACGTAAAGCAGGAAGAGTACAAGAAAAGAAGCAGGCAATAGGTTTTAAATAATTTTACCCTGGAATGAAATAACCCACAGCACAAACAACATGTTTGGGTGTCTGTGATGCTACTTTAAGATAGGCATGAAAACATGTGCATTTGTAATATCATTTCCAATACGGAAAAATAATGCAGATATAAAAGTGAAGTGCTAGGACATGGACTGAGCTAAAAAAAAAGAATAATAATAATAATTTTAAAAGCTATTTAACTACAAAGAGAAACTGAAGAGTTTTTAATACTGAAATCAAGTCACTTAGTTAAATATGTTTGCATTGTTACTTTTAGTCACAGGCCAGCTACTTGCCAAGGTGGTCAACTCTGGGTGGGCTGTCCTGGTTTCAGTTAGGACAGAGTTAATTTTCCTCCTAGTAGCTGGTAGGGTGCTATGTTTTGGATTAGGATGAGAAGAGCGCTGATAGCATGCTGATGTTTTAATTGTTGCAGAGCAGTGCTTACACCAAGCCAAGGACTTTTCAGCTTCTCGCTCTGTCCTGCCAGCGAGCAGGCTAGGGATGCAGCAGGAGTTGGGAGGGGACAGACCCAGGACAGCTGACCCAAACTGGCCAAAGGGGTATTCCATACCATCTGACGTCATGCTAAACAATATATAGGGGTGGCTAGCCAGGGTGGGGGGGCCGGCTGCTCGGGGATAGGCTGGGCATCGGTAAGCGGGTGGTGAGCAACTGCATTGTGCATCACTTGTTTCGTACACATTATTAGTAGTAATACTATTATTATTATTATCATCATCATCATCATTATTATTATTATTTTCCTGTCTTAATAAACTGTCTTTATCTCAACTCACAGACTTCACTTTCCCGTTCCTCTCCCCCATCCCAGAGAGGGAGGGGGGAGGGTGAGCGAACGGCTGTGTGGTGTTTAGCTGCCAGCCGGGCTAAACCACAACAGTCCTTTTGGCACCCAATGTGGGGCTCGAAGGGTTGAGATAACGACAGATTTGACCAGAGTGTGTTAAACTAAAATTGGTATAAGTATTCGACCTGCTTAATAGTTGCTAGTCACAATGTTGATTGCCTTAATCTCAAGTCTGCTGTGCCTGTTTTCCAAATTGAGTTTTATAGCACGTTACTTTCTGTATGTGCTCCCTGTCGTGCTGTTTATCCTTTCCGGGCCCTGGTTTAAGATTGTTATGGTACTGTGCGGTGTAACAATGGCTTATGAAATGATGAAATTGCTGGTCATGACTCTAACCTGGTATTTGTACTCAGCACTGTCGTCGACTCTATACTTTGGAAACCATATCTTGGAAACTATTAGCAATTACACCTATTGCCTTTTTTCGTCAGGGAGCCAATCTGTGGAGGGGACAGGGGAAGATGTTTTTCCCTACCTGTTCACTCTCCCTTTCTCCTTCACCACCCTCTTATCCCCCGAGCTAGTTACGGTAGCTCTCCAAGATGTTGAATATCCTTGGGATACTCAGACCAGCATGTTCTTGTTGTTATGTCTCCTGAATGCGCTTCAGGTTTTGTTTAAGGTTAAACAACTACTTAGGAATCTCATCCGGAGATCTGTCTTGAGGCGGGATAGTTGCGAGTGGCAGGGAGTGTGGGAGGATATGGGCAGGTTTCTAGAGCAGTGGGCACCTCCAGTGTTTTGGACATTCACCCCTGAACAACTGCAAAATCCTAAAAAACTGGTAGAATGCTTGAAAAAAAGGTGTCATGACTCTGGCAGTTCCAAAGTGACACAAATCACTGTAGCGTGCTGGGGTCTGGCTTGTGCCTATCGAGCTGTAATTGATGCTACTATCAACCTAGTGACAGACCCTGCAGCCGTTCCAGTTCCAGCTCCTGCAGCCGCTCCAGCTCCTGCAGCTGCTCCAGTTCCAGCTCCCGCAGCCGCTCCAGCTCCTGCAGCCGTTCCAGTTCCAGCTCCTGCAGATGTTCCAGTTCCAGCTCCCGCAGACGCTCCAGCTCCTGCAGCCGTTCCAGTTCCAGCTCCTGCAGCCGTTCCAGTTCCAGCTCCTGCAGCCGCTCCAGTTCCAGCTCCCGCAGCCGCTCCAGCTCCTGCAGCCGTTCCAGTTCCAGCTCCCGCAGCTGCTCCAGCCCCTGCAGCTGCTCCAGCTCCTGCAGCCACTCCCACTCCTGTGGCTGGGTCAGAGAAACGAGCTATAGCAGTGCAAGTTGCCCCTGTAGACAAGGTGAAAAAATGGTATAGAGACTCAGGTCGTTTAGAACGCAGACAGTCTTCTCCTAGGTCTAGGTATAGAGAAGACGAGGCTGGGCCATCAGAGGTGCAGGAGGATGAAGATGAGGATGTCGAAAAATCAACAGTAACTACCCGAACCCTATACCAGCGTGAGCTACGAGATGTGCAAAAAGATTTTGGTCGCTGCATAGGTGAGCAGCTTGTCACCTGGCTGCTCCGGTGCTGGGACACTGGAGCCAATTGTGTGGAATTAGAGGGCAGGGAAGCCAGGCGGCTGGGATCCCTTGCTAGAGACGCAGGCATTGACAAAGCAATTGGAGATGGAGAACGATCTCACAGCCTCTGGAGGCGTCTCCTGTCAGCTGTGAAGGAAAGGTATCCCTTCAAGGAAGAAATTGTATGTCTACCAGGCAAGTGGACCACCATGGAGAAGGGAATTCAGTACCTGAGGGAATTAGCCGTACGGGAGGTAATTTATAAGGACCTAGACGACGCACAAATATCCACAGATCCAGATGAAGTCCAGTGTGCATGACCCATGTGGCGGAAGTTTGTACGGAGTGCACCATCAGCATATGCCAGCTCATTGGCAATAATGGCCTGGAAAGAGGATGAGGAACCCACAGTGGATGAAGTGGCTAAACAACTCCGGCAGTACGAAGGAAGTCTCTCCTCTTCCCTACAGGCCTGCGTCTCGGCTGTGGAGAAACTCTCTGAAGAGTTCCACCAACTTAAAGAGAATTTATCTTCCCCCCCCCCACCTGAACGAACCAGTGTCCACCAACTAAAAGAGAATACTTTGGAGAAACTTTTTGAAGAGGTCCACCAACTTAAAGAGACTTTATTTTCCTCCCCACCTGTACAAACCAGTGTCTCGGCTATTAGGGGTAAGCGTTCATCCGTGCAAGGAAGACAATATGGTGGGTACACACCCCGCGCCACCCTGTGGTTTTACCTACGTGACCATGGAGAGGACATGAGAAAATGGGATGGAAAATCTACCACGACCCTAGAGGCACGGGTACGTGAGTTGCAAAGGAAAACAATCGGGAAAAAGGGGTTCTCTGAAAAGCATGCTGCTCCAACTTCCAGCAGGCAGTCCTTTAAACACAGAAACAAAGATTCTGACCAGGACTAGAGGGGCCCTGCCTCCAGCCAGGGGGAGGAAAGGGACAACCGAGTTTATTGGACTGTGTGGATTTGATGGCCTGGCACGTCAGACGCACAGAAGTATAAGGCTTTAGTAGACACCGGTGCACAATGTACTCTAATGCCATCAAGCTATAAAGGGCCAGAGCCCATCTGTATTTGTGGGTTGACGGGGGGATCCCAGCAGTTAACTGTATCGGAGGCCGAAGTGAGTCTAACCGGGAATGAGTGGCAAAAGCACCGTATTGTGACTGGCCCGGATGCTCCATGCATCCTTGGCATAGACTATTTTAGAAGAGGATATTTCAAGGACCCAAAAGGGTTCCGGTGGGCTTTTGGCATAGCTGCCTTAGAGGCAGAGGACATTAAACAGTTGTCTACCTTGCCCGGTCTCTCAGAGGACCCTTCTGTTGTGGGGTTGATGAGGGTTGAAGAACAGCAAGTGCCAATCGCTACCACAACGGTGCACCGGCGGCAATATCGCACCAACCGAGACTCCCTGATTCCCATCCATAAGCTAATTCGTCAACTGGAGAGCCAAGGAGTGATCAGCAAGACTCATTCACCTTTTAATAGTCCCATATGGCCAGTGCGAAAGTCTAATGGTGAGTGGAGACTAACAGTGGACTATCGTGGCCTGAACGAAGTCACGCCACCACTGAGTGCTGCAGTGCCGGACATGCTAGAACTCCAGTACAAACTGGAGTCAGAGGCAGCCAAGTGGTATGCCACAATTGATATCGCTAATGCATTTTTCTCCATCCCTCTAGCAGCAGAGTGCGGGCCACAGTTGGCTTTCACTTGGAGGGGAGTCCAATATACTTGGAATCGGCTGCCCCAGGGGTGGAAACATAGCCCTACCATTTGCCATGGACTGGTCCAGTCTGCGCTGGAGCAGGGGGAAGCTCCTGAACACCTGCAGTACATCGATGACATCATTGTGTGGGGTGTCACAGCAGAGGAAGTTTTCGAGAAAGGGAAGAAAATAGTCCAAATACTTCTGAAGGCCGGTTTTGCCATAAAACAAAAACAGGCCAGCTACTTGCCAAGGTGGTCAACTCTGGGTGGGCGCATTCCGCAGCGGAGCGTCAGATCGCAGCATATGGGGGGGGGGGGGGGGGGGGCGGTGGTTCCCTGAGCCAAGGAAGCCCCAAGGGAGCCCAGAGACCCGTCAAGGGCCGGCAGCTCGCTCGAGAGCAGCTGACACAGCGTGGACAGGGCCAGCAGTAACAGCGGCCACCCCCTACTGCCCCATAAGCAGCCCCTAGGAAGCACGAGTGACCCGGAGTGCGGCAAACAGAGCATGGTGTGGCAGTTTACGCAGGTAGGGGGCGCAGGGAGGGGCGCCCCATGGGGGAGGACCATTCCACGGGCCGAGTGGAAGGCACCAATTACGTCAAGGACACCTTAACACCACACCCAGATCTTCACAGGCCAACGGCATGCACCTTTCCTGATCCTTAATGGTGGGCACTTGTCTCAGGGCAAAGGCGGCGGCACTGGCTGTATGTGGTCTGCACCGTCTACCCCAGCAGTGGCTGATGCCTCCACTCAGACAGAGCTGCCAAGGGGTGAGGCTAAAGTGAAGACCTCTAACTGCTGGAAGTGCCTAGATCTTTCCCCTGGGGTAGGGACAGGTGGCAGACCTGCCTGCAAAAGGTGTGCCCAGCTGGAGGACTTCCTGCAGTAGGTGGCTGAGCTGCAGGAGGCAGCGAGAAGGCTGCGTAGGATCAGAGAGGCTGGGGTGGAGTTAGAAAGCTGGATCCTAGGACAGTCTGCAGGGACCCACAGCCAGACAGCCCAAAACTCCCTCACCAGCACTCACAGAAGGGAGGGGACCAATAACACTGGAGGATGGAAGCTGGCAAAGAGCAAGGTCCAGCAGGAGGGAGAGTCTTTCCCCAAAGCCTTAGGTGCCCTTACAGAACCGCTTCACCCCTCTGCAGACTGAAAAGGAAAGACCCATTGCACGGAGGGTGAAGCTAACTGAGTAAGACAGCCCGGTCTGCTTCCTGCATAATAACAACTAGTCCAACTAAGAAAAGGCGACAGGTGATAGTAGTAGGAGACTCTCTGCTGAGAGGTACAGAGGCACCCATCTGCCGACTCGATCTGCTCTGGAGGGAAGTCGGCTGTTTACCAGGGGCTTGTATCAGGGATGTTACCAAGAGACTGCCAAGCCTCATACAGCCTAAGGACTGTTATCCACTGCTACTGTTTCACGTGGGCACCAAGGATGCAGCCAGGGGAAGTCTGAGGAGTGTCCAGAGGGATTACAGAGCCCTGGGAGCAGCAGTAAAGGACTTGGGAACGCAGGTAGTTTTTTCATCAGTCCTTCCGGTCAAAGGGAAGGGGTTTGAAAAGGCCAGTCGAGTCTGGCAAATCAACAGATGTTTGCAGGACTGGTGCCACAAGACAGGGGTTTGGCTACTTAGACCATGGGACTTGCTTTGAGAAACCTGGTCTGCTGGGAGATGATGGAGTCCACCTGTTAGAGAAGGGGAAGAACGTCTTCGGTCATAGGCTTGCCAAGCTGGTAAAGAGGGCTTTAAACTAGAGTTGCTGGGGGAGGGGAACCTCAGTCCATCCCGCTCCTCCTAGTTTGATGCCGGTGTCAGCAACAGATGCCCAGAGCCTGGAGAAGGGTCATGGAACAGCAGGAGAGCACCTGAAGAGCAGCACAAAGGAAGTCCAGCCATTCCAGCCAGTAAGTCGGTTTCATCAGGGGCCCAACTCAAATGTCTATATGCTAACGCACGTAGCATGGGGAATAAACAAGAGGAGTTAGAGATGTACGCATACCTGCAGGGCTATGACCTCATTGGCATTACAGAGATGTGGTGGGATGACTCCTATGACTGGAGTGTTAGGATGGAAGGATACAGGCTCTTTAGGAAGGACAAGCAGGGGAGGTGAGGAGAGGGGCATTGCCCTCTATGTCAATAAACAGCTGGAGTGCATGGAGCTCTGCCTGGGGATGGAGGAGGAGCTGACAGAGGGCTTATGAGTCAAGATTAAAGGGAGGGCAGGGACAGGGGACATTATAGTGGGAGTGTGCTACAGGCCACCTGATCAAGAAGACCAAGCAGATGAGGCCCTCTATAGACAGATAGAAGCAGCCTCACATTCACAAGCCCTGGACCTCATGGGGGATTTCAACCACCCCAGTATCTTTTGGAGGAACAGCACAGCAGGGCATAGGCAATCCAGGACGTTCCTGGAATGCATTGATGACAACTCCCTTCTCCAGGTGACAGAGGAGCCAACGACGAGAAATGCTATGCTGGATTTCATTCTCACCAACAAGGAGGGGCTGGTGGGGAATGTGAAGCTCAAGAGCAGCCTTGGCTGCAAGTGATCATGAAATGGTGCAGTTTGGGATTCAGAGGGCAGTGAGGAGGGAGCATACAAAGCTCACAACCCTGGACTTTGGGAAAGGAGACTTTGGCCTTGGTAGAGTACCATTTGACAAAGCCCTGGAAGGAAGAGGGGCCCAAAAAAGCTGGTTAATATTCAAGGATCACCTCCTCCAAGCTCAGGAGTGATGCATCCCAACAAAGAGAAAGTCAGGCAAAAACACCAGGAGGCCTGCATGGATGAACAAGGAGCTCCTGACCAAACTTAAACAGAAAAAGAAGGCCTACAGAGAGTGGAAGCAAGGACAGATAGCCTGGGAGGGATACAGAGACATTGTCCGAGCAGCCAGGGATCAGGTTAGGAAAGCCAAAGCCCTTTTAGAATTAAATTTGGCCAGGCACATCAAGGGCAATAAGAAAGGGTTCTATAGGTACATCGATGATAAAAGAAGACTAAGGAAACTGTGGGCCCTCTCTGAAAGGAAACAGAAGACCTGGTCACCTGGGATATGGAGAAGACTGAGGTACTGAATGACTTTTTTGCTTCACTCTTCACCGACAAGACCTCCAGCCACATGGCCCGGGCCCCAGAAGGCAAAGGCAGGGACTGGGAGAATGAAGAACCGCCCACTGTAGGAGAAGATCAGGTTCGAGTCCGTCTAGGGAACCTGAAGGTGCGCAAGTCCATGGGACTCGATGAGATGCATCCATGGGAACTGGCAGATGTAGTTGCTAAGCCACTATCCATCATATCTGAGAAGTCGTGGCAGTCCAGTGAAGTTCCCACTGACTGGAAGAGGGGAAACATAACCCCCATTTTCAAAAAGGGAAAAAAGGAAGACCCGGGGAACTACAAGCCAGTCAGTCTCACCTCTGTGCCTGGCAAGATCATGGAGCAGATCCTCCTGGAAATTATGCTAAGGCACATGGAAAATAAGGAGGTGAATGGTGACAGCCAACATGGCTTCACTAAGGGCAGATCGTGCCTGACAAATCTGGTGGCCTTCTACGATGGGGTTACAGCACTGGTGGATAGGGAACAGCAAGTGACATCATCTAACTGGACTTGTGCAAAGCACAAATACAGGCTGGGCAGAGAATGGACTGAGCAGCCCTGATGAGAAGGACCTGGGGGGGTGTTGGTGGATGAGAATCTCAACATGAGCTGGCAACGTGCGCTTGCAGCCCAGAAAGCCAACTGTATCCTGGGCTGCATCAAAAGAAGCGTGGCCGGCAGGTTGAGAGAGGTGATTCTCCCCCTCTATTCTGCTCTCATAAGACCCCGCCTAGAGTACTGTGTTCAGCTTTGGGGTCCCCAGCACAAGAAGGACACACAAGTACTAGAATGAGTCCAGAGGAGGGCCACAAAGATGATCAAGGGGCTGGAGTACCTCTTCTACGAAGACAGGGTGAGGGAGTTGGGGTTGTTCAGCCTGGAGAAGAGAAGGTGCCGGGGAGACCTTATAACAACCTTCCAATACCTAAAGGAGGCCTACAGGAAAGCTGAGGAGGGAACTCTTTGTCAGGGAGTGTAGTGATAGGACAAGGAATAATGGCTTTAAACTAAAGGAGGGTAGATTTAGATTAGATGTAAGGAAGAAATTCTTTACTCTGAGGGTGGTGAGGCACTGGAACAGGTTGCCCAGAGAAACTATGAATGCCTCATCCCTGGAAGTGTTTAAGGCCAGGTCGGATGGGGCTTTGAGCAACCTGTTCTAGTGGGAGGTGTCCCTGCCCATGGCAGGGAGTTTGGAACTAGATGATCTTTAAGGTCCCTTCCAACCAAAACCACTCTATGATAACAACAAGACAGGGGAAGAGACAATAGCATATATGTATGTTTGTCTCTAACCGTGTGTATGCATGTGTGTCTTCCTCTGTGTATGTGTATATGTATGCATCGGAGTGTCTCCTTCTGTGGATGTGTGTGCATATGTCTTCCTGTGTGTGAGCATGCATCAGTGTCTACCAATGTGCAAGTGTGTGCAAGCATAAGTATCTCCCTCTGTGTGCATGTTAACATCTCCCTCTGTGTCCACGTGCATACACGCATGGGCATCTCCCTGTATGTCTATGTGTGTGCCTCTGTGCTGGGTCTGTCTGGGATGGAGTCACCTTTCCCTGCCCACACAGTGTTGTGCTCTGCACTCGTAGCTGGAACAGCGGTGGTATCACTCCAGTGTTGTGTCTAGTGCTGCATAGTACTGGCACCGCATCAGGACTCCCTCCAAGCCCCCAAGAGCCAGCAGGCTGGGGGTGGACAAGTGATGGGGAGGGGACATCGCCAGGGCAGCTGACCTAAACCAACCAAAGGGATATTCCATAACACATGATGTCACACTCAGCAATAAAAAGGGGGGCTCTCGTGGGGGAGGGGGCTGTCCTCCCGAACAACCGTTATGCGTTTTGAGGCCCTGCTTCCCAGGACGTGGCCGAACATTGCTCGTTGATGGGAAGTAGAGAATAACTTCTTTTTCCCCTTTCTCTCTGTGCTTCCGTACGGCCTTGTTCTTTTTGTTTGTTTGTTTGTTTTGTTTTTTTGGGTTTTTTTCCCCATTCACTTTCACTTTCCCTTTAATTAAATCATTCTGATCTCAAACCTCGAGCTTTTTGTGTCGTATTTTCTCCCCCTTCCTCTTTGAGGAGGGGGGAGTGAGAGAGCAGCCGTGGTGGAACTCAGCTGCCCACCTGAGTAAAACCACCACAGCCTCCCTCTGTGTGCACACATCTCCGTCTCCCTTTCTGTATGCATCTCCTTCTGCATGCATGCTGCACATGTACACAGCTCCCCCTCTGAGTGTGTGCATCTCCCTCTGTGGTCATGTGCATCACCGTCCTCTGTGTGTGCATGGAGAGGGAGTTTCCCTCTACGTCTGTATGAATCTCTGTGTGCATACATCTGTCCCTCAGTGTGTATGTGTGAGCATCTCCATCTGTGTCTGTGCATGTGTCCCTCTGTGGGAGTGCATGAGAGCTTCTCCCTTCTCTGTATGTGCATGAGTGTCTCCCTCTGTGTCACCCTCTGTGTGCATGCATACACAAATGCCTCTGTCTGCATATGTGAGTACATGTTTCTCCCTTTGTATGTCCATGAGTGTTCTCCTCTCCCATTGCATGTGCATTTGTTCAGTGGATATGGAGAGAGAGCAGTAGACGTCATCTACCTCGATTTCAGCAAGGCGTTTGACATGGTCTCCCACCCCGTCCTTGCTGGCAAGTTGGCAAGATATGGACTGGATAGATGGACCACAAGAAAGGTAGAAAAATGCTGTGCTGGTCCTGGCTAAGCTAATCTAAAAGCCTGCTTTTAACAGAAGGTTGGACCAGATGATCTCCACAGGTCCCTTCCAACCTAGACATTTTATGAGAGGGAGACGCACATGCACATATGTGTGCAGAGGGAAATAATTATGCATACATGCTCACTTGCTACTAACATAGCTATAGAAGCATTTCTTGCTGTTCTTGACATCTCTTGCCATTTTGAGCTCCAGCTGAGCTTTTGTCTTCCTAACTGCATCTCTGCATGTCCAAGCAGTATTTCTATATTCTTCTTTGGAAGTCTGTCCCCTTTTCCATCTCTCGTATGCTTCTTTCTTGCATTTGAGCTCTCTCTCAGTAGCTCACTGTTTAACAAGACCGGTTTCTTGTTACATCTACTCCTTTTCCTGCTTGGGAGAATAGACTGCTCTTGTGTTTTGAGGAGGCTGTGTCTGAAAATCTCCCAGGATTCCTGAGCTCCTTTGGTCTCTATCACAAGAGTGACTCAGGACTGAGGAGGAAACAGGACCCAAGGGTAGATTTACAAAGTTTTACTAAAGGTTAGTCATGATCATGAGACCCCTCCCCTGCTCCACTGGGGAAATGAGAGGGAGAGAGCTGCCATGCCATGCCACACCACGCCCCCCTGCCGTTAAAATTTGCAGCAGCTTATATGCAATCTGCAACAAAACTCTATGCAAATGTATGCAATCATATTGTTACAGCACTTCTAACTCTGCCAAACATCTTCTCTCATTTACATGCAAAGCAGGGCTTCTGGCATGGGACAGGTGCAGGTCTTAGGTTGGCTCCAGTCCTTTGTTTATGCCTCCCTAAGACCTTGCTCTTTTCCAAAGTTCAAGTTTTCTCTGAACACGATTTTTGGTGTTTTTGTCACATAATCAGTTTGTTGCTCCTAGTACAGACTGCAAAAGTGCTCAGGCCAGTGCTTACAGCTTTAGGCAGAGGCAAAGCTTCTAGGGCTCAAAGGGTTATAGTAAATGGGGCTACATCAGGCTGGCGGTCAGTCACCAGTGGGGTCCCCCCATTTTAGGGAGGAAGACATATGAGGAACGGCTGGGGTACCTTGATCTGTTCAACCTGGAAAAGAGGACGCTGAGGGGAGACCTCATCATGGTCTACAGCTTCCTCATGAGGGGGTGTGGAGGGGCAGGTGCCGTTCTATTCTCTTTAGTGACCAGTGATAGGACCCGTGGGAATGGTGTCAAGCTGTGACAGGGGAGGTTCAGGCTGGATTTCAGGAAGAGGTTCTTCACTGAGAGGGTTGTTGTGCACTGGAACAGGCTCCCCAGGGACGTAGTCACGGCACCAAGCCTGTCGGAGTTCAAGAAGCGTTTGAACTGTGCACTTAGTCACATGGTCTGAATTTCTGTGTAGACCTGTGTGGAGCCGGGAGTTGGACTCGATGATCCTTATGGCTCCCTTCCAACTCGGGATATTCTATGATTCTATGATTCTATATCTAGGCAGTTCTGTATGTAATAATTAATGGAACTTTGGAGAAAATTCTGCTTGCATATCACATTTTCCGTAATTTTCAGGATCCTTTTGTAACTAAGGACACTTGTTTGAAAACAGACTTTCTCAGTAGTTCATTTGCTGCTGGTGTCTGTTCTGTAAATGAAGTCCATAATTACCTTCCTGCAACATTAGGGAGAGCTGAATCCAGTAGCCCAAAAGAGGTGAGGCTGCTACAGCTCCATGTCCACGAGACCAACCAATAGCAAGGTTGAGAATGTATTCCTAGTAGGTACACACACATACACACACACACGTATAGAACATGTACATATACATATATATACATCGCTGGCCATACAGACCAACACAGATAGAAACACTCAGTGCTCACAAAAATAGCAACAGCCTCATCCTGTTCTACTTGCTGGCTAATCAGGATGAAGGTACATTAGTGGGAAATGTATATAAACCTAAGTACAATGTGGATTCCCTCCAGGAGCTGGGCTCAGACACTCAGTCTGCCCAGTAGCTGTCCCCTGGATCCTCAGTCTCCCTAGTTGCTGGCACCTGGCCATAAGAGCCCCAGAGGCTACAGCCCAGCTCTAGTTGCTGGTGCAAATTGCCTTACAGGTGCACACACAAACAGAGCTCTCCAGCAGTTGATTGGGACTCCCCTGGTCCCTTAGGTAGCCAGCTCCCCCTGTGGCCTTGCTCTTAGAGACACACACAAAACCCCTGGCTCCCAGGCCACTTCACCTACTTGCTGGCTACTCTGCCTTTATTTTCACTAGCAATCAAACATTCACACACCCATACTTGCTCCAGTTGCTGGCACCATAGACACACAGGTCCTCTGATCCATGGTCCCGCTTCAGTTGCTGGCACTTACATCCCCATAACCATACATGCACACAGGACAGAGAGTCCTTCATCCTAAATTCCCTTTGTCTGCGTAGCTTTGTGTTACCTACACAGCCAACTCAAAAGTTCTGTAAGATCATAGGTTGGAAACGAAAGATTGAGGAGTTCAGCTTAAAAATTATTTTTAAAAAAGTCTATATTTTTTCTCATCATGCTTTTTCCTCCAACTTATTGGCTACCTTTGATGAGTTTTTAATGATCTTCACAAGTATGTTGTCTATAAACTTTGTATTGAGCACTCTGTGGAAGACGTTGTATTTGAGGAGTTTGTGATCTTGAGCAGACCAAGTCTGCTCTATTGGGACTTGTACTTAGGAACTGAGGAGCCTGTATGTTAGCATGAGTAGCTGCTGTAAGGGTATCTGATGGAATGCCCTTTTCTGGCCTGTGGTGCATGCTGATAGATGTTACGACAGAGAGAACATTCCAACCTTTCAGAAGACATATGATTCTGTTTGTTACACAAAATAAAAGGCATCATGGTATGGGAGGAAAGCTGAACCTCTCCACGGACTGGATCTACGCAGGATGCCATGGGAAAATCCATCTGTGGTCCATCCTATGTTACATGAAAACTGAGTTCCCAGCACCTGAAGGGATTATTACCCAGGAAACTATAGGTCTGTCAGTCTGACTTCGATGCCAGGGAAGCTCATGGAGCAGATTATCTTGAGTGTCATCACGCGGCACTTGCAGGACAACCAGGCCATCGGCCCCAGTCAGCATGGGTTTATGAAAGGCAGGTCCTGTTTGACGAACCTGATCTCCTTCTATGACAAAGTGACGCGCTTAGTGGATGAGGGAAAGGCTGTGGATGTGGTCTACCGTGATTTCAGTAAGGCTTTTGACACCATTTCCCACAGCATTCTCCTCAAGAAACTGGCTGCTCGTGGCTTGGACTGGCATACGCTTCGTTGGGTTAAAAACTGGCTGGATAGCCGGGCCCAAAGAGTCGTGGTGAATGGAGTTAAATCCAGTTGGAGGCCGGTCACTAGTGGAGTCCCCCAGGGCTCAGTGCTGGGGCCAGTTCTCGTCAATATCTTTATCGATCATCTGGATGAGGGGATCGAGTGCACCCTCAGTAAGTTTGCAGACGACACCAAGTTAGGTGCGTGTGTCGATCTGCTCGAGGGTAGGAAGGCTCTGCAGGAGGATCTGGATAGGCTGGACTGATGGGCTGAGGCCAACTGTATGAAGTTCAACAAGGCCAAGTGCCGGGTCCTGCACCTGGGGCACAACAACCCCAAGCAACGCTACAGGCTGGGAGATGAGTGGCTGGAAAGCTGCCTGGCAGAGAAGGACCTGGGAGTATTGGTTGATAGTCGGCTGACTATGAGCCAGCAGTGTGCTCAGGTGGCCAAGAAGGCCAACAGCATCCTGGCTTGTATCAGAAGCAGTGTGGCCAGCAGGACTAGGGAAGTGATTGTCCCCCTGTACTCGGCTCTGGTGAGGCCGCACCTCGAGTCCTGTGTTCAGTTTTGGGCCCCTCACTACAAGAAGGACATGGAGGTGCTCGAGCGAGTCCAGAGAAGGGCAAAAAAGCTGGTGAGGGGTCTGGAGAACAATTCTTACTAGGAACGACTGAGGGAGCTGGGGTTGTTCAGCCTGGAGAAGAGGAGGCTCAGGGGCAACCTTTTCGCTCTCTATAGGTACCTTAAAGGAGGCTGTAGCAAGGTGAGGATTGGTCTATTCTCCCACGTGCCCGGTGATAGGACGAGGGGGAATGGGCTCAAGTTGCGCCAGAGGAGGTTAGGTTGGATATTAGGAAGAACTTCTTTACCGACAGGGTTTTTAAGCATTGGAATGGGCTGCCCAGGGAAGTGGCTGAGTCACCATCCCTGGAGGTCTTTAAAAGACGTTTAGATGTAGAGCTCAGTGATATAGTTTAGTGGAGGACTTGTTAGTGTTAGGTCATAGGTTGGACTAGGTGATCTTGGAGGTCTCTTCCACCCTAATTGATTCTGTGGATGCAAGATTTACTTGCTATCTATATTTCTCTTCTCTTTCTGCATTATTAAAGCAGCTATTTTATTACACCCTTTGTCGTTGTGCCTTTCTTGTTGAACCCTACAGAGTCTCTCTCTCTGTCACCACCGCACCCCTGGGTGCAGAACAAGGGTGCAGGCACACTCATTGCTCTGAGGGTTCCCAGGAGTTTCCAGATGCCAGACAAACTTCCCAGAAGGTCAAGGAAATCTCTAGAAGAGATCAAAAAAGCAGAGCCCAGAAACTGATGCACGAACTGTTGCATCTGTTGGCTGCCTCTGTTTGCTGTGATCCACACTAATCATTCTTGACTATAAGGATGTGTTGCACAAACACTCACAGAGTGCTTCTTTAAAACAAACAAACAAACAAAAAACAACAGCTAATTTATTGGGCTATTTTGCATAGGAAAATGTTCACGTGAAATTATATGGGATGGATGTGGCAAGGATGACTATGAGAATGAGAAGAGGTAATCTATGAAAAGAGGCAAGGGGATGCCCTGTGCTGGTCACAGCCTGTTCCACCTGCCTCTGCAATTAAACCACCACTGGCCAAAGCTGAGACAATCAGAGAAGTTGGTTGCACCTCTGTGCAAACATGTTTAAGAAAGGGGAAAAACACCAAACAGGCAGAGGAGGATAGAAAAAAAGAGTGCAAAACAGCAGTGTCAACACCAATGTCTGAGAAGAAGGAGGGGGAAAAGGTGCCCCAGGCACCAGAGCAGGTATGCAGTCTTTGGAAGAGACCATGCTGGAGCAAATATTCAATTCACATTGTAGCCTGTGGAGAACCCACGCTGGAGCAGATTTTCCTGAAGGACTGCAGCCTGTGAAAAGACCCATGCTGGAACGGGAAAAGTGTGAGGCAGAAGGAGCTGCAGAGAGGAACTGTTATGTACTGACCATAACACACCATTCCCCCAGTGCTGCTTGGGGGAGCAGAGTAGATAGAGGACTCTGGAATGAAGGAGTGAAGTTGAGCCTGAGAAAAGAGTGGAGTGAGGTATTTTAATTTTGTCTTTTTTTCTCACTACCCTCACTTCTTC
Organism: Cygnus olor; assembly: GCF_009769625.2. Lineage (NCBI taxonomy): Eukaryota > Metazoa > Chordata > Aves > Anseriformes > Anatidae > Cygnus > Cygnus olor. Next base: position 437,535 of record NW_024429075.1, on the reverse strand, counting down.
TCACTACTACTCTTTTAATTGTCAATAAAATAAGTTAATTTTCCCCCATTTGAGTCTGTTTTGCCCCTGACAGTAATTGCTAAGCAATCTCCCTGTCTTTATCTTGACCCATGAGCTTTTTCATCCTGTCTTGTGGAGGAAGCATGAGAAAGCAGCTGGTTGGCACCTGGCTGCTGTCCAAGGCTAACCCACCACATGAATCAAATCTCTCAAAGTTGTTGACTGTTTGCCGTTTAGATGGAACATGAGCCTCCATTGTAAAGCTCCTTGTAATGACGTCTTCAGCTGGATCAGACAAGTGCCCCTGAACAATTTTTCTACTGAATTCTTATAATGCAGATGGCTCTTGTGGTGGTTTTACTTGGGTGGGCAGCCGAGCTCCACCACAACCACTCTCTCACTCCCCCTCCTCAAAGGGAAAGGGGGAGAAAATGCGATGCAAAGGGCTCAAGGGTTGAGATAAGGACAGGGAGATCACACTATTTATCGTGATGGGCAAAACAAACTCAGCACAGGGAGATAGTAAGATTTATTGCCTTTTACAAACAAGCTAGAGAAGTGAGAAACAAAGGAAAGAAACCAAAAACACCTCCCCCCCTCCGCCCTCTTCCACCTCCTCCCCCCCGAGCGGTGCAGGGGAACGGGGGTTATGGTCAGTCTATAGGGCTTCGTCTTCGCAACTCCTTCACAGTCACTCTCTTCCCTTGCTTCCACGTGGGGTCCCTCCCATGGGATGCAGTCCTTCCCAAACTGATCCTGCATGGGCTTCCCACAGGCAGCAGCTCTTCAAGAACTGCTCCAGATATGGATCAGTACCACAGGATCCATCCATCAGGAGCACACTGCTCCAACCTGGGTCCCCCACGGGCAGCAGCTCCTGCCAGGTCACCTGCTCCTGCGTGGTCTCCTCTCCACGGGCTACAGATCCGGCCCGGAATCTGCTCCTGTGGGGGTCCGCCACAGGCCGCAGCCTCCTTCAGATCAGACCCACCTGCTCCACCCTGGTCTCCTCCACGGGCTGCAGTGTGGAACCCTGCTCCACTGTGGTACACTATGGGCTGCAGAGGGACAGCCTGCTTCACCATGGTCCTCACCACAGGCTGCAGGGGGACTTCAGCTCCTGTACCTGGAGCACCTCCTCCCACTCCTGCTTCACTGACCTTGGTATCTGCAAGGCTGTTTCTCACTCCTCTCTCTCTCTCCCAGGTGCTGTTCCCCAGCAGTTTTTTTTTTTTCCCTTTCTTAAGTATGCTCTAACAGGTGCAAAGAACATCACTTATTGGCTCAGCTCTGGTCAGCAGTGGGGCCCTTATCTAACATGGGGCAGCTTCTGGAGTTTTTCAGCCCCCTGCTACCAAAACCTTGCCACATAAACCCACTACACTCCTCTTCCTATGTGACTGCTCCGGTGCATGCATGAGCCATTGCTACTGATTATCTCCATTTAACTATGTGCAAAAAATACTGTCCTACATGACCATTTCTGCATGTGCAGGAACAGTTTCTACTGACTATTTACAAGTATCTAATTGTTGTGGTTTAACCTGACCTGCAGCTAAGCACCACACAGCCGTTCGCTCACCCTCCCCCCTCCCTCTCTGGGATGGGGGAGAGAATCAGGAAAATGAAGCCTGTGGGTTGAGATAGAGACAATTTGTTAAGACAGAAAAAAAATAATAATGATAACAGTACTATTACTAATAATGTGTACGAAACAAGTAATGCACAATGCAATTGCTCACCACCCGCTGACCGATGCCCAACCTATCCCCGAGCAGCCGGTCCCCCCCACCCTGGCTAGCCACCCCATATATTGTTTAGCATGACGTCAGATGGTATGGAATACCCCTTTGGCCAGTTTGGGTCAGCTGTCCTGGGTCTGTCCCCTCCCAGCTCCTGCTGCACCCCCAGCTTGCCTGCTGGCAGGACAGAGCGAGAAGCTGAAAAGTCCTTGGCTTAGTGTAAGCACTGCTCTGCAACAATTAAAACATCAGTGTGTTATCAACACTCTTCTGATCCTAATCCAAAACATAGCACTCTACCAGCTACTAGGAGGAAAATTAACTCTATCCTAGCTGAAACCAGGACACATATATATACAGTTTTACAACAGGAGCTGCCCCTGGGAGTCACTGGGACTACCAGATTCTCCACTCAGGATATTAATCAACATATTGAAGCATATAAGTAGTGCCTATCAATTGGCCTATGCACAGCAGGGGCTGCTTGGTGGAATCTCCTGGACTATCTGAAATTCCCAGTGGCAGAGGTCCTGTAACAATTAGTCAAATGCTTTTTTGTGAAGGTGCTGGAATTGTCAATCACCTTGTCTCAAGTCAGTCCATTGTCTCACATAGAAGAGACTATCTTGAGCTCCTGGACCACCAAAGGGAACTGATGACTTGGTTCACTGGATAAACACATAAGCACAGCCCTGATAACCAGCTACACCACAATTGTAACTATAATTTCTTCCTTATATCACATTTATAGCTTAAATTCCATAGAATTTGCCACAGGTGGCAGGGGTTTGTTTTAGTGGGTTTTACAACGTGCATGGATCTTATCTAAGAATTAAATGGAGGCTACTACTTTCACTTTGTACTGGCCAAACAACCGATAATTATTTGGGTGTCTGTCAATCCAATCTTGACAGAAATTACTGTACCCAAAGTTGAAAAACCCTTCTGCTATTTCCAGTATTCTGAGCACTTGTTCACCTGTAAATAATAACAGAAACAATAAGAAGCTAAATAATGACTGATGTTCGAATTAACAGTGAAGCTTTCAAGCTTTTTGCATGTATTCTTATGTCATCCTTACCACATAGACCAAAATAATAGTAATAAAAAAACCCTGTGGAATCTAGATTCACTTCAAAGATTGCTTGTGAGTAAAAAGGCTAAGAGATTTAAATAAGCTTGGTCAAGTTGTTAGTTTGCAACTGGTATCAATTTTGGAAGTTCAAACCAATAATCAGTAAAACACTTATCTAGGTATAATAGTCATTTATTATGTTTATGTAGTAATAAAGTAGTCTGTAACAAATTAGCAATTTCAATGTAGTGAAATCATGGAGGTGTTCAAACTAACAGGGAGGTTCTTGTTTTGTTTGTTTGTTTGTTTGTTTTTTGTTTGTGTTTTTTGGGCAATTTTGTTTTTCTTTCCTAAGATACAATTATAGGAATACTTGAGGAGTGAGAGTATATTTCCATTAACATTTCCATTTGAGAAGGGAAGGATTAAAACTTTTCTAAAAAATTTCCTTTGAAGATCATGTCCTTGAACAAAACAAGTTTACAACAAAGTAATTGTACTCACCAATTAACTGACACTCACATATGATTCTTGACTTTCTACTTTAAAAGCAAGAAAAAAATATTGAAAGCAACTTTAACGTCTGATAAATTTTTGATTAACTGAAGTATTAATGGCAATAAGCAATGACATTAAGATTTTTTTTCCAAATAACTGTATTGTGAGAGGTGGCTAAGGAGCCTTGGCACTGACAATGATTTCTGCCTGTGGCTGGTTTGTATTTTGTCAAGCATTCTTACAAAATCTTTAGCCCTCTTATGGCCCAAAGCAATGTGGACCACAAAGATGTATAAAAATGGTGTATGTGAAATTACAAAAAAAAAATATTCACATTTAAAAACTTCAAAAACAATGAGAAATTGTTAGAGAAAAGCTTTAGGTAGATCTTCCACAAGGAAACCATGTGATAATGCAGCTTTACAAATGTGGTGTTTTTACTCGGGTGGGCAGCCAAGCTCCACCACAGCCACTCTCTCACTCCCCCTCCTCAAAGGGGAAGGGGGAGAAAATACGACACAAAGGGCTCAAGGTTTGAGATAAGGATGATTTAACTAAAGGGAAAAGGGAGAGGGGGGGAAAAAAAAGCAAAGGCTGTGCGGAAGCACAGAGAGAAAAGCAGTTACTCTCTACTTCCCATCAATGAGAGATGTTCAGCCACATCCTGGGAAGCAGGGCCTCAATACATGTAGTGGTTTTTTGGGAGGATAGATGTTTTCACAATGAGATCCCACCCCTCTCCTTTCCCTTTCCCACCTTTTATTGCTGAGTGTGACATCATATGGCATGGAATATCCCTTTGGTTGGTTTAGGTCAGCTGCCCTGGCGATGTCCCCTCCCCATCACTTGCCCACCCCCAGCCTGCTGGCTCTGGGGGGGTTGGAGGGAGTCCTGATGTGGTGCCAGTATTGTGCAGCAGCAGACACAACACTGGTGTGATACCAGTGCTGTTCCAGCTACAAGTGCAGAGCACAGCACTGTGTGGGCTGCTGCAGGGAAAGTTAACTCCATCCCAGCCATATCCAGCGCAACAAATGAGACTGTTTTTTCTACTTTTTTATTTTAAGGTCTTTGCTCAGTGGGAAGAGGGAGACAATTTTTTTTTCCACAGCATACAGGCTCTGCACATGTATTCATTTGCATGATATACAAAAGCTGTTCCTGCCTTCTAATTATTTTGATTCAGTATAACCTAGTCTTTACTTAAACTTGTGCACATGTATCTTACTGTATATTTTCATTTTGGCTTGATGAACCAGTGCTAATTTTGTTCTCTTTAAACATCTAAAAAATATCTGGGTGAAGTTATTGCTGGCACATTGAAAAATGTCTCTCTCATGCTTATTGTCAGGATTAAATATGAGCTGTCTGACATGTTTGGTAAGTAAATATTTCTGCTGTGTAAAAGTTGTTTCTGGCTGCAACAGTTGTCTATAGTTATTTTTAGTGTTCATAGGAATTGGGTTTTTTATTTTAATGCCATTTTCTTCCTTCTCCCCCTGCTTCTCTTGTAGGTAGCATTGGCCCTTCCTTTCAGTGCCAGTCAATCCATCAAGATCACATTTGCAGCAATGACAGTGACAAGGTGAGATTTGCATAAATGTTCCATTTACAAGGTGCATCTTTTAATGAATCACTTTTTTTTTTTATTTGACTAATAATGTTTGTTTTCCAGGCCCAGTAGCTAACTTTGCATCACACTTTGAAATCTTACTGGTCTTTTAAGAAGTATATGTACTGTAGTCAAGACAATATTTTAGTTGATTAAAGAGACGTTTTCTTGTAGCATATTTTTCTTCTTGTTTGCATTCCCTTGATATTCTAAATATTTGTGGTTTACCATACTGACTCTCACAGGTAACAAAGAGTAGTAATGTCATTGTTAATATGTTAGACACAGTAACATGTTTTACTACCATCATTTGTGACTTCTGGGGTTTGAGATAGTTAACAATGCAGAGAGGTTTTTTTGCAATGGCTTTTCTTTCTATATTTGGAGATGGGAACTCCAGGTTTTACAGACAGGAACCTATTGTTCATTACTGTACCTTTAAAATATTATACTTTCTAGCACCATGCAAGTTTTTTTCCTAACCTTTTAGCAAGGGATCATGCTCAAACACTGGTTTACTTTCAGTCTGTGGAGATGTGCATTGGAATTGTTGTTAAGTGTTCAGTGAGGCTTGAATCAACAATATATGTGTGGAATACAGAAGGGAAAAGTTTTCAGGTTGAATTATTGTCAGGACTTACTTTCATGTTTCTGTTCTTTTTTTTTTCTGTAAAAGTACCTTTCATTAATAATGCAAATTGCTTAACATTAGTCCAATATGTAACATGCATTACATTATTTTCAAGTTTGATGCTGTATAATAAGCTTTCTTGTTGCCTTGACCCTGGGAAAGGGCATGTATTAGTCAAATTTAATTAATCTTTCTTAGAAGTCAGAATGCTAGCTGCCTGTCAGGGCTCTGATAACCACAAAAATACTTGTATTTTGAATTGGTGGGGTAACTTAAGAATCAGTTTGTTTGTAGCATTTTCATCTCATTCTAAAGCCAAGTTCCTTTTCAGAATGACTGTCTTTTTTCATAATTTGGAAGTGTGTCCCAGGTTTAAGGTCTTACAAGTTATCTCACAAATAAAATATTGGACAAATATGCTAGCTTTAACTTGGTAAAAAATGTTTAAAGCTTCACATTGAATTAAAGGAATGGCTGTTCCATAAGAGCATGCGAACTGGGTGCTGAGGGTGACAGCAAGGCAGACAGGGCAGTGGATTCACCAAAAAGGGTGCAGTCTCACAGCATCTGAACAAGGAGAGCAGAGCAGGTCTAGTGACGGTGACCAGGGTCAGCTACAATCCAATGATAGGCAAGCCCATAGTGATGAGGCAGGTCTAAGGTCAAGCTAGGAAATCAAGTCAGCAAGGCAAGGACAGGATCAAAAAGGTACACAGCCAGGTACAAACGTACATAATATACCTACAGTGTAGCTCAGGTAAGGACAAGGTCCAAGGGCCTGAACTTAAATGCAGCTCCTGAGTGGAGGGGCTAGCCCCTGCACCAAGGCTTTTCCCAGCTCTTTCTTAGCAGTCTGATCCCAGGTTACACAACTGTGCTTTATCAGAGCTGGCCTTGAGCAGGCAGCCAGCTCCTTGATGGGGAGCAGGAAAGAGGTTGCAGAGTCTGTTGGTGCGCTCTGGGCCCCAGCACTCATACACTGTGGTAGAGTAAGACAGTTACTTTCCCTTATGGTGTTTCCAAGGTCTGAAAAGCTTCTTTCTAACTAAACAAGGAGGAAAAAATAGCCTAATTACTTTAAATTGTTTTCTTTTTCTATGGTGTTGGATCCATTTTCAAGGAAACTTAGATATGTTATACCTTTGCCTTCTGTAATGGACAATAGGCAGCCTTTTCTGTCCTTCTTGGACACTCAACAGGGTTGAAAGTCACTTCTAGGTGATACTTTAGAAGTGTGGAACAGATTGTGGAAATGTGGAAGAGAGAAAAGAGTTAAAAGAGATAAAAGAGTTGAAGATTGTGTGGTCAGGATTCAGTTGTACAGTCACTGGGTGCTGTTGCGTATTCACACTGTGTTACTTAAAGAAATTGATTTATTGCCATCTTCTGCATAGGGTAATGCTAATTCAGGGAATCTCTCAAATAGGATATCCAGTTGCTGTCTGGATGTTGACAGGAGTCTCAGTTGCAAGGGTCCTTGTAATGGTTCAGATGAGACTCCCCTAACTGTTCTGTAAATTGTCATAATCTAGCTGGCTCCTGGTCCTACAAGACAACTCTAGCATACGTATGATCAGTTTCTATTGAGTAGTTAAACTTAACTATCTTAACTATGTGCATCTTAACTATTGTCTTATCAAATAATAAACATATCTAAACATACAAATAGCATATATCAATTAGTCAGCTATTTTATCTGTGCAAAGCAGGAATTGCCTCTGGAGTTCCTGTCAATCTATTGATTATTTTATTAACATGAAGCCTGGACTGCCTTGGAGGGGGGTTCCTTTATCAACTAGTGTTGTGGTTTAATCACAGCAAGCAGCTAAGTACAACACAGCTGCTCGCACACTCTCCCCAGATGCGATGGGGGAGAGAATTGGAAAGGTAAAAGTGTAAGAAAACATGGATTGAGATAAAGACAGTTTACTAGGTAAAGCAAAAGCTTGCGTGCACAAGCAAAGCAAAACAAGGAATTCATTCTCTACTTCCCATCAGCAGGCAGGTGTTCAGCCACTTCCAGGAAAGCAGGGCTCATCACACGTAATGGTTTCTTTGGAAGACAAATGCCATCACTCTGAATGTCCTCCCCTTCCTCCTTCTTTACCCCAGCTTTTATTGCTGAGCATGATGTCACATGGTATGGAATATCTATTTGGTCAGTCTGGGTCAGCTGTTCTGGCTGTGTTCCCTCCCAGCTTCTTGTGTACCCCCAGCCTCCTTGCTGGCAGGGCAGTGTGAGAAGCAAAAAAGTCCTTGACTCTATGTAAACATTACTCTGCAATAAGATTCTTTAGTTCTTTTTACAAGTTGTTTATTCATAATTTTTTGTTGTTGTTGTTGTTCCTTGTGAGCTATGTTCCATGTGGATTCTTGGGGAAGAGGATCAGGCAGTAATAATTTCCTTTCAGAGTTACACTAATACACCAACCTCCATATTCCAATTTCCTTCCTTTTTAACTCTCCTACCTTTCTGCTATTATGGTGAAGATCAGCTTTTTATTAGAAGTTGGGTTAAGACAAAATTCAGGGAAGATAATAATATATGGGCAAGTAAAACTGTTTTAATTTCATTTGAAAATTCCATTTTTGGTATGTCATAAAACTTTTGGAGGGGGCAGACCATAGCAGGTTTAAATTACAGAAGACTGCAAACTTTTTTTTTTTTTGGTGTTGCGTAGCATATGATCTGCCTCCAAACTGATAGAACAAAAGAACTAGAACTTATTTGTTTTCCACATTTGTTGGAAGGCAGGAGAGGAAAATCCATCTTTCTTATTGGTATTGATTCTGTATCAAAGTTGTAAAAGCAGATAAAAGTAAATATCGTCCAAAACACAGGAAAAATGCATTTTGGAAGCACTGCAGAGATATATTTATTTTTCTCCTGTACTAGTTTAGGCTGGGATAGAGTTAATTTTCTTCCTAGTAGCTGGTATGGTGCTGTATTTTGGATTTAGGAAGAATATAATGTTGATAACACACTGATATTTTAGTTGTTGCAGAGCAGGGCTTACATAGAGTCAAGGAGTTTACGGCTTCTCATACCGCCCTGCCAGCAAGGAGGCTGGGGGTGCACAAGAAGCTGGGAGGGGACAGAACCAGGACAGCTGGCACAAACTGGCCAAAGGGATATTCCATACTATATGACATCATGCTGAACAATTAATATGGGGAGGCTGGCCAGGGTGGGGGGACCGCTGCTTGGGGATGGGATGGGCATCGGTCAGCAAGTGGTGAGCAATTGCATTGTGTATCACTTGTTTTGTATGTTACTTTATCATAATAATTATCATTATTTTTCCTTCCTTTTCTGTCCTATTAAACTCTCTTTATCTCAACGCACAAGTTTTTTCTTTTGTCTGATTCTCTCCCCCATGCCACTGTGGGGGAATGAGCAAACAGCTGTGTGGTGCTTAGCTGCCTGCTGGCTTAAACCACATCTACCTCAATGTCAGTTTTATGTTAGTAGTATCTTTGATTTTTCTATGAGAAAATGTGAAACCATTTCTCACATTATAGGATAATCTGATGATTCCCCCAGTAAAATGATTGTTTCTTCTCAGGACCATACATAATTCTACCAAACTTGAGCTATAATACTGCTTTCTAAAAGCAGTAGGTTACAATACTAGGGTATAATAACAATCTCCTACCCCTTTCTTCCAACACTCCATGTGTGTCTATGTGAATAAGGAATTCCACACCAATTCAACATGCAAGAATCTTGAATTCATGTTCAGTGAGATCAGCAAGAAAAACTAGGATTTCTTCATTGCATGGCCTTATGGCATTAAAAAACAGTTATTGGTAATACAGAGAATCTGATTAACCCTCCATCATCAAAAAACATTTTGCAACTTATCCCTTAAAAAGATGTAGTATTTCATACATATGTAGTTTTTCATTGTACATTGTATTGTAGAATGATTATAAACAAGTCTTAAATTGCTGTTTTGGAGGTGGGAACTTTCAAGTATTAATGCATGAATCAGATGGACCCTTTTTTATACTTGTAATTTTTTTCAATTTTTCTTTGATGTGTAACAGGCCATTTATATTTAATCTCAATTATTTTTAAATTAATATAATAATATAAAGTGAGGCTGAAATTGTTAAAGAAATTACAAAAATTGATAAAAATCTTCTTGAAGTTCTGTATTTAGGGAAAAGTATTTTTTAAAAAGAAAATGCCATTGTTTGAAATATTACTTTGCTTTAAACACCAATAATGGCTTCCTATTAAAGGTAGAGAGATATATTATCTTTCAGTGCCTTTCAACCATATTCAGTTTATTTTCTTTAAATGTTTTTCCTCCTATTTCTCTTTATTTCAAAAGTGGCATAATTACATAAAAAGACACTTCCTCTACTTGAAAAGAAACATGTAGTCTCTCTGATTGCCAGCTGTCTTTAGATTACTGCAAGAACAATCTGATTGGAGGTCACTTTTTTTTTTTTTCTGAGACTGTTTTACAGCAGAAAGTACTGCATAATGCAACTTGTCATGCTATATTTACTTGCCCAAAATTCAGATTTTAAACTTCTGAAATCAATGGGTTATGGTGATCTAAGTATTTCTACATCGTACATGGTTAGACCTTCTCCCAGTCTTGGGCAAGACTGGGCAATCAGTTAACTGATTGCATGCTCATTTAATTTCTCACTGTTCTTATATGTGAACAAACCTCCAAAGATGAAACTTGTAAGTTTTTTTTGGAGGTCTCTTTTTCAGAGACTTCATCCAGCAATCTATTTTCTTAGTTACTATGCAAATAAAAACAAACTGACCATCCAATAGTAATGTAAAAAATAAAGCACCATGGGACCATTGCTGGCACTAAGAACTGCTAGATAAGGCACTAAATAAGGGACAGATTCTTCCCCTAAATTAAACGTTTATATGATACTGATTAATGAAGTATAATACTTAGCATGAAATATACAGAATGTGTAAAATGCCCAGATTTGCCTCTTCCTCATCTTAAGGTTATAGAATCAAAGTAATATTTTAGCTGCAGTGGTTCAGTGTTGCATATGCTTGCACTAACACTTCTTAATATTTTCTTGTGTTTTGTTTGATGATGATGTTAAAAGTCCTTTGTGCTTTGTCACTGTTCTTGGAAATCTTCCCTATAACTTTGTACATCTTAATGTTTGGAAGGATTATATCTTAGACACCACAGCTACTGCAGGAGAAAGGGGAGCAGTAAGAGCAAAAGGGGTATTGCAGAGCTGAAAGACTGGGATTATTATCGGGCACAGAGGTGTGGCAGTCAAGGGGGGCATAAACGGGCTGCTGGTGCTGATAATTCTAGGGCCTTGGTTCATAGGTTAGCAAAACTGAAATCATTGCTACAAGGAAAACTACTGTCGTGGAATTAGATTTACACAACTCTTACGTAGCAGCAATTAAGGATTTATTATATACCTTTATAGCAAATAAAAAGGTTAGATTATATGATTTTAACAGCATTTAATCTGTATCTAAGTATCAGTCAATTAACACAATGATCAAAAGGAATTTGCTACAATATTAACAGCAACTTAGTTAAAGATTCATGAATGTCAAGGTTCACCCGAGACTTACTGTAGGGCCCTGGTGGGTGTCTAAATCCAGACACATGCTTCCAAAATACCCCCTACCCCTTTAGAGTGAATTACTCACCCTACTTTCCCTTGGCTTTTATCCTCAGACAAGCTTGTTCCTTGAGGAGTCAGCCCTGAGATGCACATCTCCTCAGGGGTACCCTGAGAGGCATTCCAGCTCACGGGAAGGGGAGATCGAGAGGGCAGCCTGCTGTGGTCCCTGGAGAGCTCAAAGAGTTCTTGCTTGGAATTGCTATTTATAGTATTGTGAGGCCATTGTCTTTTGGTCAGTAATTTTCCAGAATTCAGGTCTTTTGCCAATTTGTTTAGGAATCAGGTTGTTCAGTCCCTCTCACCTTAGACCTCAACAGGTGAGTGAGACAGTGTCAGACTCCACTGCATTCTGTAGATTACAGAGGAATGATGCTGTGATGGCTTTTCCTTTCATATTCATAGACTCATAGAATGACACGGGTTGGAAGGGACCTTAAAGATCATCTAACTCCAACCCCCCTGCCGTAGACAGGGATGCCACCCGCTAGATCAGGTTGGCCAAGGCCCCATCCAGCCTGGCCTTGAACACCTCCAGGGATGGGGCATACACAACCTCTGGAAAACGTGTTCCAGTGCCTCACTACCTTTACAGTGAAGAATTTCCTCCTAATGACTAGTCTAAATCTATACTCTTTTAGTTTAAGACCATTCCCCCTTGTCCTATCATTATCTACCTGAGTAAAGAGTCCTTCTCCATCTTTTTTATAAGACCCCTTTATGTATTGAAAGGTTTCAATGAGGTCTCCCTGGAGCCTTCTCTTCTCCAGGCTGAACGTCCCCAGCTCTCTCAGCCTTTCTTCATAGGAGAGGTGCTCCAGCCCTCTGATGATCTTTGTAGCCTTCCTCTGGACTCACTCTAAGAGGTCCACATCTTTCTTGTGCTGGGGGCTCCAGACCTGGATGCAGTACTCCAAGTCGGGCCTCACAAGGGCAGAGTAGAGGGGGACAATCACCTCCCTCAAGCTGCTGGTCACACCTCTGTTGATGCAGCCCAAGATGTAGTTGGCCTTCTGGGCTGCAAATGCGCATTCCTGGCTCATGTCGAGCTTTTTGTCCACCAGAATCCCCCAAGTCCTCCTCAGCAGGGCTGCTCTCAATGAGTTCTTCTCCCAGTCTGTTGTACTTATATCTGGGATTGCCCCAACCCAGGTGCAGCAGCTTGCACTTGGGCTTGTTGAACCTCATTAGATTCACGTGGGCCCACTTCTCAAGCTTGTCCAGGTCCCTTTGGATGGCTTCCCTTCCTTCTGTTGTATCTACTGCACCATTCGGCTTGGTGTCATCTGCAAACCTGCTGAGGGTGCACTCGATCCCATTGTTTATGTCAATGATGTAGATGTTGAAAAGCACCGGTCCCAGGACAGACCCCTGAGGGACACCACTCATCACTGGCCTCCACCTGGACATAGAACCACTGACCACTACTCTCTGGGTGTGGCCACTGAGCCAATTCCTTATCCACCAGATGGTCTACCTTTCAAATCCATATCTTTCCAATTTAGAGATTAGGATTTCGTGTGGGGCTGTGTCAAAAGGCCTTACAGAAGTCCAAGTAGATGGCATCGGTCGGTCTTCCCTTGTAGACTGATGCAGGCAATCCATCACAGAAGGCCACTAGACTGGTCAGGTACGATTTGCCCCTGGTGAAGCCATGCTGGCTGTCCCGGATCACCTCCTTTTCTTGCATGTGCCTTAACACCACCTCCAGGAGGACTCATTCCATGATCTTGCCATGCACAGAGGTGAGGCTCACTGGTCTGTATTTCCCCAGGTCCTCCTTTCTACCCTTTTTAAAAAGGGGAGTGATATTTCCTTTTTTCCAGTCTCTGGGGTCTTTGCCTGACTGCCATGATTTTTCAAATGATGGAGAGTGGCTTGGCGACTACATCAGTTAATTCCCTCAGGACCCTGGGATGCAAGTCATCAGGCCCCATAGACTTGTAGTTGTTGTGTCAGGAGGTCCTGAACTTGCTCTTCATTTAGAGTAGAAGGGACTCTGTGTAGTGGGTTTACATGGCAAGGTTTTGGTAGCAGGGGGCCATGGGGTGGCTTCTGTGAGAAGAATCTAGAAGCTGCCCCATGTTAGGTAAGAACCCCGCTGCTGACCAGAGCCGAGCCAATAAGTGATGCTGTTTGCGCCACTGTGAGAACATATTTAAGAAATGAAAAAACAAAACAAAACAAAACAAACAAACAAAAAAAAACGCTGTTACACAGCACCTGGGAGAGTGACAAGAGTGAGAAACAGCCCTGCAGGCGCCAAGGTCGGTGAAGAAGGAGGGGGAGAGGTGCTCCAGGTACAGGAGCTGAAGTCCCCTGCAGCCTGTGGTGAGGACCATGGTGAAGCAGGCTGTCCCCCTGCAGCCCATGGAGTACCACGGTGGAGCAGGGTTCCACGCTGCAGCCCGTGGAGGAGACCAGGGTGGAGCAGGTGGACCTGCACCGATAGAGGCTGCGGCCTGTGGCGGACCCCCACAGGACCAGATTCCGGGCCGGACCTATAGCCCGTGGAGAGGAGACCACACAGGAGCAGGTGACCTGGCAGGAGCTGCTGCCCGTGAGGGACCCAGGTTGGAGCAGTGTGCTCCTGATGGATGGACCCTGTGGTACGGACCCATATCTGGAGCAGTTCTTGAAGAGCTGCTGCCTGTGGGAAGCCCACGCCAGATCAGTTCAGCAAGGACTGCATCCCGTGGGAGGGACCCCACGTGGAAGCAGGGGAAGAGAGTGACTGTGAAGGAGCGGTGGAAAGGAAGTGCTATAGACTGACCATAAGTATTGTTTTCGTCCATCCCTGCAGTGGCAGGGAGGGGTACCGAGAGGACACGGAAAGCCCACCTGATTAACACGTGGCTCAGAGGCTGGTGCCAATACAGAAATTTTGGGTTTTTTGACCATGGGGCGCTTTACTCGGCACCCGGCCTGGTGACCGCAGACGGGTCCCTATCTCCAAGGGGAAAACGGATCCTAGCCCAGGAGCTGGCAGGGCTCGTTGAGAGGGCTTTAAACTAGGAAAGAAGGGGGACGGGGCTGAAATAAGTCTTGTTGGAGCTGTACCAGGGGGAACAATGGCAAGGCCGGGGGAGAAGGCAATGGCCCGACTGAAGTGCATCTACACTAAGGCACGCAGCATGGGTAACAAACAAGAGGAGCTGGAAGCCATCGTGCAGCAGGAAGGCTATGACTTGGTTGCCATCACGGAAACGTGGTGGGACCACTCTCATGACTGGAGTGCTGCAATGCCTGGCTATAGGCTCTTCAGAAGGGACAGGCAGCACAGAAGGGGTGGTGGTGTGGCTCTCTATATTAGAGAGTGTTTTGATGTTGAGGAACTTGAGGCTGGGAATGATAAGGTTGAGTCTCTTTGGGTTAGGATCAGAGGGAAGGCCAACAAGGCAAGCATCCTGGTGGGGGTCTGTTATAGACCACCGAACCAGGATGAGGAGATAGATGAGGAGTTCTACAGGCAGCTGGCAGAAGCCGCGAAATCGTCAGCGCTTGTTCTTGTGGGGGACTTCAACTTCCCAGACATATCCTGGAAGCACAACACAGCCCAAAGAAAGCAGTCTAGGAGGTTTCTAGAGAGTGTGGAAGATAGTTTCCTGACACAGCTGGTTAGAGAGCCTACCAGGGGAGGTGCCCCGCTAGACCTTCTGTTCACAAACAGTGACGGACTGGTGGGAGATGTGGTGGTTGGGAGCTGTCTTGGGCAGAGTGACCACGAAATGGTTCAGTTCACTATTCTTGGCGAAGTCAGGAAGGGGACCAGTAAAACCACTGTCTTGGACTTCCGGAGGGCTGACTTTGAGCTGTTCAGGACGCTGGTTGGCAGAGTCCCTTGGGAGGAGGTTCTGAAGGGCAGAGGAGTCCAGGAAGGCTGGGCACTCTTCAAGAAGGAAATCTTAATGGCTCAGGAGCGGTCTGTCCCCACGTGCCCAAAGACGAGCCGGCGCGGAACTAGACCGGCCTGGCTGAACAAAGAGTTGTGACTCGAGCTTAGGAGAAAAAGGAGGGTTTATGATCTTTGGAAAAGAGGGCGGGCTACTCAAGAGGACTATAAGGATGTTGCAAGGCTGTGCAGGGATAAAATTAGAAAGGCTAAAGCTCATCTGGAGCTCAATCTGGCTACTGCCGTTTAAGACAACAAAAAAAGTTTTTACAAATACATCAACACAAAAAGGAGGACTAAGGAGAATCTCCATCCTTTACTGGATGCAGGGGAAACTTAGTTACAAAAGATGAGGAAAAGGCTGAGGTACTCAATGCCTTCTTTGCCTCAGTCTTTAGCGGCAAGACCAGTTGTTCTCTGGATACCCGGTACCCTGAGCTGGTGGAAGGGGATGGGGATGGTGGATGGTGGATGGGGAGCAGGATGTGGCCCTCACTATCCACGAGGAAATGGTTGGCGACCTGCTACAGCACTTGGATGTACGCAAGTCGATGGGGCCGGATAGGATCCACCCGAGGGTACTGAGCGAACTGGCGGAAGAGCTGGCCAAGCCGCTTTCCATCATTTATCAGCAGTCCTGGCTATCAGGGGAGGTCCCAGTCGACTGGAGGCTAGCAAATGTGACGCCCATCTACAAGAAGGGCCAGAGGGTAGACCCGGGGAACTATAGGCCTGTTAGTTTGACCTCAGTTCCAGGGAAATTCATGGAGCAGATTATCTTGAATGTCGTCATGCGGCACTTGAAGGGCAACCAGGCGATCAGGCCCAGTCAGCATGGGTTTATGAATGGTAGGTCCTGCTTGACGAACCTGATCTCCTTCTATGACAAAGTGACGCGCCTGGTGGATGAAGGGAAGGCTGTGGATGTGATCTACCTTGACTTCAGTAAGGCTTTTGACACCGTTTCCCACAGCATTCTCCTCAAGAAACTGGCTGCTCATGGCTTGGACTGGCGTACGCTTCGTTGGGTTAAAAACTGGCTGGATGGCCGGGCCCAAAGAGTTGTGGTGAATGGAGTCAAATCCAGTTGGAGGCCGGTTACTAGTGGAGTCCCCCAGGGCTCAGTGCTGGGGCCGGTCCTCTTTAATATCTTTACCAATGATCTGGATGAGGGGATTGAGTGCACCCTCAGTAAGTTTGCAGACGACACCAAGTTAGGTGCGTGTCGATCTGCTCGAGGGTAGGAAGGCTCTGCAGGAGGATCTGGATAGGCTGGACCGATGGGCTGAGGTCAACTGTATGAAGTTCAACAAGGCCAAGTGCCGGGTCCTGCACCTGGGGCACAACAACCCCAAGCAGCGCTACAGGCTGGGAGATGAGTGGTTGGAAAGCTGCCTGGCAGAGAAGGACCTGGGAGTACTGGTTGATAGTCGGCTGACTATGAGCCAGCAGTGTGCTCAGGTGGCCAAGAAGGCCAACAGCATCCTGGCTTGTATAAGAAGCAGCGTGGCCAGCAGGGCTAGGGAGTTGATTGTCCCCCTGTACTCGGCTCTGGTGAGGCCGCACCTCGAGTACTGTGTTCAGTTTTGGGCCCCTCGCTACAAGAAGGACATGGAGGTGCTTGAGAGAGTCCAGAGAAGGGCAACGAGGCTGGTGTGGGGTCTGGAGTACAAGTCTTACGAGGAGCGGCTGAGGGAGCTGGGGTTGTTCAGCCTGGAGAAGAGGAGGCTCAGGGGCGACCTTTTCGCTCTCTATAGGTACCTTAAAGGAGGCTGTAGAGAGGTGGGGGTTGGTCTATTCTCCCACGTGCCTGGTGACAGGACGAGGGGGAATGGGCTAAAGTTGCGCCAGGGGAGGTTTAGGTTGGATATTAGGAAGAACTTCTTTACTGAAAGGGTTGTTAGGCATTGGAATGGACTGCCCAGGGAAGTGGTTGAGTCGCCATCCCTGGAGGTCTTTAAAAGACGTTTAGATGTAGTCCTTAGTGATATGGTTTAGTGGAGGTCTTGTTAGTGTTAGGACAGAGGTTGGACTAGATGATCTTGGAGGTCTCTTCCAACCTAGACGATTCTGTGATTCTGTAACCCCCATTCACCTGCGCCGCTCGGGGGGGAGGAGGTGGAAGAGGGTGGATGGGGGGAAGGTGCTTTTGGTTTCTTTCCTTTGTTTCTCACTTCTCTAGCTTGTTAGTAATAGGCAATAAATTTTACTATCTCCCTACGCTGAGTTTGTTTTGCCCGTCACGATAAATAGTGTGATCTCCCTGTCCTTATCTCAACCCTTGAGCCCTTTGCATCGTATTTTCTCCCGTTCCTCTTTGAGGAGGGGGAGTGAGAGAGTGGTTGTGGTGGAGCTCGGCCGCCCACCCAAGTAAAACCACCACACTCTGCTCCCCAAGCCCCCACTTAGAGGTTTGGGGACTCAAGAGATGTGAGAAGCCTGACCACTAGTGAATACCGAGGCAAAGAAATTAAGTACCTCAGCCTTCTCCACGTCTGTTGTTACCAGTTCTCTGTCTTCATTTGTCAGAGGCACTATACTCTCCCTAGTCTTTCTTTTGCGGCCAACGTACCTGAAGAACCCCTTCTTGTTCTTCTTTGCATTCCTTGCCAAGTTTAGTTCTGTCAATGACTTGGCTTTCCTGATCCCATCCCTGCACATCTGGACAGTGTTTCTGTACTCTTCCCACGGCACGTGGCCCTGTTTCCACCATCTGTGCATTTCCTTCTTTTGCCTAAGTTTGACAAGCAGATCTTTATTCAACCATGCCGGTTTCCTACATTCCTTGCTTGATTTATTGCATATGGGAATAGAGAGCTCTTGCACTCTAAGGAAATTATCCTTAAAGAGTTGCTAGCTCTGATCAGATCCTCTGTCCCTCACCCTCCAGAGGGTGAACACTTGTGCTCCTTTTCCAATTCCTTTGTCAATGCCTGCGTCCCTAGCAAAGGATCTCAGCTCCCTGGCTTCCCTACCCTCTAATTCCAGATTATTGGCTCCGCTGTCCCAGCACCAGAGGAGCCAGGTGGCAAGGTGCTCACCTGGACAATGACCAAAATATTTTCACATATCTCATAGCTCACGCTGGGATAGGCATCGGGTAGTCATTGATGCTCTTATGAGCATCATCTTCATCTTCCTGTTCCTCTGATGGCCCAGCCACTTTGGAGTAGCCTGCCTCATCTTCTTCATCCCTAGTGTCAGTAGGAGTTCCTCTGCTTTCTAAACGACCTGACTTTCTCATCCACTGTTTCATCTGGGATACGGGTGCAACTGACACTGGTAGTCTGTTTCCCTGGCTCAGCCTTGGGGCCCGTCATAGGGCTTGGAGTGGCCACATGGCCTGTCACTGGGGTTGGAGTGGCGTCGATTGCAGCTCGGTAAGCATAGGCCAAGCCCCAGTACGTTGCACTGATTTGTGTCTCTTTGTCATTGCCAGGGTGATGACACACCTTTTTCAAGCATTCTACCAGTTTCTTAGGATTTTGCAGTTGTTCAGGGGTGAACTTCCAAAGCACTGGGGGTGCCCACTGCTCTAGAAGCCTGCCCATATCCTCCCACACTCCCTGCCACTCATAATTATTCTGCCTCAGGACAGATCTCTGGAAGGCATTCTTAAGTAGTTGTTTAACCTTAAACAAAACCTGAAGCGCATTCAGGAGACATAACAACAAGAACATGCTGGTCTGAGTATCCCAAGGATATTCAAAGTTTTGAAGAGCTATCGTAACTAGCCTGGAGAAGAAGATGGGAGTGAAGGAGAAAAGGAGAGCGAACAAGTGGGAAAAAATATCTTCCCCTGTCCCCTCCATAGATTGGCTCCCTGAAGAAAAAGGGTAAAAGGTGTAATTGTTAATAGTTCCTGAGATATGGTTTCCAAAGTATGGAGTTGACGGCAATGCTGAGTATGAGTACCAGATTAATCTCATGACCAGCAATTTTATCATATCATAAGCCAGCATTACACAGTACAGCAAAATAATAACCCTAAACCGGAAAGGATAAGCAGCACAACGGGGAACACATACAGTAAGTAATGTGCTATATAACTCAGTTTGGAAAACAGGCACAGCAGACCTGAGATCAAAAAATCAGCATTGTGATTAGCAACTATTAAACTAGTCCAATGCTTATAATGCTTATTACAATTTTGTTTTAACACACTCTGGTCAGATCTGTTGTTATCTTCCCACAGGCAGCAGCTCTTCAAGAACTGCTCCAGATATGGATCAGTACCACAGGGTCCATCCATCAGGAGCACACTGCTCCAACCTGGATCCCCCACGGGCAGCAGCTCCTGTCAGGTCACCTGCTCCTGTGTGGCCTCCTCTCCACAGGCTATGGGTCCAGCCTGGAGTTGGATCCAGCAGGGGTTCTCCACAGGCTGCAGCCTCCTTCAGGTCAGACCCACCTGCTTCACCGTGGTCTCCTTCACAGGCTGCAGTGTGGAAACCTGCTCCACTGTGGTACACCATGGGCTGCAGGGGGACAACCTGCTCCACCATAGTCCTCTCCACAGGCTGCAGGGGGACTTCAGCTCCTGCGCCTGGAGCACCTCCTCCCTCTCCTTCTTCACTGACCTTGGTGTCTGCAGGGCTGTTTCTCACTCCTCTCACTCTCCCAGCTGCTGTTGCACAGCATTTTTTTCCCCTTTCTTAAGTATGCTCTCACAGAGGCACAAACAACATCGCTTAGTAGCTCGACTCTGGGCAGCGGCAAGTCCCTTTTGGAGCCGGATGAAACTGGCCTTTATCTAACATGGGGCAGCTTCTGGATTCTTCTCACAGAGGCCACTCCTGCAGCCCCACACTACCAAAACTTTGCTATGTAAACCCACTACACGGGAGGGGGAGCTACAAAGGTGGCCTCTGTGAGAAAAGTCCAGGAGCTGCCCCATGTTAGGTAGAGCCTGTTCCAGCCCCCACAGAAGCAGGCTCTATGCTTGAAATGCAGCCTGTGGAGAGGAACCCACAGTGGACCAGGTGATCTGGCAGGAGCTGCACCCCACCCTCCATGGATGACTATTCTGTTATTAATTGGCAATAAATTAAATTAATCTTCCCCAAGCTGAGTCTGTTTTCCCCTTGATGGTAATTAGTGAGTGATCTCCCTGTCTTTATCTCATCCCATGAGCTTTTTTTCATTGTTTTTTCTCCCCCTGTTATGTTGAGGAGGAGGGGTGAGAGAGCAGCTGGGGTGTGCTTGGCTACCTACTGGGGTTAAACCACAACACCTAGGTATTCTCTCTCGTGATGGGGGTGCACGAGGGGCTGGGAGGGGACACAACCAGGATAGCTGACCTAATCTGGCCAAAGGGATATTTTGTACCATATGACGTCAGGTGAGACAATTAATATGGGGTGGCTGGCTGGGGTGGGGGGTGACTGCTGCTCAGGGACGGGCTGGACATTGATCAGTGAGAAATTTGCAAGTGTGTGTGCTTGTGAATCTAGAGAGTGAGGGTGTGTGTGCTCTCCATAGTGAACTTTAATCCCTAGCAGCCAAAGAGGAAGGGGACTTGGCAGCCTATACTTATGTTTTACGTGAGTCCTGGTAGTGTTATATGTAGGTGCTGTTAAAGGCAGTGCCTAGTCTGTGGCAGTCTGGGTAGCCAGCTGTGTTGGTGCCCTGTGTGTATGTATGTGTGGGTGTCTCTGGGTTGCCCACTCAGCCTTGCTACTGCTTGAAATTGCAAACATGAAAACAGTAGCTGCATCCATCAGCATGGGATGGAGACCCCCAGGTCTCCTGGCTAGGCTCCAGCATCATGGCAAGAGGAATCCCCAGGTCCTGGAGCTCTTGGATGCAGTGGCTACTTCACAGAATCACAGAATCATCTAGGTTGGAAGAGACCTCCAAGATCACTTAGTCCAACCTCTGACCTAACACTAACAAGCCCTCCACTAAACCATATCACTAAGCTCTACATCTAAACATCTTCTAAAGACCTCCAGGGATGGTGACTCAACCACTTCCCTGGGCAGCACATTCCAATGCCTAAAAACCCTGTCTTCCTAATATCCAACCTAAACCTCCCCTGGCGCAACTTGAGCCCATTCCCCCTCGTCCTGTCACCGGGCACGTGGGAGAATAGACCAACCCCCACCTCGCTACAGCCTCCTTTAAGGTACCTATAGAGAGCGAAAAGGTTGCCCCTGAGCCTCCTCTTCTCCAGGCTGAACAACCCCAGCTCCCTCAGCCGCTCCTCGTAAGACTTGTTCTCCAGACCCCTCACCAGCTTTTTTGCCCTTCTCTGGACTCTCTCAAGCACCTCCATGTCCTTCTTGTAGTGAGGGGCCCAAAACTGAACACAGGACTCGAGGTGCGGCCTCACCAGAGCCGAGTACAGGGGGACAATCAACTCCCTAGCCCTGCTGGCCACGCTGCTTCTTATACAAGCCAGGATGCTGTTGGCCTTCTTGGCCACCTGAGCACACTGCTGGCTCATAGTCAGCCGACTATCAACCAATACTCCCAGGTCCTTCTCTGCCAGGCAGCTTTCTAACCACTCATCTCCCAGCCTGTAGCGCTGCTTGGGGTTGCTGCGCCCCAGGTGCAGGACCCGGCACTTGGCCTTGTTGAACTTCATACAGTTGGCCTCAGCCCATCGGTCCAGCCTATCCAGATCCTCTTGCAGAGCCTTCCTACCCTCGAACAGATCGACACACGCACCTAACTTGGTGTCGTCTGCAAACTTACTGAGGGTGCACTCAATCCCCTCATCCAGATCATCGATAAAGATATTAAAGAAGACCGGCCCCAGCACTGAGCCCTGGGGGACTCCACTAGTAACCGGCCTCCAACTGGATTTGACTCCATTCACCACAACTCTTTGGGCCCGGCTATCCAGCCAGTTTTTAACCCAACGAAGCGTATGCCAGTCCAAGCCATGAGCAGCCAGTTTCTTGAGGAGAATGCTGTGGGAAATGGTGTCAAAAGCCTTACTGAAATCACGGTAGACCACATCCACAGCCTTTCCCTCATCCACTAAGCGCGTCACTTTGTCATAGAAGGAGATCAGGTTCATCAAACAGGACCTGCCTTTCATAAGTCCATGCTGACTGGGCCCGATGGCCTGGTTGTCCTGCAAGTGCCGCGTGATGACACTCAAGATAATCTGCTCCATGAGCTTCCCTGGCACTGAAGTCAAACTAACAGGCCTATAGTTTCCTGGGTCTACCCTCAGGCCCTTCTTGTAGATGGGTGTCACATTTGCTAGCCTCCAGTCATCTGGGACCTCCCCTGATAGCCAGGACTGCTGATAAATGATGGAAAGCGGCTTGGCCAGCTCTTCCACCAGTTCTCTCAGCACCCTCGGGGGATCCCATCCGGCCCCATCGACTTGTGTACATCTAAGTGCTGTAGCAGGTCGCCAACCATTTCCTCGTGGATTATGAGGGCCACATTCTGCTCCCCATCCTCTTTCACCAGCTCAGGGTACCGGGTATCCAGAGAACAACTGGTCTTGCCGCTAAAGACTGAGGCAAAGAAGGCATTGAGTACCTCAGCCTTTTCCTCATCTCTTGTCACTAAGTTTCCCCTGCATCCAGTAAAGGATGGAGATTCTCCTTAGTCCTCCTTTTTGTGTTGATGTATTTATGAAAACATTTTCTGTTATCTTTAACGGCAGTAGCCAGATTGAGCTCCAGATGAGCTTTGGCCTTTCTAATTTTGTCCCTGCACAGCCTCACAACAGCCTTATAGTCCTCCTGATTGGCCCACCCTCTTTTCCAAAGATCATAAACCCTCTTTTTTTTCCTAAGCTCTAGCCACAGCTCTCTGTTCAGCCAGGCCGGTCTTCTTCCGCGCCGGCTCGTCTTTGGGCACGTGGGGACAGACCGCTCCTGAGCATTTAAGATTTCCTTCTTGAAGAGTGCCCAGCCTTCCTGGACTCCTCTGCCCTTCAGAACCTCCTCCCAGGGGACTCTGCCAACCAGTGTCCTGAACAGCTCAAAGTCAGCCCTCCGGAAGTCCAAGACAGCAGTTTTACTGATCCCCCTCCTGACTTCGCCAAGAATAGAGAACTCTACCTTTTCGTGGTCACTCTGCCCAAGACAGCTCCTGACCACCACATCTACCACCAGTCCTTCTCTGTTTGTGAACAGAAGGTCTAGCGGGGCACCTCCCCTTCTAGGCTCACTAACCAGCTGCGTCAGTTAGTGAACTTCCACGCTCTCCAGAAACCTCCTAGACTGTTTCCTCTGAGCTGTATTGTATTTATATTGTCCTTTAACATTAGGGTGGTCTGTGCACAGAAAAGTCATGCTGAGTGACATCCCCTTGTTTGAGACTCCATTACATGTTAATATATGTGTCATCCTCCTTTTTTTGAGGAAAAAAAGCTGGGGGATTTTTAGGCCAAACAATAGTGTTAGGTATCCCGAGACCTGGTCCTGGTTTGCAGTACTTCAGTAAAAGTTTTGATCCAGAGTGGGTTCTCCACAGTCTGCAATTAATTCAGGAAATATCCGTCTGCTCTAGCATGGGGTCCTCCACAGGCTGCAGTGTGAATATCTGCTCTGGAATGGTCTCTTCCATGGGCTGCAGGGGCATCTCTGACATCTGGAGCACTTTCTCCCCCTCCTTCTCTGACCCTGACGTTATCTCTGCTGGGATGGGGGAAAGAATCTGGGAAAAAAAAAAAAAAAAGCTCATGGGTTGACTATAAAGACAGATTAATAGAACAGAAAAGGAAGGGATAATAATAATATAATATACAAAGCAAGTGATGCACAATGCAATTGCTCACCACCTGCTGACCAAAGCCCAGCCAGACCCTGACTAGTGGCTCCCCCACCCCAGTTTTATTGTTCAGTATGGCTTCATATGGTATGGAATATCGCTTAGGCCAGTTTGGGTCATCTGTCCTGTTTCTGTCCCCCAACAGCATCTTGCACACCTCCAGCCTCCTTGCTGGGAGGTTTGGTGGTTTTACTCAGCTGAGCTCCACCACAGCCACTCTCTCACTCCCCCTCCTCAAAGGGAAAGGGGGAGAAAATATGATGAAGATAAAGGGTTGAGATAAGGACAGGGAGATCACTCACCAGTTATTATCACAGGCAAACTAGACATAGCATAGGGAGATTAATGCAATTTATTACCTATTACTAACAAGCTAGAGAAGTGAGAAACAAATAAAACAAAAGAAATACACCTTCTCCCCATCCACCCTCTGCAGGGGGACAACCTTCTTCACTGTGGTCCTCTCCACAGGCCGCAGGGGAACTTCTGCTCTGGCACCTGGAGCACCTCCTCCCCCCCCTTCTTCACTTGGTGTCTGCAGGGCTGTTTCTCACTCTCCCAGCTGCTCTTGTGCAGTATTTTTATTCCCTTGCTTAAATCTGCTCTCACACAGATGCAAACAGCATCAGTTATTGGCTCACTGTTGAGGTCATTTAATCCATGACTTTGGGAACATAACAGTCTGTCGGGGCAGGAGAGATGGTGTGTGGTGTTGGATTGTTGCTTGCTGAAACCAGTTCTGATTCCATCACCACTGCACTTGTCTGGTTCTATCACCACTGCATTTTGCTCTCTTCCATCAAAATTTATTCATCATTATCTGGGTGACTCTTATTGTAAGACAATATGGCATACAGCAACCATCGTAGTGATGACACTGTCCTTAGGGACAAAGGAGCTGAGCAGAGCTGGAGACTCTTTAAGGATGTTTTCCTTAGAGCGCAAGAACTCTCCATCCCCCTGCATAAAAAAGTGGCAGGGAGGGCAGACAACCAGGATGGCTGAGCAAGGGCCTGCTGATCAAATTGAGGTGCAAGAAGGAAATGCACAGGCAGTGGAAGCAGGGACAAGTGGCCTGAGAAGAGTACAGGGATGCAGTCCAGATGTGCTGGGATGGGATCAGGAAAGCCAAGGCACAGATGGAACTGAGCTTGGCAAAGGATGCAAAGAATAACAGGAAGGGATTCTATAGATACGTTGCTCAGAAAGGAAAGGCCAAGGAGAGTGTACCCCCTCTGATGGATGAGAAGGGAGAACTGGTAACAACAGACGTGGAGAAGGCTGAGGTACTCAACAACTCCTTTGATTCCGTCTTCACTGTCAGGCTTCCCAAGTCTTTCATTTTCCTGAACCCATAGATGGAGGCTGGGGGAGCAAAGTCCCACCCACTGTAAACAAAGAGCAGTTTTGAGACCACCTGTTGAAAATAAACATAAACAAGTCTGTGGGGCCCAATGACATGCATCCCAGGGTCCTGAGGGAATTGGCTGATGTAGTTGCAAAGACTCATCATATTTGAAAAGTCCTGGCAGTCAGGCGAAGTCCCTGGTGACTGGAAAAAGGGAAACATCACTCCCCTTTTTAAAAAGGGTAGAAAGGAGGACCCGGGGAACTACAGACCAGTGAGCCTCACCTCTGTGCATGGCAAGATCATGGAAAAGATCCTCCTGGAAGCAATGTCAAGGCACATGCAAGACAAAGAGGTGATCCGAGACAGCTAGAATGGCTTCACCAAGGGTAAATCATGCCTGACCAATCTGGTGGCTTTCTATGATGGAGTGACTGCATCAGCTGACAAGGGAAGACCGACTGATGTCATCTACCTGGACTTCTGCAAGGCCTTTGACACAGTCCCACATGACATCCTGGTCTCCAAATTAGAGAGATATGGTAGACTATTCAGTGGATAAGGTATCGGCTTGAAGGCCGCATCCAGAGAGTGATGGTCAATGGCTCTATGTCCAGGTGGAGGCCGGTGACAAGTGGTGTCCCTCAGGGATCTGTCCCTGGACTGGTACTGTTTAACACCTTAATCAATGACATAGACGATGGGATCGAGTGCACCCTCAGCAAGTTTGCAGATGACACCAAGCTGAGTGGTGTGGTTGATACAACAGAAGGAAGGGATGCCATCCAAAGGGACCTGGACAAGCTTGAGAATTAGGCCCACGTGTACCTAATGAGATTCAAGTCTAAATGAAGGGTGCTGCACCTGGGCGAGGACAATCCCAGACATGTGCAGACTGGGAGAAGAACTCAGAGAGCAGCCCTGCAGAGAAGGGCTTGGGGGTTCTGATGGATGAAAAGCTTGACATGAGTCAGCAGTGCACGCTTGCAGCCCAGAAGGCCAACTGCATCCTGGGCTGCATCAACAGAGGTGTGACCAGCAGCTGGAGGGAGGTGATTGTCCCCCTCTACTCTGCCCTGGTGAGGCCCCACTTGGAGTACTGCATCCAGTACATTTTGGAGCCCCCAGCACAAGAAGAATGGGTCCAGAGGATGACCATGAAGATGATCAAGGGGCTAGAGTACCTCTCCTATGAAGAAAGGCTGAGAGAGCTGGGGCTGTTCATCCTACAGAAGAGAAGGCTCCGGGGTGACCTCATTGCAGCCTTTCAGTAATTGAGGGTGTCTTAGGCTGGAGAGTGACTCTTTGCTCAGGTGGATAATGATAGGACAAGGGGGAATGGCTTTAAACTAAAAGAGGGGAGATTTAGATTAGAGGTTAGAAGGAAATTCTTTACTCAGAGGGTGGTGAGGCACTGAAACAGGTTGCCCAGAGAGGTTGTGGATGCCCCCTGCCTGGAGGTGTTCAAGACCAGGTTAGATGAGGTCCTGAGCAACCTGATCTAGTGGGTGGCATCCTTGCCTATGGCGGGGGGTTGGAACTAAATGATCCTTGAGGTCCCTTCCAACCCAGTCCATTCTATGATTCTATGACATGCAGTATTACATAGCAACTAACATCATACAAGTCAAATCATGGGCTATTTTCACTCAACATTAAATCCCCTTGAGGTACGCTTCCCCATCCTTCCACATTACCCACCAAGTGCACTCAGGTCCCTGTGGAAAAGCACTCCCATGGATGGCTTTGCCTTTGCCTGAGGCAGGAACAGCCCAGACTGTCTTCCCCACTAAGTTCTTTATATGCACTACATACACATGACATACAGCATCTTCTTTGAAGGGATACCTTTCCTTCAGGCCTGACAGGAGTTGCCTCCAGAGGCTGAGGACTTGAGCCCCTTTTCCAGTCACTTTGTCAATGCCTCCTTCCCTAGAGAATGATCCCAGCTGCTTGGCTTCCCTGCCCTCTAATTCCTGGCTTCTGACCCCCTTATCCCAGCACTGGAGCATCCAGGTAACAATGTGCTCTCCTAGACGACATCTGAAATCTTTTTTCATATCTTGCAGCTCACACAAGGATAGCGATCAGTGGTTCCTGCTGTGTTTATGACATCAGCCTCTTCCTCCTTCTGTTCCCATGGTGGGAAGAGTCTTCCCCAGCATGTTTTTTACATGCACTGCAGGGACTTTATCCCCTTCTACAGCATTCTATAGTGTTCTGGGTGGTGTTATGGGGCATGAGATATGTTTCCATCCATCCAGTGGTTGCTTCCACCATTCTAAGTACCACTTACAAGCCTCTTGCCATTGCGGGTTTGTGGGTGTGTAATATAATCAATCTGCCAGGCCTCCCCATATTTATATTTCAGCCATCGTCCTCCATACCAAAGAGGCTTTGACCATTTCGCTTGCTTGACTGCAGCACATCTTTCGCAGTCATGAATAAACTGTGCTATAGTGTCCATGGTCAGGTCCACCCCTCGATCACGAGCCCATCTGTATGTTGCATCTCTGCCTTGATGGCCCGAGGTGTCATGGGCCCATCAAGCTATGAATAATTCACCCTTATGTTGCCAGTCCAGGTCCACCTGAGCCACTTCAATCTTAGCAGCCTGATCCACCTGCTGGTTGTTTTGATGTTCTTCAGTGGCCCAGCTCTTTGGTACATGAGCATCCATGTAACGTACTTCTACAGCCAGGTTTTCTACCCGGGCAGCAATATCTTGCCACAATGTGGCATCCAAGATTGGTTTACCTCTGCGCTGCCAGTTGTTCTGCTTCCATTGCTGTAACCACCCCCACAGGGCATTTGCCACCATCCATGAATCAGTATAGAGATAGAGAACTGGCCACTTTTCTCGTTCAGCAATATCTGAAGCCAGTTGAATGGCTGTCACTTCACAGAGGAGCCATCAGCTTTGTTGATTGTCTCAGCTTTGGCCAGTGGTGAGGTTACTGCCAAGCTGGATGGAACCGTCTGTATCTGGCACAGTGCAGCCCCTTACCTCTTCTCACAGAGGCTACCCCTGTAGCCCCCCACTACTAAAACCTTGTTATTTTCACCTATTACATTTTCATAGCATGCTTTTATAACCTTACTGTAGCCATCACATGGGAATCTGTTTATTTATTTATAGTTAAAACTAAATAAAGCCACCAGTTTTTTTGGGGTGGTTTTATGACAACTTATAAAATAACCTGAAGTTCAGCCCTCGACTTCTTTATTTTCAGTGCAGAAAAACATATAAAAGTCCATTTTAAAAACATAATTATATGTAGTTCAGACAAGGATTTTATCTTTTTTTTTTTTTCCTTTCTAGTGGCAAACGAATTGGAATGTTGATACCATTGCTTAACATAAAAGGCAATTAGTTCTTAGCATAGCTATTCCAGACTTGATAATAATTAGTAATTTTGAATCGTGATGAAGGCTAACCACATAGTAATTTACATTTCTGCTGTCTTTGAAGTGATGTTCTCCAAATGAAAAAGATAAAATAACCATTTCCCCAAGACTAACACCTCCTGCCCTGTATAAAGCATGTTCATTTTAACTCTGGCGCCTTTCTTGGACACTAAATTAAGAGATGTCTAGCCAAAGGCAGATATGAAGTGTAGGTAGAGCAGTAAGTACTTTATCCCTTTGCTGTATTTTATTGATCTGCCAAATTCTCTGAACCCTCTGTATCCTTCCTACATTCAAATCTTCTTTCTGATTTTTTTTCTTGTGTATGTTTTTGTGTTGTCTCCTGTTATCTTGATATAAAAAGTTACTTGTCCCTAGCCTGAGTGTTCTGAGGCAGGCTACAAATCATTCTTGTCTAGTTTCCTAGTGATTCGTCTTTGGGAAGATTGTCTAACATGTAAAAAGATGTAGTCAAGTTTAAAATCTTTGGCAATAGGAGGAAAACTGCCACCAAAACTTCAACCCTGGATTCGGGGAGAGCAGACTTCTGACTGCTTAGGAAACTAGTTAGTGAGGTCCCCTGGAAAACTGCTTTTAAAGACATTGGGGTCCATTAGTGCTGGTTGGCTTTTAAGTACCACCTCCTAGGAGTACAGGAACAGGCAATTCCAAAATGTCGGAAGTCAAGCAGTAGGGGCAGAAGGCCGGCCTGGCTAAGCAGTGATCTTCTTCAAGAGCTTAGGCAGAAAAAGACAGTGTATGGTCGCTGGAAGCAAGATCAGGCGACATGGGAGGACTACAGGGATGCTGCTCGCCTTTGTCGGGAGAAAATTTGTGAGGCCAAGGCTCAGAGTTGAAGCTGACCAGCACTGTAGGGGACAATAAGAAAGGCTTTTTAAAGAATGTTAATGGGAAAAGGAGGACCAGAGAAAACATTGGTCTGATACTTGATGAGGATGGTCACCTAACAAACAGGGACATAGACAAAGCAGAGATGTTTAATGCATTTTTTCATTTAATGCTCAGGAATCCTGGAAGAGATCATGGACTGGCCAGAAGGCAGAGATTTTGGAGTATCACCATTTTGGAATGAGAGAGCAGTTGTGGTGGAGTTTAGATGCCCAGCAGGGTAAAACCACCACAAAAGGAAAGGATGAATATTGCTGGTCTATGGAAACGGACAGTTGAACATTTAATTTGTTGTATGAAAAAACAAATACAACTCGGACGACATGGGAGGAGTACAGAGATACTGTTCACCATTGAAGGGAGAAAATTTGTGCTGCCAAAGCTCAATTAGAGTTGAAGCCATCCTGTACTGCGGGGGGACAATAAAAAGGGCTTTTTAAAGTATTTTAACAGCAAAAGGAGGACCAGAGAAAACATTGGTCTGTTATTTGATGAGGATGGTCACATCGCAAATACGGACGCAGACAAAGCTGAGACGTTTAATGTCTTCTTTGCCTCTGTTTTCAACACCGATGATGGGCTCTGGGACCCCAGCTGCCCCGAGTTGGAGGACCGTGGCTGCGGGAACGATAAACTCCCAGTCAGCCCCAAACTTGTGCGGGATTTGCTGCTCCACCTAGATGCATACAAGTCTATGGGGCCCGATGGGATTCATCACAGGGTACTCAGCTGGCTGATGTCATTGCGAGACCTCTCTCAAATATTTTTCAGTGGTCTTGGGACTCTCAAGAGGTCCCAGTCGACTGGAAGATGGCAAATGTTGTCCCAGTTTTCAAGAAGGGCAAGAAAGAAGACCCTGGTAATTACAGGCCTGTCAGTCTCACTTCAGTGCCTGGTAAAATGATGAAGATTAGCCTGTTGAGTTACTGAAAAATACTTGAAGGACAACACAGTCACTGGTAACAGTCAATGTGGGTTCATGAGGGGAAGGCCATGTTTAACAAACTTAATTTTTTTTTTACAACAAGATCACCCATCTAGTTGACCAAGGGAAGCCAGTTGATGTAATGTTTTTGGATTTCAGTAAAGCTTTCGATACTGTCTCACAGTATCCTTCTGGACAAAATGACCAGAATACAGTTAGATAAAAGCATAATAAGATGGATGAACAGGTCGGTTGACAGGTCGGGCCCAAAGGGTTCTTGTAAATGGGGTTACATCAGGCTGGTGGCCAGTCACTTAGTGGGGTTCCGCAGGGCTCCGTTTTAGGGCCAGTTCCCTTTAATGTTTTCATAAATGATTTGGATGCAGGACTTGAAGGTATACCAAGTAAGTTTA
This sequence comes from Cygnus olor, assembly GCF_009769625.2. Lineage (NCBI taxonomy): Eukaryota > Metazoa > Chordata > Aves > Anseriformes > Anatidae > Cygnus > Cygnus olor. The sequence continues at coordinate 406,700 of NW_024429075.1, read as the reverse complement.
CGGACAGCACTAAATTGGAAGGAGCTGTTGACTCCCTTGAGGATAGAGAGGCCTTGTAGAGAGATCTTGACAAATCGGAGGGCTGGGTAATCACCAACAATATGAAGTTTAACAAGAGCAAGTGCTGGATTCTGCACCTGGAATGGGGAAATCCTGGATATATGTACAGACTGTGGGACGAGAAGCTTAAAAGCAGCCTTGTGGAAAGGGATCTGGGGTTTTTGGTCAATGGCAAGTTGAATATGAGTCAACAGTGTGCCCTGGCAGCCAAAGGGGCCAACCATATCCTGAGGTGCATCCAGCATAGTATAGCTAGACAGTTGAGGGAAGTGATTGTCCCGCTCTACTCTGAGCTGGTGCGGCCTCACCATGAGTACTGTGTGCAGTTTTGGGTGCCACAATATAAGAAAGACATAAAACTGTTAGAGAGTGTCCAAAGGAGGGCAACAAAGATGGTGAAGGGTCTAGAGGGCAAGACTTATGAGAAGTGGCTGAAGTCACTTGATTTGTTCAGCCTAGAGAAAAGGAGGCTGAGGGGAGACCTCATCGCAGCCTACAGCTTCCTCATGAGGGGGAGTGGAGGGTTAGGTGCTGATCTCTTCTCTATGGTGACCAGTGATAGGACCCGAGGAAATGTCTTGAAGCTGCATCAGGGGAGGTTCAGGCTGGATATCAGGAAAAGGTTCTTCACCAAGAGGGTGGCTGGGCACTGGAAGAGGCTCCCCAGAGATGTGGTCATGGCAGCAAGCCTGTCGGAGCTTAAGAAGCGTTTGGACAACCCTCTCAGACATATGGTTTGACATATGGTCCCTGTGTGGTCCCTGTGTGGAGCCAGGAGTTGGACTCAATGATCCTTGTGGGTCCTTTCCAACTCAGGATATTCTATGATTCTATGAATTCTAATCATGGGCTACTCTCACCCCAAAATCAAATCCCCTTGAGGTACACATCAGATTTCCCCATCCATCCACATTACTCATGAAGTGCACACAGGTCCTTGAGCAAAAGCAGTCCCATGGATGGGTTTTCTTTTTCCCAAGGCAGGAATAACTCAGACTGTCTATCCCAGGAAGTACTTTACGAATAGTACAGGGACTTTGTCCCCTTCTTCAGTACATAAGTGTTTTGATTGGGCAGAGCCAGCTCGACTGGCAGATCCCCTAGTGTTAACTAACCAAGTAGCTTTTGCTACATGTGCATCCCAACGAGCATCATTGTCTGATTCAATTCTTTGTGGGGTGCCATGTCACCGTAAGACTTGCTTTTCATGTCTGAGGATAGTGTTCCTGGTGGTGACATGGGGCATGGGATATTTTTGCATCCATCATGTCGTTCCTTCCATCACTGTAAGTACATGGCCATTGTCACTGAGGGTTTGTGGGAGTGTAATATAATCAATCTGCCAGGCCTTCCCGTATTTCTATTTCAGCCATCATCCTCCATACCAATCACTGCGGGCAGGCTGGGCATGCAGCAGGAGCTGGGAGGGGACAGACCCAGGACAGCTGACCCAAACTGGCCAAAGGGGTATTCCATACCATCTGACGTCATGCTGAACAATTACTATGGGGTGGCTGGCCTGGGGGGGAGGGGGGGGGGGAACACGACACACGACCGCTGCTCAGGAATAGGCTGGGCATTGGACAGCGGGTGGTGAGCAATTGCATTGGGCATCACTTGTTTTGTACACATTATTAGTAGTAGTACTACTATCATTATTTTTTTTCTTTCTTTTCTGTCCTAATAAACTGTCTTTATCTCAACCCACAAGCTTTTACTTTTTTCCGATTCTCTCCCCCATCCCACTGCGGGAGGAGAGTGAACGAACGGCTGTGTGGTGCTTAGCTGCCAGCCGGGTTAAACCACAGCATCTGGTCATTGTCCATTTCATCATAAATCACCTCCAGCGTGACTAGTCCCCTCAGGTACTGGATACCTCTCTCCACAGTGGTACACTTGCCTGGGTGACATAATATCTTCCTTGAAGGGATGCCTTTCCTTCATATCTAACAGGAGTTGCCTCCAGAGGCTGAGGACTTGAGCCCCTTTTCCAGTCACTTTGTCAATGCCTCCTTCCCTAGAGAGGGATCCCAGCTGCTTGGCTTCCTTACCCTCTAATTCCTGGCTTCTGGCCCCCTTATCCCAGCATTGGAGCAGCCAGGTGACAATGTGCTTGTGTGAGTGACGGCCAAAATCCTTTGGCATATCTTGCAACTCACTCAGGGATAGGGATCGGGTGGTTTGACTCACTTATGATTTCTCTCTCTTCCACCTCCTGTTTTTGTGATGGCCATGATCTAGAACAGCCTGCCTCTTCCAATTCTTCCTCCTACACCTTCTTCGAAGGAAGCCTAAGGAGGCTGAGAGAGCTGGGGCTGTTCAGCCTACAGAAGAGAAGGCCCCGGGGGGACCTCATTGCAACCTTTCAGTACTTGAAGGGGACTTACAAAAAGATGAGAAGCAACTCTTTGCTCAATCGGATGATGACAGGACGAGTTTGACTCTCAAACACATAGTCTAATTTTTTGGGTGGTCCTTTGCGGACCCAGGAGTTGGACTTGATTATCCTTGTGGGTCCCTTCCAGCTCAGGATATATAAATCGTTTGACACCGTCTCCCACAGCATCCTTGCAGCTAAACTGACTAAGTGTGGTCTGGATGATCGGGTAGTGAGGTAGACTGTGAACTGGCTGAAGAAAAGAGTCGTGGTCAATGGGACAGAGTCTATTTGGAGGCCTGTATCTAGTGGAGTCCCTCAAGGTTGGTACTGGGACCAGTACTATTCAATATATTCCACAATGACTTGGTGAGGGAATAGAGTGCACTGTCAGCAAGTTTGCTGATGACACTAAGATAGGAGGAGTGGCTGACACACCAGAAGGCTGTGCTGCCATCCAGCGAGACCTAGACAGGCTGGAGAGTTGGGCAGGGAGAAATTTAATGAAATATAATAAGGGCAAGTGTAGAGTCCTGCACCTGGGCAAGAACAACTCCAAGCACCAGTATAAGTTGGGGACTGGCCTGTTGGAGAGCAACGTAGGGGAAAGGGACCTGGGGGTCCTGGTGGACAGCGGGATGACCATGAGCCAGCACTGTGCCCTTGTGGCCAAGAAGGTCAATGGCATCCTGGGGTGTATTAGAAGGGGTGTGGTTAGTAGGTCGAGAGAGGTTCTCCTCCCCCTCTACTTTGCCCTGGAGAGACCGCATCTGGAATATTGCATTCGGTTCTGGGCCCCTCAGTTCAAGAAGGACAGGGAACTGCTTGAGAGAGTCCAGCGCAGAGCCACAAAGATGATTAAGGGAGTGGAGCATCTCCCTTATGAGGAAAGGCTGAGGGAGCTGGGTCTCTAGTTTGGAGAAGAGGAGACTGAGGGGTGACCTTATTAATGTTTATAAATATGTAAAGGGTGAGTGTCAGGAGGATGGAGCCAGGCTCTTCTCAGTGACATCTAATGATGAGACAAGGGGCAATGGGTGCAAGCTGGAACATAGGAGGTTCCACTTAAATGTGAGAAGAAACTTTTTCACAGTGAAGTTGACAGAACACTGGAACAGGCTGCCATGGGGGGTTGTGGAGTCTCGTTCTCTGGAGGCATTCAAAACCCACCTGTACGCATTCCTGTGTGACATGATCTAGGTGTTCCTGCTCTGGCAGGGGGATTGGACTAGATGATCTTTCAAGGTCCCTTCCAATCCCTAACATTCTGTGATTCTGTGATATTCTATGATTCTGTGATTCTAAGATGTATATTCTGATTTAAGCTCTTTCTCATGGCTGGGGCACTTGAAATGTCTTCACATAGATGGGGTTTTCTGGTGTTTAAGGAGGCTGATCTTATGGAAGTGGGAGCCCTTCCTCAGGAATTGCCCATTACATGGTCCTGTGGACTTGATGGACTTTGGACTTGATGGTCTTGAAGGTCTTTTCCAACCTAGACTGGTCTATGTGGTTTAATGAAACTTTACACCAGAAGTCTTTGACTTCTTCTTTGTTCTTTCAAGTTAAATTGCAGTTTATGAAGGAATTCAAAAGTGAGTGGGGGATGAGCAAATATATGTTTCATAGATTCATAGGATAATTCAGGTCTGAAGGGATCTCAGGAGTTTTCTAGTCCAACCTCTTACTCAAAGCAGGGTCAACTATGCTATCAGACCGTATGAGTTGACCAGACTGGATAATTGTATTCACACCGGCTTCATTTTAAGGAAACCATGATAAACAGGAATCAATACTGGGTCCAGTCCTGTTTAACATCTTCATTACTGATCTGGATGATGGGGCAGAGTGTACCATCAACAAGTTTGCTGATGATACAAAAATGGGAGGAGTGGCTGATACGCCAGAGAGTAGTGCTGCCCTCCAGAAGGACCTTGACAGGCTGGAGAAATGGGCTGACAGGAACCTCATGATTTTCAGCAAGGGGAAGTGCAAGATCCTGCATCTGGGGAGGAACTATGTTAGCATGCACCTCGTAGGAATGGAGTGCATATGCTGAACTAGAGTTCTAGATGGCATCTATGTACTGGCAAATATGGATCCCACTGATTTGAAGTCTGTGCTTATCTTCTCCAAAAAGGTCTTTTCATCACTTACGTGTTTATATCCTATATCTCTTGGGGGGGGGGGGTGCCTGTGCTGGATATTATAACAAAATGTGACATACCTCCTTCTTCTGAAGTAAATGTTTACTCCTTTATCTGATATAACTTAGGTTGTTATCTTAGCATTAGTATTTAAAATACCTTGATGCTGCTAAAATATGCTTTAGTAAAAATGCTCATGCGGACAAATAAGTGTTTACATTATGAAGGCAGTAGATTTTATAACTAATTATAGTTTTGTAATTTTATGGTGTTTTGATCTAGTTTGTTAAGTCTATTTCTCTAATGCTAGCTGAAGAAAATAATATTGGAGTTTCAGTATGGGAAACAAATCACTCAGCTGAGGGTTTTTCTTTTTTCTTTTTTATATTGCCACAGAGCGAAGATAGTTCGAGTCCCAAGAGACAACGCCTTTCTCATTCAGTCTTTGACTATACAGTGTCATCACCAACTGCATCACCACCAGTGCGACCATGGGAGATGACATCAAATAGGCAGCCTCCTTTGGCTCGGTCCAACCAACATCACTTCTCTGGGGAACACTGTAGCACACCTGCACGAAATAGAAGGAGGTAGGCAAGCTATATAGATTAGGGACCAGTTTCTAGGGACTCTCTATTGTCAACTCAGGGGAAGCCTATTTCAGGCAACACTGAATAATATTTATCATATGTTAAACAGAAAAAATGAATGAATCATAGACTAATAGAATGGTTTGGGTTGGAAGGGACCTTAAAGATCATCTAGTTCCAACCCCCCTGCCATGGGCAGGGACACCTCCCACTAGACCAGGTTGCCCAAAGCCCCATCCAACCAGGCCTTGAACACTTCCAGAGAGAGGACATCCACAACTTCTCTGGGCAACCTTTTCCAGTGCCTCACCACCCTCATAGTAAAGATTTTCTTCCTTATATCTAACCTAAACCTACCCTCTTTTAATTTAAAGCTGTTACCCCTTGTTGTGTCGCTACATTCCTTGATAAAAAGTCTCTCCCCATCTTTCCTGTAGGCCCCCTTTAGGTACTCAAAGGCCACTATGTCTCCCTGGATCCTTCTCTTCTCTAGGCTAAATAACCCCAGCTTTCTCAGCCTTTCTTCATAGGAGAGGTGCTCCAGCCCTCTGATCATCTTCATGGCTTTCCTCTGGACCCACTCTAACAGGTCCATGTCTTTCTTATGCTGAGGGCCCCAGATCTGAACACAGTACTCCAGGTGGGGTCTCACGAGAGCAGAGTAGAGGGGGAGAATCACCTCCCTGCTGGCCACGCTTCTTTTGATGCAGACACGGATACAGTTGATTTTCTGGGCTGCATTTGCACATTGTCAGCTCATGTTGAGCTTTTCATCCACCATTACCCCAAAGTCCTTCTCCGCAGGGCTACTCTATTCACTCGTCACCCAGACTATATTCATGTTTGGGTTTTCCCTGACACAGGTGCAGGACCTTGAACTTGCCCTTCTTGAACCGCATGTTGTTCGCGTGGGCCCACCTCTTGAGCCTGTCAAGGTCCCTCTGGATGGCATCCCTTCCCTTCAGCATGTCATCTGCACCACACAGCTTGCTGTTGTCGGCAAACTTCCTGAGGGTGCACTCGATCCCACTGTCTATGTCACCAACAAAGATGTTAAATAGCACTGGTCTCAATACTGACCCCTGAGGAACACCACACATTACTGATCTCCACCTGGACATTGAACCATTGACAACACTTTGAGTGAGACCATCCTGCCAATCCTGTATCCACCGAGTGGTCCATCCGTCAAATCCAAATCTCTCCAATTTAGAGACAAGGATATCACAGAATCACAGAAGCACAGAATTGTAGGGGTTGGAAGGGACCTCAAGAGATCACTGGGTCCAACCCCCCTGCCAAAGCAGGTTCCCTAGAGCAGGTTGCACAGGTAGGCATCCAGACGGGCCTTGAATATCTCCAGAGAAGGAGACTCCACAACCTCCCTGGGCAGCCTGTTCCAGTGCACCGTCACCCTCACCATGAAGAAATTCTTTCACGTGTTGGTGCGGAACTTCCTGTGATCCATTTTGTGGCCATTGCCCCTTGTCCTGTCCCCACAAACCACTGAAAAGAGGTTGGCCAAATCCCTCTGTCTCCCACATTTAAGATATTTGTAAACATTAATAAGATCCCCTCTCAGTCTTCTCTTCTCAAGGCTGAACAGACCCAGGTCTCTCAGCCTTTCCTCATAGGGAAGATGCTCCAGGCCCCGTATCATCTTTGTTGCCCTCCGCTGGACTCTTCCCAGGAGACCCCTGTCTTTTTTGTACCGGGGAGCCCAGAACTGGACACAGTACTCCAGGTGAGGCCTGACCAGGGCAGAGTAGAGGGGGAGGATCACCTTCCTTGACCTGCTGGCCATGCTCCTTTTAATGCACGCCAGGATCCCGTTGGCCTTCTTGGCCACCAGGGCACACTGCTGGCTCCTGGTCAACCTGTCGTCCACCAGGACCCTCAGGTCCTCCTCCGCAGAGCTCCTCCCCAGCAGGTCATCCCCCAGCCTGTACTTGATACATGCGGTTGTTCCTTCCCAGGTGCAGGACTCTACACTTGCTCTTGTTAAACCTCATTTGGTTTCTTCCTGCCCAGCTCTCCAGCCTGTCCAGGTCTTGCTGAATGCCTTCTGGCATGTCGGCCACTCCTCCCAGCTTTGTATCATCAGCGTACTTGCTGAGGGTGAACACTATTCCCTCGTCAAGGTCGTCGATGAAGACGTTGAACAAGACCGGACCCAGCATCGACCCCTGGGGAACACTGCTAGTCACAGGTCTCCAGCCGGACTCTGCGCCACCGATCACCAGCCTCTGAGCTCGGCCAGTCAGCCAGTTCTCAACTCACCTTACTGTCCACTCCTCTATCCCACACTTTCTCAGCTTTGCTAGCAGGATGTCATGGGAGACAGTATCAAAAGCCTTGCTAAAGTCAAGGTAGATGACATCCACTGCTCTCCCCCCATCTACCGAGCTGGTGATGCCATCATAGAAGGCAACGAGGTTGGTCGAGCACGACTTCCCCTTGGTGAATCCATTCTGACTACTCCTCATAACCTTCTTCTCTTCCAGTTGCTTGGAGATGGCCTCCAGAACAAGCTGTTCCAACACCTTTCCAGGGACAGAGGTGAGACTGACTGGCCTGTAGTTTCCCGGATCCTCCTTCTTGCCCTTCTTGAAGACCGGAGTGACATTGGCTATCCTCCAGTCTTCAGGCACCTCTCCTGTTCTCCAGGACCTTTCAAAGATGACAGAGTGGTTTGGCGATCACCTCCGCTAACTCCCTCAGGACACGTGGATGCATCCCATCGGGGCTCATGGATTTGTGTGCGTTGAGCTCACTCAGATGCTCCCGAACCACTCCCTCGTCAACCAGGGGGGAGATCTCCACTTCCCAGACTCTTTCTCCTCCCTCCAGGGTCCAGGAGTCCTGGGGAGGGGGGGGACTCTTTGAAGCAAAGACCGAAGCAAAGAAGGCATTCAGTATCTCCGCCTTCTCAGTGTCCCCCGTTACCAGGACACCACCCTCGTTCAGCAGGGAATCCACATTATCTCTAGTCTTTCTTTTACTGTTTACATACTTAAAAAAAAAAAACTTCTTATTATCCTTTATCTCTTTTGCAAGCTTCACCTCCAGGTGGGCTTTAGCCTTCCTTGTCGTGTCCCTGCAGGCCCTGACAACACTCCTATACTCCTCCCAAGAGGACAGGCCCTTTTTCCACATTTCATAGACCTTCCTCTTCCTTTTGATCTTGTTGATGAGCTCCTTGCTCATCCACGCAGGTCTCCAGCCACCCTTCCCCGATTTCCTACTCTTTGGGATGCACCGATCCTGAGCTCGGAAGAAGTGCTGTTTAAATCGTGTAGAACAGTGTCAAATGATTTGCACAAGGCCAGGTAGATGATGTCAGTTGCTCTTCCCCATCTACCAATGCTGTAATCCCATTGTAGAAGGCCACCAGATTTGTCAGGCATATTTTGCCTTTACTGAAACCATGTTGGCTTTCACCAATCACCACCTTTTTTTCCATGTGCATAGTTTCCAGGAGGATCTGCTCCATGATCTTTCCAGGCACAGAGATGAGACCGACTGGCCTGTAGTTCCTTGCGTCTTTTTTCCCTTTTAAAACTGTGAGGGGTGGGGTGTCCCTGTTCCAGTCTGTGGGAACTTCACCAGACTGCCACGACTTCTCAAATAATAGTGTCTTAGCAACTTCATGAGACAGCTCCCTCAGGACTCTCAGATTCATCTCATCAGGTCCTATGGACTTGTGCACCTTCAGGTTCCTTAGATGGTTCTGAACCTGATCCTCTCCTACATTGGGAGTTTCTTCATTCTCCCAGTCCCTGCCTTTGCCTTCTGGGACTTGGACGATGTAGCTAGAGCACTTGCCAGTGAACAGTGAGGTGAAAAAGTCATTGAGTACCTTGGCCTTCTCCATATCCTGTGTAACTAGGTCAACCATTTCTTTCTGGAGAGGGCCCACAGTTTCCCTAGTCTTCCTTTTATAATTGATGTACCTATAGAAGCCCTTCTTGTTGTCCTTGACGTCCCTGGTGAGATTCAATTTTATTTGGGCATTAGCTTTCCTAACTCGATCATTGGACTTCCCCCTGATTCTTGCCCATAAGCATTTAACCCTGTCATCGCCATTATTAATCTCAAGACAATCCAAACACTCCCTAACATACAGGGCTACCCCACTGCCTCTCCTTCCTAGCCTATCCCTTCTGAAGAGTTTGTAGCCATTCTTTGAAACGCTCCAGTCATGCGTGCCACCCCACCATGTTCCAGTGATGGCAACTATGTCATAGTCCTCCTGCTGCACAATGGCTTCCAGTTCCTCCTGTTTGTTGCCCATACTGTGTGCATTGGTGTAGATGCACTTCAGCTGGGCTAGTGAATCCGTCACCGTTTTGGGGGGAGAAGCCCTAATTCCTGCATGACCATTACCAGGCACTTTTGTGATTTCTAACCCGTCAATGTCCCTTGTGCCTTTGCTGCTGTGTGGCTCTCCATCCCCTACCTCAACAGGGGCGGCAGACTGATGGACCTTGCTAGCACACCATCCCATAACCACTGTCATACCACCCCCAGGCTTGTCTCTGTCAAGCCTGGTTTTATCCCTTTCCCCCTTCAAATCTAGCTTAAAGCCCTATCAATGAGCCCTGCTAACTCCTGAGCAAAGATCCTTTTCCCCCTTAGAGACAGGTGAACCCCGTCCATCGCCAGCAGGCCTGGTGTCTTGTAAAATGACCCATGATCAAAAAACCCAAAGTTCTGCTGGTGACACCAGGCTCGGAGCCAGATATTGATTTGCTGTCTCTTCCTGTTCCTCACCCGCAACCGGAGGGACAGAGGAAAACACCACCTATGGTCCTGACCCCTTAACTAGTTGTCCCAAGGCCCTGAAGTCTCTTTGGATTGCCCTCGGACTTCATCTTGAAGTTTCATCACTGCCTACCTGAAAAATCAATAACAAGTAATAGTCCAAAGGCCGAACTTGGACTTGGGCAGGAAGAAACCAAATGAGGTTTAACAAGAGCAAGTGTAGAGTCCTGCACCTGGGAAGGAACAACCGCATGTATCAAGTACAGGCTGGGGGATGACCTGCTGGACAGGAGCTCTGCGGAGATGGACCTGGGGGTTCTGGTGGACGACAGGTTGACCGTGAGCCAGCAGTGTGCCCTGGTAGCCAAGAAGGCCAACGGGATCCTGGCGTGCATTAAAAGGAGCATGGCCAGCAGGTCAAGGAAGGTGATCCTCCCCCTCTACTCTGCCCTGGTCAGGCCTCACCTGGAGTGCTGTGTCCAGTTCTGGGCTCCCCGGTACAAAAAAGACAGGGATCTCCTGGGAAGAGTCCAGCGGAGGGCCACAAAGATGATACGGGGCCTGGAGCATCTTCCCTATGAGGAAAGGCTGAGAGACCTGGGTCTGTTCAGCCTTGAGAAGAGAAGACTGAGAGGGGATCTTATTAATGTTTACAAATAAATGTCTGGATGCCTACCTGGGCAACCTGTTCTAGGGAACCTGCTTTGGCAGGGGGGTTGGACCCAGTGATCTCTTGAGGTCCCTTCCAACCCCTACAATTCTGTGATTCTGTGATTCTGTGATTCTGTGAACCAGGGCAGGAAGCCTTCTCTTCATGTCCCTAATTCGGGCCCCAGGGAGGCAGCAGACCTCCCTCTGAAGTGGGTCTGGTCCGCATATTGGGTCTTCTGTTCCCTTCAGAAGGGAGTCTCCCACAGCAACGTCCCATCTTTTTACTTGGTGGGAGCTGTTTTTATGCGGGGTGCAGGTCAACGTGACCTTGGTGTCACCTCCAAGCCAGATGTACCATGTTCCTCAGTATTGTTCAGATCAACCTGCAAAGCTTCATACCTATTGTGCGCGGGCACCTGGGAAGGCAAGGAAGTCCCTGAGGGGACACGCCTGCCATGCCGGGCATGGACTTGTTGACACTGCCCCTTATCATCTAGGTCAGTGCTTTCAGCTGGATGGACAGAGGACAGTTTCCCTGTCAGAGGACAGGGAAACCCCTCTATTGAGTGTCCCTTCTGCCTGCTGGGCCTGTCTCAGGGAAGGCACCAGCCTGATGTAACCCCATTTACAAGAATCCTTGTATATACAGGATATAAACACGTAAGTGATGAAAAGACCTTTTTGGAGAAGATAAGCACAGACTTCAAATCAGTGGGATCCATATTTGCCAGTACATAGATGCCATCTAGAACTCTAGTTCAGCATATGCACTCCATTCCTACGAGGTGCATGCTAACATAGTTCCTCCCCAGATGCAGGACCTTGCACCTCCCCTTGCTGAAAATCATGAGGTTCCTGTCAGCCCATTTCTCCAGCCTGTCAAGGTCCTTCTGGAGGGCAGCACTACTCTCTGGCGTATCAGCCACTCCTCCCATTTTTGTATCATCAGCAAACTTGTTGATGGTACACTCTGCCCCATCATCCAGATCAGTAATGAAGATGTTAAACAGGACTGGACCCAGTATTGATTCCTGTTTATCATGGTTTCCTTAAAATGAAGCCGGTGTGAATACAATTATCCAGTCTGGTCAACTCATACGGTCTGATAGCATAGTTGACCCTGCTTTGAGTAAGAGGTTGGACTAGAAAACTCCTGAGATCCCTTCAGACCTGAATTATCCTATGAATCTATGAAACATATATTTGCTCATCCCCCACTCACTTTTGAATTCCTTCATAAACTGCAATTTAACTTGAAAGAACAAAGAAGAAGTCAAAGACTTCTGGTGTAAAGTTTCATTAAACCACATAGACCAGTCTAGGTTGGAAAAGACCTTCAAGACCATCAAGTCCAAAGTCCATCAAGTCCACAGGACCATGTAATGGGCAATTCCTGAGGAAGGGCTCCCACTTCCATAAGATCAGCCTCCTTAAACACCAGAAAACCCCATCTATGTGAAGACATTTCAAGTGCCCCAGCCATGAGAAAGAGCTTAAATCAGAATATACATCTTAGAATCACAGAATCATAGAATATCCTGAGTTGGAAGGGACCCACAAGGATCATCAAGTCCAACTCCTGGGTCCCCAAAGGACCACCCAAAAAATTAGACTATGTGTTTGAGAGTGTTATCCAAACGCTTCTTGAACTCCAGCAGGCTTGGTGCCATGATTACTTCCCTGGGGAGCCTCTTCCATTGCCCAGCCACCCTCTTGGTGAAGAACCTTTTCCTGATATCCAGCCTGAACCTCCCTTGATGCAGCTTTATGCCATTCCCTCGGGTCCTACCGCTGGTCACCAGAGATTGTATTTCCTGTGAAGGTCCCTTGGTCCAGGCTTAGCAACTTGTAGCTAGAACAGAATTGATATCGCACCAATGTTTTGTCTATTGCTGAGCAGTGGTGGCACAGCATTAAGACTCTCTCCAACCCCCCCCCCGCTAAAGTCAGTAGGCTGGGGGTGGGCAAGAAGTGGTGAGGGGACTTCACCAGGGCAGCTGACCTAAACCGACCAAAGGGATATTCCATACCATATGATGTCACACTCAGCAATAAAAGGTGGAAAAAGGAGGAAGAGGGGAGGGGAAGGGGAAGGGGAAGGGGAAGGGGAAGGACATCTGTCCTTCCAAACAACTGCTACATGTATTGAGGCCCTGCTTCCCAAGACGTTGCTGAACATCACTAGTTGATGGGAAGTAGAGAATAATTGTTTTTTCTTCCCTCTTTGCTTCTGCACGGCCTTTGCTTGTTTGTTCCTCTTTCTTTTCCCTTTAATTAAATTATCCTTATATCAACCTGTGAGCTTTTTTTTTCTTTCCATCATACTTTCTTCTCCCCCTCTTCTTTTGAGGAGGGGGAGTGAGAGAGCGGTTGTGGTGGAGTTTAGCTGTCCATCAGGGTAAAACCAATACAGTCCTTTTTGGCGCCCAACATGGGTCTTGAAGGGTTGAGATAACAATAGATTCGACCAGAGCACTTTAGAGGGAACTTACAATTATCATACTTAGTTAACAGTTGCTAGTCACAATGTTGTCTGGATTGCTCTTAATATTGTTCTATATGATCCTGTTTTATGTGATCTGTGCCATGTTCTCCCTTTTGCTATATATCAGATCTGAGAGCTTGTTAAAGGCTGTTTGTTTTTTTTCAGTTCACCGTGCTGTAAAGCACTGGCCTTGAGCCTAATCTGGTATTCAGGCCCTGCATTGCTATCATCTCTGTCCTTTGGGAACTATCTCTAGGAGAATATTATCAACTGCACTCTCTCTTTCTTCTCCTCTGGAACTCAATTGGTGGAGGATATCAGGTGTGAAGGAAAAGTATCCCTATTGAATATCAACTAGGCAAATGGGCCACCATGGAGAAAGGTCTCCAGCACCTGAGGGAATTAACTGTGCTGGAAATGCTTTATAGTGATTAGGACAATGACCAAGCACACAAAGATCCTGATGAAGTCCAGTGCACACGGGCCACGTGGCAGAAGGTTGTACAGAGCGCACCATCATCATCCACCAGCGTGCTGGCAGCAATGAACTGGAGTGATGGGATGGAACCAACAGTGGATCTTGTGTCCAGCCCACTCCGGCAATACGAAGAAAATGTCTCTCTCCCCTTACAGGCCTGCATCTCAGCTGTGGAGAAAATGTCCCAACAGGTACACCACCTTAAAGAACATATATCTACTTCCTCACCCAGATGGACCAGTATCTAGGCTAATAAGAATCAGCGTTTTTCTGCTCGAGGGAGAGAGTACCGAGGATGCACAGCACATGGCACCCTGTGGTTTTATCTGTGTCACCATGGGGAAGACAGGAGGAAGCGGGATGGTGAACCTACCTCGACCCTAGCAGCTCGGGTATGTGAACTGCAAGGAAATACAGCAGACAAAAGGGGGTATCCTAAGAAAATTACTGCTTGTTGTGGTTTAACCTGGCTGGCAGCTAAGCACCACATAGCTGTTCGCTCACCCTCCCCACTCCCTTTGTGGGGATAATTATTGATGCTCTTATGATATCTTCCTCTTCGTCTTCCTGTTCCTCTAATGGCCCAGCCACTTTGGAGTAGCCTGCCTCGTCTTCTTCTTCCTCCTCAGTCTGAGTACGAGTTCCTCTGCTTTATAAATGACCTGACTTTCTCATCCATTGTTTTATCTTGGATACAGGAGCAACTGACACTGTTTCCCTGGCCTACCCTTGGGGCCTGTCACATGAGTTGGAACAGCTGCAGGGCCCGTCACAGAGGTTGGAATGACCTCAGAGCCCATCTGTATTTCTGGAGCAACAGGGGTATAATCTCAATGGTTAACTGTATTGGAGGCGGAAGTAAGCCTAACTGGGAATGAGTAGCAAAAGCATCCTATTGTGCCTGGCCCTGAGGCTCCATGCATCCTTGGCATAGACTACCTCAGGAGAGGGTACTTCAAGGACCAAAAAGGGTACCAGTGGGCTTGTGGCATAGTTGCCTTAAGTATGGAGAAGATTAAGCAGCTGTCTACCTTGCTCGGCCTCTCAGAAGACCCTTCTGTTTTGGGATTGCTGAGGGTTGAAGAACAGCAGGTGCCAATTGCTACCACAAAGGTACACCGGTGGCAATATCACACCATCCGAGACTGCCTGATTTCCATCCATGAGCTGGTTCATCAACTGGAGAGCCAAGGATTGATCAGCAAGACTCATTCACCCTTGAACAGTCCCATATGGCCAGTGAGAAAGTCATAGAATCATATAATCATAAAGGTTGGAAAGGACCTCCAAGATCATCTGGTCCAACCATTCCCCTACCACCAGAATCACCCACTAAACCATGTCCCTAAGTACCACATCCAACCTTTCTTTAAACACCTCCAGGGATGGGGACTCCACCACCTCCCTGGGCAACCCGTTCCAATGCCTGACTACCCTTTCTGAGAATAAGTTCCTTCTAATTTCCAACCTGAACCTCCCCTGGCACAACTTAAGGCCATTCCATTTAGTCCTATCGCTGGTTATCTGCGAGAAGAGCCCAACCCACAGCTCCCCACAACTTCCTTTCAGGTAGCTGTAGAGAGCAATAATGTCTCCCCTGAGCCTCCTCGTCTCCAGACTAAACAACCCCACTTTCCTCAGCCACTCCTCATAGGACTTGTGTTCCAGACCTTTCACCAGCTTCGTAGCCCTTCTCTGGACACGTTCCAGGGCCTCGATGTCTTTCTTGTAGTGAGGAGCCCAAAACTGAACACAGTACTCGAGGTGCAGCCTCACCAGAGCTGAGTACAAGGGGACGATCACCTCCGTGGTCCTGCTGGCTCCACTATTCCTGATACAAGCCAGGATGTCGTTGGCTTTCTTGGCCACCTGGACTCACTGCTGGCTCATGTTCAGGCGAGCATCGACCAACAACCCCAGATCCTTTTCCTCTGCACAGCTTTCCAGCCACTCTGCCCCAAGCCTGTAGCGTTGCATGGGGTTGTTGTGACCAAAGTGCAGGACCCGGCACTTATCCATGTTGAACATCATCCCATTGGCCTCTGCCCATCGACCCAACCCGTCCAGGTCCCTCTGCAGGGCCTTCCTACCCTCCGGCATATCGACACTTCCCCTTGTCCTGGTTTTGGCTAGGATAGAGTTAATTTTCCTCCTAGTAGCTGGTATGGTGCTATGTATGGGATTTAGGATGAGAATAATGTTGATATCACACTGATGTTTTAATTGTTGCAGAGCAGTGCTTACACTAAGCCAAGGACTTTTTCAGCTTCTCACAATGTCCTGCAAGAGGGCAGGCTAGGGGTGCATCAGGAGCTGTGAGGGGACAGACCCAGGACAGCTGGCCCAGACTGGCCAACGGGGTATTCCATACCATCTGACATCATGCTGAACAATTAATATGGGGGGGCTGGCCAGGGTGGGGGGACCGGCTGCTCGGGGATAGGCTGGGCATTGGACAGCGGGTGGTGAGCAATTGCATTGTTCATCACTTGTTTTGTACACATTATTAGTAGTAGTACTATTATTATTATTATTATCCTTATTATTATTATTATTATTATTTTCCTTTCTTTTCTGTCCTAATAAACTGTCTTTATCTCAACCACACTGTCTTTACCTTCCCACAGGTTTTCATTTCGTTCTGATTCTCTCCCCCATCCCAGAGAGGGAGGGCGGAGGGTGAGTAAATGGCTGTGTGGTGCTTAGCTGCCAGCCGGATTAAACCACAACACACCCCAACTTGGTGTCATCTGCAAACTTACTGAGGGTACACTCAGTTCCCTCATCCAAGTCATCAATAAAGATATTAAAGAGGAGGGCCCCAGCACCGACCCCTGAGGAACACCACTTGTGACCAGTCACCAGCTGGATTTCACTCGATTCACCACCACTCTCTGGGCCCAGCCATCCAGCCAGTTTTTAAGCCAGCAAAGAGTGTACCTGTCCAAGCCATGGGCTGCCAGATTCCCCAGGAGAATACTGTGGGAGACCGTGTCAAAGGCTTTGCTGAAGTCTAGGTAGACTATGTCAGCAGACTTTCCATAATCCACCAGGTGGGTGTGGTGATTATACTCAGGTGGGCAGCTGAGCTCCACCACAACCGCTATCTCACTCCCCCTCCTCAAAGGGAAAGGGGGAGAAAATATGATGAGAAGAGCTCAAGGGTTGAGATAAGGGCAGGGAGATCACTCAACAATTATCGTGATGGGCAAAACAGACTCAGCGTAGGGAGATAGTAAAATTTATTGCCTATTACTAACAAGCTAGAGAAGTGAGATACAAAGGAAAGAAACCAAAAACACCTTCCCCCCATCCACCCTCTTCCACCTCCTCCCCCTGAGTGGCACAGGGGAACAGGGGGAATGGGGGTTGCGGTCAGTCTATAGCGCTTCTCCTCTGCCGCTCCTTCTCAGTCACTTTCTTCCCCTGCTCCAACGTGGGGTTCCTCCCATGGAATGCAGTCCTTCCCAAACTGATCCTGCATGGGCTTCCCACAGGCAGCAGCTCTTGAAGAACTGTTCCAAACATGCTGTGTGATTGCATTCAAGATGACCTGTTCCATCACTTTTCCTTGCACCCAGGTCAGGCTGACAGGCCTGTAGTTCCCCGGGTCCTCCTTACCACCCTTCTTATAGATGGGAGTCACATTAGCAAGTCTCCAGTCATCTGAGACCTCTCTGGATGACCATGACTGCTGATAGATGATGGAAAGTGGCTCGGCAGTTACGTCCGCCAGCTCCCTCAGCACCCTCGGGTAGATCCCATCTGGCCCCATGGACTTGTGACAGTCCAGGTGGAGCAGCAGATCTCTAACTGTTTCCACCTGAACTGTGGGGGGTTTCTTCTGCTCCCTGTCTCAGACTTCCATGTCAGGAGGCTGAGTACCCCGAGGATAACTGGTCTGACTAGTAAAGACAGATCAAAGGAAGACATTGAGAACCTCAGCCTTTTCCTTATCCTCAGCAGTCATGTTCCTCCCTGTGTCCAGTGGAGATGGAGATTGGCCATCCTCTTACTGTTAATATATTTGTGAAAACATTTTTTTGTTATCCTTTACTGTAGTGGCCAGTTTGAGCTCGTTCTGGGCCTTAGCCTTTCTGATTTTCTCTCTGCATATGCTGGCAACTTCCTTGTACTTTCCCCGAGTCGCCTGTCCCTTCTTCCGATGGACATAAACTCTCTTTTTCTCCCAGAGACTCAGCAAAAGTTCTCTGTTCAACCACGCCAATCTTCTTCCCCGCTGGCTCATCTTATGGCACACAGGGACAGCCTGCTCCTTCTTGAGGAGCGTCCAGCCCTCCTGGACCCCTCTGCCCTTTAGGACTGACTCCCAAGGGACCCTCCCTACCAGCATCCTGAACAGATCAAAGTCTGCCCTCCGGAAGTCCAAGGTAGCAGTTTTACTGACCCCACTCCTAACTTCACCAAGAATGGAGAACTCTACCATTTCGTGTTCACTCTGCCCAAGACAACTCCCGACCACCGCATCTCTCACCAGTCCTTCTCTGTTTGTGAACAGCAGGTCTAGCGGGGCACCCCCCCTGCTAGGCTCACGAACCAGCTGAGTCAGGAAGCTGTCTTCCATGCATTCCAGAAACCTCCTAGACTGCTTCCTCAGGGCTGTACTGTATTTCCAGCATATGTCCGGGAAGTTAAAGTCCCCCATGAGAACAAGTGCTGGTGATTGCGTGACTTCTGCCAAGTGCTTGTAGAATGCCTCTTCCGTTTCTTCATCCTGGTTTTGCAGTCTATAGTAGACCCCCACCAGGATGTCCGCCTTGTTGGCCATCCCCCTGATCCTTATCCATAGGGACTCGACCTTATCATTCCCAGCCCCGAGCTCAACAACATCGAAACACTCTCTAATACAGAGAGACACTCCACCGCCCCTCCTTTGTTGCCTGTCCCTTCTGAAGAGCTTATAGCCATCCATTGCAGCACTCCAGTCATGGGAGTGGTCCCACCACATTTCAGCAATGGCAACTAAGTTGCTGTTTGCCTGCCACACAATGGCTTCCAGCTCCTCCTGTTTGTTGCTCATGCTGCGTGCATTAGTGTAGATGCACTTCACTTGGGCCATTGCCTTCTCCCCCGGCCCTGACATTGTTCCCCCTGGCACACCTCTAACGAGCTTTATTTCATCCCCGTCCCCCTTCTTACTTAGTTTAAAGCCCTCTCAATGAGCCCTGCCAGCTCCTGGGCTAGGATCTGTTTCCCCCTTTGAGACAGGTGGGACCCACCTGCAGCCATCAGGCCAGGTGCCGCGTAAACTTTCCCATGGTGAAAACCCCCCAAATTCCTGCAATGGCACAAGCCTCTCAGCCATGTATTTATCCGCTGGGCTTTCCAGGTCCTTTCAGAATCCCTCCCTGCCACTGAAGGGATAGAGGAAAACACCACCACCATCACTCCATCCACTAACCGCCCCAATCCCCTGAAGTCCCTTTTGATAGCCTTCAGGCTTCTCTCAGCAATTTCGTCACTGCCAGCCTGAATTATCCATAAGGGTTAATAATCGGAGGGGTGAACCAGGCCGGGAAGTTTCCTGGTAATGTCTCTGACCCGGGCCCCAGGGAAGCAGCAGACTTCCCTATGGGCAGGGTCTGGCTGACATATGGGACCCTCTGTTCCCCTGAGAAGGGAGTTGTCTACAACAATTACCCTTCTTTCCTTCTTGGTGTAGGCAGTCTTGAGGCGTGGAGTTGACTTCTTTGCCCTAGACAACCTCCTGGGTAGACCTTCCACTGTATCCTCACCTACCCCATCCCTCAAGCTCCAGAGCTTCAAATCTATTGTGTAAGGGCACCTGGGGAGGTGAGGTGGGTAGGGAGGGGGCTTGCCTGTGATGCCAAGCAGGGACCTGTTTCCATTCCTCTCCAGCTGTTAGGTCCCTTCCCTCTGCTCGACAGCTACAGGGTAGGGGGTCCACCACTCTTTGGGGTGTATCACCCTGGTGCCTTTCTCGCAGGCACGGCAAGGAGTTGCTCCGCCAGTATAACTCCTGCTCACACTCCCCAATGGTCCCTAATCTCTCCGACTCCTCCTTGAACTCTGTCACCATTGGAGTCTATAGGAGAGTGGAGGCTAACAGTGGACTATTGTGGCCTGAATGAAGTCACACCACCACTGAGTGCTGCTGTGCTGGACATGCTAGAACTTCAATTCGAACCAGAGTCAAAGGCAGCCAAGTGGCATGCCACAATTGATATCGCTAATGCATTTTTCTCCATCCCTTTAGCAGCAGAGTGCAGGCCACAGTTTGCTTTCACTTGGAGGGGCATCCAGTACACCTGTAATTGCCTGCCCAAGGGGTGGAAACACAGCCCTACCATTAGCCATGGACTGATCTAGACTGCACTGGAACACTTTGAACTTCCTGAACACCTGCAATGCATTTATGACATCGTCATGGGGGGCAAGACAGCAGAAGTTCTTTTTGAGAAAGGGAAGAAAACAGACCAAATTCTCCTGAAAGCTGATTATGCCATTAGAGTAAGGTCAAAGGACCTGCACAGGAAATCCAGTTCTTGGAGGTAAAATGGCATGATGGACGTCATCAGATCCCAATGGATGTGATCAACAAAATAACTGCTATGTCTCCACCAACTACCAAAAAGGAAACACAAGCTTTCCTAGGCCTTGTGCGGTTCTGGAGAATGCATGTTCCAGGCTATAGTCAGCTTGTGAGTCCTCTATATCGAGTGACTCGAAAGAGGAACTATTTTGAGTGGGGCCCCGAGCAACAACAGGCCTTTGAACAAATCAAACAAGAAATAGCTCGTGCGGTAGGCCTAGTGCCCCTCCGTACAGGACCAGCTTTGCAAAACTTACTTTATACTGAAGCTGGGGGGCATGGCCTCACCTGGAGCCTCTGGCAAAAAAAACAGGAGAAACTCGAGGTCGACCTCTGCGGTTCTGGAGTCAGCGTTATTGAGGATCAGAAGCCCACTACACCCCACCTGAAAAGGAGAAGCTAACAGCATATGAGGGAGTTCGAGCCACTTCAGAAGTTGCCGGTACAGAAGCACAGCCCCTTTTGGCACCACGGCTACCTGTCTTACATTGGATGTTCAAAGGGAGAATCCCCGCTATACACCATGAAACCGACGCTACATGGAGTAAGTGGGTAGCGTTAATTACACAGCGGGCTCGAATGGGGAAACCCAACCGCCCAGGAATCCTGGAAGAGACCCCAAGCAGCGCTACAGGCTGGGAGATGAGTGGTTGGAAAGCTGCCTGGCAGAGAAGGACCTGGGAGTATTGGTTGATAGTCGGCTGACTATGAGCCAGCAGTGTGCTCAGGTGGCCAAGAAGGCCAACAGCATCCTGGCTTGTATAAGAAGCAGCGTGGCCAGCAGGGCTAGGGAGTTGATTGTCCCCCTGTACTCGGCTCTGGTGAGGCCGCACCTCGAGTCCTGTGTTCAGTTTTGGGCCCCTCACTACAAGAAGGACATGGAGGTGCTCGAGCGAGTCCAGAGAAGGGCAAAAAAGCTGGTGAGGGGTCTGGAGAACAATTCTTACGAGGAGCGGCTGAGGGAGCTGGGGTTGTTCAGCCTGGAGAAGAGGAGGCTCAGGGGCGACCTTTTCGCTCTCTATAGGTACCTTAAAGGAGGCTGTAGAGAGGTGGGGGTTGGTCTATTCTCCCACGTGCCTGGTGACAGGACGAGGGGGAATGGGCTAAAGTTGCGCCAGGGGAGGTTTAGGTTGGATATTAGGAAGAACTTCTTTACTGAAAGGGTTGTTAGGCATTGGAATGGACTGCCCAGGGAAGTGGTTGAGTCGCCATCCCTGGAGGTCTTTAAAAGACGTTTAGATGTAGTCCTTAGTGATATGGTTTAGTGGAGGTCTTGTTAGTGTTAGGACAGAGGTTGGACTAGATGATCTTGGAGGTCTCTTCCAACCTAGACGATTCTGTGATTCTGTAACCCCCATTCACCTGCGCCGCTCGGGGGGGAGGAGGTGGAAGAGGGTGGATGGGGGGAAGGTGCTTTTGGTTTCTTTCCTTTGTTTCTCACTTCTCTAGCTTGTTAGTAATAGGCAATAAATTTTACTATCTCCCTACGCTGAGTTTGTTTTGCCCGTCACGATAAATAGTGTGATCTCCCTGTCCTTATCTCAACCCTTGAGCCCTTTGCATCGTATTTTCTCCCGTTCCTCTTTGAGGAGGGGGAGTGAGAGAGTGGTTGTGGTGGAGCTCGGCCGCCCACCCAAGTAAAACCACCACACTCTGCTCCCCAAGCCCCCACTTAGAGGTTTGGGGACTCAAGAGATGTGAGAAGCCTGACCACTAGTGAATACCGAGGCAAAGAAATTAAGTACCTCAGCCTTCTCCACGTCTGTTGTTACCAGTTCTCTGTCTTCATTTGTCAGAGGCACTACACTCTCCCTAGTCTTTCTTTTGCGGCCAACGTACCTGAAGAACCCCTTCTTGTTCTTCTTTGCATTCCTTGCCAAGTTTAGTTCTGTCAATGACTTGGCTTTCCTGATCCCATCCCTGCACATCTGGACAGTGTTTCTGTACTCTTCCCACGGCACGTGGCCCTGTTTCCACCATCTGTGCATTTCCTTCTTTTGCCTAAGTTTGACAAGCAGATCTTTATTCAACCATGCCGGTTTCCTACATTCCTTGCTTGATTTATTGCATATGGGAATAGAGAGCTCTTGCACTCTAAGGAAATTATCCTTAAAGAGTTGCTAGCTCTGATCAGATCCTCTGTCCCTCACCCTCCAGAGGGTGAACACTTGTGCTCCTTTTCCAATTCCTTTGTCAATGCCTGCGTCCCTAGCAAAGGATCTCAGCTCCCTGGCTTCCCTACCCTCTAATTCCAGATTATTGGCTCCGCTGTCCCAGCACCAGAGGAGCCAGGTGGCAAGGTGCTCACCTGGACAATGACCAAAATATTTTCACATATCTCATAGCTCACGCTGGGATAGGCATCGGGTAGTCATTGATGCTCTTATGAGCATCATCTTCATCTTCCTGTTCCTCTGATGGCCCAGCCACTTTGGAGTAGCCTGCCTCATCTTCTTCATCCCTAGTGTCAGTAGGAGTTCCTCTGCTTTCTAAACGACCTGACTTTCTCATCCACTGTTTCATCTGGGATACGGGTGCAACTGACACTGGTAGTCTGTTTCCCTGGCTCAGCCTTGGGGCCCGTCATAGGGCTTGGAGTGGCCACATGGCCTGTCACTGGGGTTGGAGTGGCGTCGATTGCAGCTCGGTAAGCATAGGCCAAGCCCCAGTACGTTGCACTGATTTGTGTCTCTTTGTCATTGCCAGGGTGATGACACACCTTTTTCAAGCATTCTACCAGTTTCTTAGGATTTTGCAGTTGTTCAGGGGTGAACTTCCAAAGCACTGGGGGTGCCCACTGCTCTAGAAGCCTGCCCATATCCTCCCACACTCCCTGCCACTCATAATTATTCTGCCTCAGGACAGATCTCTGGAAGGCATTCTTAAGTAGTTGTTTAACCTTAAACAAAACCTGAAGCGCATTCAGGAGACATAACAACAAGAACATGCTGGTCTGAGTATCCCAAGGATATTCAAAGTTTTGAAGAGCTATCGTAACTAGCCTGGAGAAGAAGATGGGAGTGAAGGAGAAAAGGAGAGCGAACAAGTGGGAAAAAATATCTTCCCCTGTCCCCTCCATAGATTGGCTCCCTGAAGAAAAAGGGTAAAAGGTGTAATTGTTAATAGTTCCTGAGATATGGTTTCCAAAGTATGGAGTTGACGGCAATGCTGAGTATGAGTACCAGATTAATCTCATGACCAGCAATTTTATCATATCATAAGCCAGCATTACACAGTACAGCAAAATAATAACCCTAAACCGGAAAGGATAAGCAGCACAACGGGGAACACATACAGTAAGTAATGTGCTATATAACTCAGTTTGGAAAACAGGCACAGCAGACCTGAGATCAAAAAATCAGCATTGTGATTAGCAACTATTAAACTAGTCCAATGCTTATAATGCTTATTACAATTTTGTTTTAACACACTCTGGTCAGATCTGTTGTTATCTTCCCACAGGCAGCAGCTCTTCAAGAACTGCTCCAGATATGGATCAGTACCACAGGGTCCATCCATCAGGAGCACACTGCTCCAACCTGGATCCCCCACAGGCAGCAGCTCCTGTCAGGTCACCTGCTCCTGTGTGGCCTCCTCTCCACAGGCTATGGGTCCAGCCTGGAGTTGGATCCAGCAGGGGTTCTCCACAGGCTGCAGCCTCCTTCAGGTCAGACCCACCTGCTTCACCGTGGTCTCCTTCACAGGCTGCAGTGTGGAAACCTGCTCCACTGTGGTACACCATGGGCTGCAGGGGGACAACCTGCTCCACCATAGTCCTCTCCACAGGCTGCAGGGGGACTTCAGCTCCTGCGCCTGGAGCACCTCCTCCCTCTCCTTCTTCACTGACCTTGGTGTCTGCAGGGCTGTTTCTCACTCCTCTCACTCTCCCAGCTGCTGTTGCACAGCATTTTTTCCCCTTTCTTAAGTATGCTCTCACAGAGGCACAAACAACATCGCTTAGTAGCTCGACTCTGGGCAGCGGCAAGTCCCTTTTGGAGCCGGATGAAACTGGCCTTTATCTAACATGGGGCAGCTTCTGGATTCTTCTCACAGAGGCCACTCCTGCAGCCCCACACTACCAAAACTTTGCTATGTAAACCCACTACACGGGAGGGGGGAGCTACAAAGGTGGCCTCTGTGAGAAAAGTCCAGGAGCTGCCCCATGTTAGGTAGAGCCTGTTCCAGCCCCACAGAAGCAGGCTCTATGCTTGAAATGCAGCCTGTGGAGAGGAACCCACAGTGGACCAGGTGATCTGGCAGGAGCTGCACCCCACCCTCCATGGATGACTATTCTGTTATTAATTGGCAATAAATTAAATTAATCTTCCCCAAGCTGAGTCTGTTTTCCCCTTGATGGTAATTAGTGAGTGATCTCCCTGTCTTTATCTCATCCCATGAGCTTTTTTTCATTGTTTTTTCTCCCCCTGTTATGTTGAGGAGGAGGGGTGAGAGAGCAGCTGGGGTGTGCTTGGCTACCTACTGGGGTTAAACCACAACACCTAGGTATTCTCTCTCGTGATGGGGGTGCACGAGGGGCTGGGAGGGGACACAACCAGGATAGCTGACCTAATCTGGCCAAAGGGATATTTTGTACCATATGACGTCAGGTGAGACAATTAATATGGGGTGGCTGGCTGGGGTGGGGGGTGACTGCTGCTCAGGGACGGGCTGGACATTGATCAGTGAGAAATTTGCAAGTGTGTGTGCTTGTGAATCTAGAGAGTGAGGGTGTGTGTGCTCTCCATAGTGAACTTTAATCCCTAGCAGCCAAAGAGGAAGGGGACTTGGCAGCCTATACTTATGTTTTACGTGAGTCCTGGTAGTGTTATATGTAGGTGCTGTTAAAGGCAGTGCCTAGTCTGTGGCAGTCTGGGTAGCCAGCTGTGTTGGTGCCCTGTGTGTATGTATGTGTGGGTGTCTCTGGGTTGCCCACTCAGCCTTGCTACTGCTTGAAATTGCAAACATGAAAACAGTAGCTGCATCCATCAGCATGGGATGGAGACCCCCAGGTCTCCTGGCTAGGCTCCAGCATCATGGCAAGAGGAATCCCCAGGTCCTGGAGCTCTTGGATGCAGTGGCTACTTCACAGAATCACAGAATCATCTAGGTTGGAAGAGACCTCCAAGATCAATTAGTCCAACCTCTGACCTAACACTAACAAGCCCTCCACTAAACCATATCACTAAGCTCTACATCTAAACATCTTCTAAAGACCTCCAGGGATGGTGACTCAACCACTTCCCTGGGCAGCACATTCCAATGCCTAAAAACCCTGTCTTCCTAATATCCAACCTAAACCTCCCCTGGCGCAACTTGAGCCCATTCCCCCTCGTCCTGTCACCGGGCACGTGGGAGAATAGACCAACCCCCACCTCGCTACAGCCTCCTTTAAGGTACCTATAGAGAGCGAAAAGGTTGCCCCTGAGCCTCCTCTTCTCCAGGCTGAACAACCCCAGCTCCCTCAGCCGCTCCTCGTAAGACTTGTTCTCCAGACCCCTCACCAGCTTTTTTGCCCTTCTCTGGACTCTCTCAAGCACCTCCATGTCCTTCTTGTAGTGAGGGGCCCAAAACTGAACACAGGACTCGAGGTGCGGCCTCACCAGAGCCGAGTACAGGGGGACAATCAACTCCCTAGCCCTGCTGGCCACGCTGCTTCTTATACAAGCCAGGATGCTGTTGGCCTTCTTGGCCACCTGAGCACACTGCTGGCTCATAGTCAGCCGACTATCAACCAATACTCCCAGGTCCTTCTCTGCCAGGCAGCTTTCTAACCACTCATCTCCCAGCCTGTAGCGCTGCTTGGGGTTGCTGCGCCCCAGGTGCAGGACCCGGCACTTGGCCTTGTTGAACTTCATACAGTTGGCCTCAGCCCATCGGTCCAGCCTATCCAGATCCTCTTGCAGAGCCTTCCTACCCTCGAACAGATCGACACACGCACCTAACTTGGTGTCGTCTGCAAACTTACTGAGGGTGCACTCAATCCCCTCATCCAGATCATCGATAAAGATATTAAAGAAGACCGGCCCCAGCACTGAGCCCTGGGGGACTCCACTAGTAACCGGCCTCCAACTGGATTTGACTCCATTCACCACAACTCTTTGGGCCCGGCTATCCAGCCAGTTTTTAACCCAACGAAGCGTATGCCAGTCCAAGCCATGAGCAGCCAGTTTCTTGAGGAGAATGCTGTGGGAAATGGTGTCAAAAGCCTTACTGAAATCACGGTAGACCACATCCACAGCCTTTCCCTCATCCACTAAGCGCGTCACTTTGTCATAGAAGGAGATCAGGTTCATCAAACAGGACCTGCCTTTCATAAGTCCATGCTGACTGGGCCCGATGGCCTGGTTGTCCTGCAAGTGCCGCGTGATGACACTCAAGATAATCTGCTCCATGAGCTTCCCTGGCACTGAAGTCAAACTAACAGGCCTATAGTTTCCTGGGTCTACCCTCAGGCCCTTCTTGTAGATGGGTGTCACATTTGCTAGCCTCCAGTCATCTGGGACCTCCCCTGATAGCCAGGACTGCTGATAAATGATGGAAAGCGGCTTGGCCAGCTCTTCCACCAGTTCTCTCAGCACCCTCGGGTGGATCCCATCCGGCCCCATCGACTTGTGTACATCTAAGTGCTGTAGCAGGTCGCCAACCATTTCCTCGTGGATTATGAGGGCCACATTCTGCTCCCCATCCTCTTTCACCAGCTCAGGGTACCGGGTATCCAGAGAACAACTGGTCTTGCCGCTAAAGACTGAGGCAAAGAAGGCATTGAGTACCTCAGCCTTTTCCTCATCTCTTGTCACTAAGTTTCCCCTGCATCCAGTAAAGGATGGAGATTCTCCTTAGTCCTCCTTTTTGTGTTGATGTATTTATGAAAACATTTTCTGTTATCTTTAACGGCAGTAGCCAGATTGAGCTCCAGATGAGCTTTGGCCTTTCTAATTTTGTCCCTGCACAGCCTCACAACAGCCTTATAGTCCTCCTGATTGGCCCACCCTCTTTTCCAAAGATCATAAACCCTCTTTTTTTTCCTAAGCTCTAGCCACAGCTCTCTGTTCAGCCAGGCCGGTCTTCTTCCGCGCCGGCTCGTCTTTGGGCACGTGGGGACAGACCGCTCCTGAGCATTTAAGATTTCCTTCTTGAAGAGTGCCCAGCCTTCCTGGACTCCTCTGCCCTTCAGAACCTCCTCCCAGGGGACTCTGCCAACCAGCGTCCTGAACAGCTCAAAGTCAGCCCTCCGGAAGTCCAAGACAGCAGTTTTACTGATCCCCCTCCTGACTTCGCCAAGAATAGAGAACTCTACCTTTTCGTGGTCACTCTGCCCAAGACAGCTCCTGACCACCACATCTACCACCAGTCCTTCTCTGTTTGTGAACAGAAGGTCTAGCGGGGCACCTCCCCTTCTAGGCTCACTAACCAGCTGCGTCAGTTAGTGAACTTCCACGCTCTCCAGAAACCTCCTAGACTGTTTCCTCTGAGCTGTATTGTATTTATATTGTCCTTTAACATTAGGGTGGTCTGTGCACAGAAAAGTCATGCTGAGTGACATCCCCTTGTTTGAGACTCCATTACATGTTAATATATGTGTCATCCTCCTTTTTTTGAGGAAAAAAAGCTGGGGGATTTTTAGGCCAAACAATAGTGTTAGGTATCCCGAGACCTGGTCCTGGTTTGCAGTACTTCAGTAAAAGTTTTGATCCAGAGTGGGTTCTCCACAGTCTGCAATTAATTCAGGAAATATCCGTCTGCTCTAGCATGGGGTCCTCCACAGGCTGCAGTGTGAATATCTGCTCTGGAATGGTCTCTTCCATGGGCTGCAGGGGCATCTCTGACATCTGGAGCACTTTCTCCCCCCTCCTTCTCTGACCCTGACGTTATCTCTGCTGGGATGGGGGAAAGAATCTGGGAAAAAAAAAAAAAAAAAGCTCATGGGTTGACTATAAAGACAGATTAATAGAACAGAAAAGGAAGGGATAATAATAATATAATATACAAAGCAAGTGATGCACAATGCAATTGCTCACCACCTGCTGACCAAAGCCCAGCCAGACCCTGACTAGTGGCTCCCCCACCCCAGTTTTATTGTTCAGTATGGCTTCATATGGTATGGAATATCGCTTAGGCCAGTTTGGGTCATCTGTCCTGTTTCTGTCCCCCAACAGCATCTTGCACACCTCCAGCCTCCTTGCTGGGAGGTTTGGTGGTTTTACTCAGCTGAGCTCCACCACAGCCACTCTCTCACTCCCCCTCCTCAAAGGGAAAGGGGGAGAAAATACGATGAAGATAAAGGGTTGAGATAAGGACAGGGAGATCACTCACCAGTTATTATCACAGGCAAACTAGACATAGCATAGGGAGATTAATGCAATTTATTACCTATTACTAACAAGCTAGAGAAGTGAGAAACAAATAAAACAAAAGAAATACACCTTCTCCCCATCCACCCTCTGCAGGGGGACAACCTTCTTCACTGTGGTCCTCTCCACAGGCCGCAGGGGAACTTCTGCTCTGGCACCTGGAGCACCTCCTCCCCCCCCTTCTTCACTTGGTGTCTGCAGGGCTGTTTCTCACTCTCCCAGCTGCTCTTGTGCAGTATTTTTATTCCCTTGCTTAAATCTGCTCTCACACAGATGCAAACAGCATCAGTTATTGGCTCACTGTTGAGGTCATTTAATCCATGACTTTGGGAACATAACAGTCTGTCGGGGCAGGAGAGATGGTGTGTGGTGTTGGATGTTGCTTGCTGAAACCAGTTCTGATTCCATCACCACTGCACTTGTCTGGTTCTATCACCACTGCATTTTGCTCTCTTCCATCAAAATTTATTCATCATTATCTGGGTGACTCTTATTGTAAGACAATATGGCATACAGCAACCATCGTAGTGATGACACTGTCCTTAGGGACAAAGGAGCTGAGCAGAGCTGGAGACTCTTTAAGGATGTTTTCCTTAGAGCGCAAGAACTCTCCATCCCCCTGCATAAAAAAGTGGCAGGGAGGGCAGACAACCAGGATGGCTGAGCAAGGGCCTGCTGATCAAATTGAGGTGCAAGAAGGAAATGCACAGGCAGTGGAAGCAGGGACAAGTGGCCTGAGAAGAGTACAGGGATGCAGTCCAGATGTGCTGGGATGGGATCAGGAAAGCCAAGGCACAGATGGAACTGAGCTTGGCAAAGGATGCAAAGAATAACAGGAAGGGATTCTATAGATACGTTGCTCAGAAAGGAAAGGCCAAGGAGAGTGTACCCCCTCTGATGGATGAGAAGGGAGAACTGGTAACAACAGACGTGGAGAAGGCTGAGGTACTCAACAACTCCTTTGATTCCGTCTTCACTGTCAGGCTTCCCAAGTCTTTCATTTTCCTGAACCCATAGATGGAGGCTGGGGGAGCAAAGTCCCACCCACTGTAAACAAAGAGCAGTTTTGAGACCACCTGTTGAAAATAAACATAAACAAGTCTGTGGGGCCCAATGACATGCATCCCAGGGTCCTGAGGGAACTGGCTGATGCAGTTTCAAAGCCTCTCTCCATCATATTTGAAAAGTCCTGGCAGTCAGGCAAAGTCCCTGGTGACTGCAAAAATGGAAACATCATCCCCCTTTTTAAAAAGGGTAGAAAGGAGGACCCGGAAATTACAGACTGGTGAGCCTCACCTGTGTGCCTTTCAAGATCATAGAACAGATCCTCCTGGAAGCAGTGTCAAGGCACACGCAAGACAAAGAGGTGATCTGAGACAGCTAGAATGGCTTCACCAAGGGTAAATCATGCCTGACCAATCTGGTGGCTTTCTATGATGGAGTGACTGCATCAGCTGACAAGGGAAGACCGACTGATGTCATCTACCTGGACTTCTGCAAGGCCTTTGACACAGTCCCACATGACATCCTGGTCTCCAAATTAGAGAGATATGGTAGACTATTCAGTGGATAAGGTATCGGCTTGAAGGCCGCATCCAGAGAGTGATGGTCAATGGCTCTATGTCCAGGTGGAGGCCGGTGACAAGTGGTGTCCCTCAGGGATCTGTCCCTGGACTGGTACTGTTTAACACCTTAATCAATGACATAGACGATGGGATCGAGTGCACCCTCAGCAAGTTTGCAGATGACACCAAGCTGAGTGGTGTGGTTGATACAACAGAAGGAAGGGATGCCATCCAAAGGGACCTGGACAAGCTTGAGAATTAGGCCCACGTGTACCTAATGAGATTCAAGTCTAAATGAAGGGTGCTGCACCTGGGCGAGGACAATCCCAGACATGTGCAGACTGGGAGAAGAACTCAGAGAGCAGCCCTGCAGAGAAGGGCTTGGGGGTTCTGATGGATGAAAAGCTTGACATGAGTCAGCAGTGCACGCTTGCAGCCCAGAAGGCCAACTGCATCCTGGGCTGCATCAACAGAGGTGTGACCAGCAGCTGGAGGGAGGTGATTGTCCCCCTCTACTCTGCCCTGGTGAGGCCCCACTTGGAGTACTGCATCCAGTACATTTTGGAGCCCCCAGCACAAGAAGAATGGGTCCAGAGGATGACCATGAAGATGATCAAGGGGCTAGAGTACCTCTCCTATGAAGAAAGGCTGAGAGAGCTGGGGCTGTTCATCCTACAGAAGAGAAGGCTCCGGGGTGACCTCATTGCAGCCTTTCAGTAATTGAGGGTGTCTTAGGCTGGAGAGTGACTCTTTGCTCAGGTGGATAATGATAGGACAAGGGGGAATGGCTTTAAACTAAAAGAGGGGAGATTTAGATTAGAGGTTAGAAGGAAATTCTTTACTCAGAGGGTGGTGAGGCACTGAAACAGGTTGCCCAGAGAGGTTGTGGATGCCCCCTGCCTGGAGGTGTTCAAGACCAGGTTAGATGAGGTCCTGAGCAACCTGATCTAGTGGGTGGCATCCTTGCCTATGGCGGGGGGTTGGAACTAAATGATCCTTGAGGTCCCTTCCAACCCAGTCCATTCTATGATTCTATGACATGCAGTATTACATAGCAACTAACATCATACAAGTCAAATCATGGGCTATTTTCACTCAACATTAAATCCCCTTGAGGTACGCTTCCCCATCCTTCCACATTACCCACCAAGTGCACTCAGGTCCCTGTGGAAAAGCACTCCCATGGATGGCTTTGCCTTTGCCTGAGGCAGGAACAGCCCAGACTGTCTTCCCCACTAAGTTCTTTATATGCACTACATACACATGACATACAGCATCTTCTTTGAAGGGATACCTTTCCTTCAGGCCTGACAGGAGTTGCCTCCAGAGGCTGAGGACTTGAGCCCCTTTTCCAGTCACTTTGTCAATGCCTCCTTCCCTAGAGAATGATCCCAGCTGCTTGGCTTCCCTGCCCTCTAATTCCTGGCTTCTGACCCCCTTATCCCAGCACTGGAGCATCCAGGTAACAATGTGCTCTCCTAGACGACATCTGAAATCTTTTTTCATATCTTGCAGCTCACACAAGGATAGCGATCAGTGGTTCCTGCTGTGTTTATGACATCAGCCTCTTCCTCCTTCTGTTCCCATGGTGGGAAGAGTCTTCCCCAGCATGTTTTTTACATGCACTGCAGGGACTTTATCCCCTTCTACAGCATTCTATAGTGTTCTGGGTGGTGTTATGGGGCATGAGATATGTTTCCATCCATCCAGTGGTTGCTTCCTCCATTCTAAGTACCACTTACAAGCCTCTTGCCATTGCGGGTTTGTGGGTGTGTAATATAATCAATCTGCCAGGCCTCCCCATATTTATATTTCAGCCATCGTCCTCCATACCAAAGAGGCTTTGACCATTTCGCTTGCTTGACTGCAGCACATCTTTCGCAGTCATGAATAAACTGTGCTATAGTGTCCATGGTCAGGTCCACCCCTCGATCACGAGCCCATCTGTATGTTGCATCTCTGCCTTGATGGCCCGAGGTGTCATGGGCCCATCAAGCTATGAATAATTCACCCTTATGTTGCCAGTCCAGGTCCACCTGAGCCACTTCAATCTTAGCAGCCTGATCCACCTGCTGGTTGTTTTGATGTTCTTCAGTGGCCCAGCTCTTTGGTACATGAGCATCCATGTAACGTACTTCTACAGCCAGGTTTTCTACCCGGGCAGCAATATCTTGCCACAATGTGGCATCCAAGATTGGTTTACCTCTGCGCTGCCAGTTGTTCTGCTTCCATTGCTGTAACCACCCCCACAGGGCATTTGCCACCATCCATGAATCAGTATAGAGATAGAGAACTGGCCACTTTTCTCGTTCAGCAATATCTGAAGCCAGTTGAATGGCTGTCACTTCACAGAGGAGCCATCAGCTTTGTTGATTGTCTCAGCTTTGGCCAGTGGTGAGGTTACTGCCAAGCTGGATGGAACCGTCTGTATCTGGCACAGTGCAGCCCCTTACCTCTTCTCACAGAGGCTACCCCTGTAGCCCCCCACTACTAAAACCTTGTTATTTTCACCTATTACATTTTCATAGCATGCTTTTATAACCTTACTGTAGCCATCACATGGGAATCTGTTTATTTATTTATAGTTAAAACTAAATAAAGCCACCAGTTTTTTTGGGGTGGTTTTATGACAACTTATAAAATAACCTGAAGTTCAGCCCTCGACTTCTTTATTTTCAGTGCAGAAAAACATATAAAAGTCCATTTTAAAAACATAATTATATGTAGTTCAGACAAGGATTTTATCTTTTTTTTTTTTTCCTTTCTAGTGGCAAACGAATTGGAATGTTGATACCATTGCTTAACATAAAAGGCAATTAGTTCTTAGCATAGCTATTCCAGACTTGATAATAATTAGTAATTTTGAATCGTGATGAAGGCTAACCACATAGTAATTTACATTTCTGCTGTCTTTGAAGTGATGTTCTCCAAATGAAAAAGATAAAATAACCATTTCCCCAAGACTAACACCTCCTGCCCTGTATAAAGCATGTTCATTTTAACTCTGGCGCCTTTCTTGGACACTAAATTAAGAGATGTCTAGCCAAAGGCAGATATGAAGTGTAGGTAGAGCAGTAAGTACTTTATCCCTTTGCTGTATTTTATTGATCTGCCAAATTCTCTGAACCCTCTGTATCCTTCCTACATTCAAATCTTCTTTCTGATTTTTTTTCTTGTGTATGTTTTTGTGTTGTCTCCTGTTATCTTGATATAAAAAGTTACTTGTCCCTAGCCTGAGTGTTCTGAGGCAGGCTACAAATCATTCTTGTCTAGTTTCCTAGTGATTCGTCTTTGGGAAGATTGTCTAACATGTAAAAAGATGTAGTCAAGTTTAAAATCTTTGGCAATAGGAGGAAAACTGCCACCAAAACTTCAACCCTGGATTCGGGGAGAGCAGACTTCTGACTGCTTAGGAAACTAGTTAGTGAGGTCCCCTGGAAAACTGCTTTTAAAGACATTGGGGTCCATTAGTGCTGGTTGGCTTTTAAGTACCACCTCCTA
Organism: Cygnus olor; assembly: GCF_009769625.2. Lineage (NCBI taxonomy): Eukaryota > Metazoa > Chordata > Aves > Anseriformes > Anatidae > Cygnus > Cygnus olor. Next base: position 373,157 of record NW_024429075.1, on the reverse strand, counting down.
GGAGTACAGGAACAGGCAATTCCAAAATGTCGGAAGTCAAGCAGTAGGGGCAGAAGGCCGGCCTGGCTAAGCAGTGATCTTCTTCAAGAGCTTAGGCAGAAAAAGACAGTGTATGGTCGCTGGAAGCAAGATCAGGCGACATGGGAGGACTACAGGGATGCTGCTCGCCTTTGTCGGGAGAAAATTTGTGAGGCCAAGGCTCAGAGTTGAAGCTGACCAGCACTGTAGGGGACAATAAGAAAGGCTTTTTAAAGAATGTTAATGGGAAAAGGAGGACCAGAGAAAACATTGGTCTGATACTTGATGAGGATGGTCACCTAACAAACAGGGACATAGACAAAGCAGAGATGTTTAATGCATTTTTTCATTTAATGCTCAGGAATCCTGGAAGAGATCATGGACTGGCCAGAAGGCAGAGATTTTGGAGTATCACCATTTTGGAATGAGAGAGCAGTTGTGGTGGAGTTTAGATGCCCAGCAGGGTAAAACCACCACAAAAGGAAAGGATGAATATTGCTGGTCTATGGAAACGGACAGTTGAACATTTAATTTGTTGTATGAAAAAACAAATACAACTCGGACGACATGGGAGGAGTACAGAGATACTGTTCACCATTGAAGGGAGAAAATTTGTGCTGCCAAAGCTCAATTAGAGTTGAAGCCATCCTGTACTGCGGGGGGACAATAAAAAGGGCTTTTTAAAGTATTTTAACAGCAAAAGGAGGACCAGAGAAAACATTGGTCTGTTATTTGATGAGGATGGTCACATCGCAAATACGGACGCAGACAAAGCTGAGACGTTTAATGTCTTCTTTGCCTCTGTTTTCAACACCGATGATGGGCTCTGGGACCCCAGCTGCCCCGAGTTGGAGGACCGTGGCTGCGGGAACGATAAACTCCCAGTCAGCCCCAAACTTGTGCGGGATTTGCTGCTCCACCTAGATGCATACAAGTCTATGGGGCCCGATGGGATTCATCACAGGGTACTCAGCTGGCTGATGTCATTGCGAGACCTCTCTCAAATATTTTTCAGTGGTCTTGGGACTCTCAAGAGGTCCCAGTCGACTGGAAGATGGCAAATGTTGTCCCAGTTTTCAAGAAGGGCAAGAAAGAAGACCCTGGTAATTACAGGCCTGTCAGTCTCACTTCAGTGCCTGGTAAAATGATGAAGATTAGCCTGTTGAGTTACTGAAAAATACTTGAAGGACAACACAGTCACTGGTAACAGTCAATGTGGGTTCATGAGGGGAAGGCCATGTTTAACAAACTTAATTTTTTTTTTACAACAAGATCACCCATCTAGTTGACCAAGGGAAGCCAGTTGATGTAATGTTTTTGGATTTCAGTAAAGCTTTCGATACTGTCTCACAGTATCCTTCTGGACAAAATGACCAGAATACAGTTAGATAAAAGCATAATAAGATGGATGAACAGGTCGGTTGACAGGTCGGGCCCAAAGGGTTCTTGTAAATGGGGTTACATCAGGCTGGTGGCCAGTCACTTAGTGGGGTTCCGCAGGGCTCCGTTTTAGGGCCAGTTCCCTTTAATGTTTTCATAAATGATTTGGATGCAGGACTTGAAGGTATACCAAGTAAGTTTACGGACAGCACTAAATTGGAAGGAGCTGTTGACTCCCTTGAGGATAGAGAGGCCTTGTAGAGAGATCTTGACAAATCGGAGGGCTGGGTAATCACCAACAATATGAAGTTTAACAAGAGCAAGTGCTGGATTCTGCACCTGGAATGGGGAAATCCTGGATATATGTACAGACTGTGGGACGAGAAGCTTAAAAGCAGCCTTGTGGAAAGGGATCTGGGGTTTTTGGTCAATGGCAAGTTGAATATGAGTCAACAGTGTGCCCTGGCAGCCAAAGGGGCCAACCATATCCTGAGGTGCATCCAGCATAGTATAGCTAGACAGTTGAGGGAAGTGATTGTCCCGCTCTACTCTGAGCTGGTGCGGCCTCACCATGAGTACTGTGTGCAGTTTTGGGTGCCACAATATAAGAAAGACATAAAACTGTTAGAGAGTGTCCAAAGGAGGGCAACAAAGATGGTGAAGGGTCTAGAGGGCAAGACTTATGAGAAGTGGCTGAAGTCACTTGATTTGTTCAGCCTAGAGAAAAGGAGGCTGAGGGGAGACCTCATCGCAGCCTACAGCTTCCTCATGAGGGGGAGTGGAGGGTTAGGTGCTGATCTCTTCTCTATGGTGACCAGTGATAGGACCCGAGGAAATGTCTTGAAGCTGCATCAGGGGAGGTTCAGGCTGGATATCAGGAAAAGGTTCTTCACCAAGAGGGTGGCTGGGCACTGGAAGAGGCTCCCCAGAGATGTGGTCATGGCAGCAAGCCTGTCGGAGCTTAAGAAGCGTTTGGACAACCCTCTCAGACATATGGTTTGACATATGGTCCCTGTGTGGTCCCTGTGTGGAGCCAGGAGTTGGACTCAATGATCCTTGTGGGTCCTTTCCAACTCAGGATATTCTATGATTCTATGAATTCTAATCATGGGCTACTCTCACCCCAAAATCAAATCCCCTTGAGGTACACATCAGATTTCCCCATCCATCCACATTACTCATGAAGTGCACACAGGTCCTTGAGCAAAAGCAGTCCCATGGATGGGTTTTCTTTTTCCCAAGGCAGGAATAACTCAGACTGTCTATCCCAGGAAGTACTTTACGAATAGTACAGGGACTTTGTCCCCTTCTTCAGTACATAAGTGTTTTGATTGGGCAGAGCCAGCTCGACTGGCAGATCCCCTAGTGTTAACTAACCAAGTAGCTTTTGCTACATGTGCATCCCAACGAGCATCATTGTCTGATTCAATTCTTTGTGGGGTGCCATGTCACCGTAAGACTTGCTTTTCATGTCTGAGGATAGTGTTCCTGGTGGTGACATGGGGCATGGGATATTTTTGCATCCATCATGTCGTTCCTTCCATCACTGTAAGTACATGGCCATTGTCACTGAGGGTTTGTGGGAGTGTAATATAATCAATCTGCCAGGCCTTCCCGTATTTCTATTTCAGCCATCATCCTCCATACCAATCACTGCGGGCAGGCTGGGCATGCAGCAGGAGCTGGGAGGGGACAGACCCAGGACAGCTGACCCAAACTGGCCAAAGGGGTATTCCATACCATCTGACGTCATGCTGAACAATTACTATGGGGTGGCTGGCCTGGGGGGGAGGGGGGGGGGGAACACGACACACGACCGCTGCTCAGGAATAGGCTGGGCATTGGACAGCGGGTGGTGAGCAATTGCATTGGGCATCACTTGTTTTGTACACATTATTAGTAGTAGTACTACTATCATTATTTTTTTTCTTTCTTTTCTGTCCTAATAAACTGTCTTTATCTCAACCCACAAGCTTTTACTTTTTTCCGATTCTCTCCCCCATCCCACTGCGGGAGGAGAGTGAACGAACGGCTGTGTGGTGCTTAGCTGCCAGCCGGGTTAAACCACAGCATCTGGTCATTGTCCATTTCATCATAAATCACCTCCAGCGTGACTAGTCCCCTCAGGTACTGGATACCTCTCTCCACAGTGGTACACTTGCCTGGGTGACATAATATCTTCCTTGAAGGGATGCCTTTCCTTCATATCTAACAGGAGTTGCCTCCAGAGGCTGAGGACTTGAGCCCCTTTTCCAGTCACTTTGTCAATGCCTCCTTCCCTAGAGAGGGATCCCAGCTGCTTGGCTTCCTTACCCTCTAATTCCTGGCTTCTGGCCCCCTTATCCCAGCATTGGAGCAGCCAGGTGACAATGTGCTTGTGTGAGTGACGGCCAAAATCCTTTGGCATATCTTGCAACTCACTCAGGGATAGGGATCGGGTGGTTTGACTCACTTATGATTTCTCTCTCTTCCACCTCCTGTTTTTGTGATGGCCATGATCTAGAACAGCCTGCCTCTTCCAATTCTTCCTCCTACACCTTCTTCGAAGGAAGCCTAAGGAGGCTGAGAGAGCTGGGGCTGTTCAGCCTACAGAAGAGAAGGCCCCGGGGGGACCTCATTGCAACCTTTCAGTACTTGAAGGGGACTTACAAAAAGATGAGAAGCAACTCTTTGCTCAATCGGATGATGACAGGACGAGGGGGAATGGTTTTAAACTAAAAGAGGGGAGATTTAGATTACAGGTTAGGAGGAAATTCTTCACTCAGAGGGTGGTGAGGCACTGAAACAGGTTGCCCAGAGAAGTTGTGATTGCCCCATCCTTGGAGGTGTTCAAGACAAGGTTAGATGAGGCACTGAGCAACCTGATCTAGTGGGTGGCATCCCTGCCCATGGCAGGGGGTTTGAAGTAGATGATCTTTAAGGTCCCTCCCAACTCGAGCCATGCTAGGATTCTATTATTCTATGACTCTATGAGTTGCTTCTTCCCTTACTAAAGAAGCTGACTTCTGCTTCCATTGTTTTGTCTTGACTATTGACATGGTTTTGGCTGGGATAGACTTAATTTTCTTCATAGATGCTCACACAATATTGTGTTTTGGATTTTTCATGGAGATAGTGGTGATACTGTCATGGTTTATCCCGGCCGGCAGCTAAGCACCACACAGCTGTTCGCTCGCTCTCCCCCCTCCCTCTCTGGGATGGGGGAGAGAATCAGGAAAATAAAGCCTGTGGGTTGAGATAGAGACAGTTTATTAGGACAGAAAAAATGGAAAATAATAATAATAATGATAATAGTACTACTACTAATAATGTGTACAAAAGTAGTGATGCACAATGCAATTACTCACCACCCGCTGACTGATCATAGAATCATAGAATCATAGAATCACAGAATCATAGAATATCCCGAGTTGGAAGGGACCCATAAGGATAATCGAGCCCAACTCCTAGCACCACACAGGTCTACCCAAAAGTTTAGACCATGTGATTAAGTGCACAGTCCAATCGCTTCTTAAACTCTGACAGGCTTGGTGCAGTGACTACTTCCCTGGGGAGCCTGTTCCAGTGGGCGACCACGCACTCGGTGAAGAACCTCTTCCTGATGTCTAGCCTAAACCTCCCCTGCCTCAGCTTCACTCCATTCCCGCGGGTCCTATCACTTGTGATTAAGGAGAATACGTCGGCGCATGCCCCTCCACTTCCCCTCGTGAGAAAGCTGTAGCCTGCCATGAGGTCTCCCCTCAGCCTCCTCTTTTCCAGGCTGAACAGGCCAAGTGACCTCAGCCGCTCCTCATACATCTTCCCCTCTAGGCCCTTCACCATCTTCGTAGCCCTTGGGGTGGAGGTGTGTTGTGGTATTATAATGATATTATAATGAGCAAAAGTACACTAGAGTACAGCATATGTCAAAACATGACAGGTCGTTGGCTCAGGGTAGCAAAAAGTGTGGCTTACCGGTCTTGGTGTGCACAAGAACAATCGAGTCCCCACCTGGTCACAGAGCCTAGCTGTGGTGTCTCCACTCCACTCTATGCTCCGTACTGTTCCTTAGAGTCAGCACACCAGATTCCCCCAGTGTGATAGCATCTAAGGCTGGAGGCCTAGGGAACGCTCAGGTAATGCAGCTATGCCCTACCCTGAAAGCCTCTTCAGTGCTGTACGTTTTCTCTAAAATGTGAATATTAGTTTTATTTTCCTAGTTACTTCAGGCAATTGCACCACAGACACCTAGGAAAGTCTGTGTTTCCTTTTTGCTAGTTGGTGGAGACATAGCTGTTATTTTGTTGATCACATCCATTGGGATTTGATGACGTCCATCTTGCCATTTTATTCCTAAAAACTGGATCTCTCGTGCAGGTCCTTTGACTTCATTTTGTCTTATGGCATAACCAGCCTTCAGAAGGATTTGGACTATTTTCTTCCCTTTCTCGAAAACTTCCTCTGCTGTGTCACCCCACACAATGATGTCATCGATGTACTGCAGGTGTTCAGGAGCTTCTCCCTGCTCCAGCGCAGACTGGATCAGTCCATGGCAAATGGTAGGGCTATGTTTCCACCCCTGGGGCAGCCGATTCCAAGTATATTGGACTCCCCTCCAAGTGAAAGCCAACTGTGGCCTGCACTCTGCTGCTAGAGGGATGGAGAAAAATGCATTAGCAATATCAATTGTGGCATACCACTTGGCTGCCTTTGATTCCAGTTCGTACTGGAGTTCTAGCATGTCCGGCACTGCAGCACTCAGTGGTGGCGTGACTTCGTTCAGGCCACGATAGTCCACTGTTAGTCTCCACTCACCATTAGACTTTTGCACTGGCCATATGGGACTATTAAAGGGTGAATGAGTCTTGCTGATCACTCCTTGGCTCTCCAGTTGATTAATTAGCTTATGGATGGGAATCAGGGAGTCTCGGTTGGTGCGATATTGCCGCCGGTGCACAGTTGTGGTAGCGATTGGCACTTGCTGTTCTTCGACCCTTATCAGCCCCACAAGAGAAGGGTCCTCCGAGAGACCGGGCAAGGTAGACAACTGTTTCATGTCCTCTGTCTCTAAGGCAGCTACGCCAAAATCCCAGTGGAACCCTTTTGGGTCCTTGAAATATCCTCTCCTGAGACAGTCTATGCCAAGGATGCATGGAGCATCCATTGGGAAGAGGAGAGACTTTCTTCGTATGCTGGAGTTGTTTAGCCAATTCATCCACCGTGCGTTCCTCATGGTCTTTCCAGGTCATTACTGCCAATGAGCTGGCATATGATGATAGTGCACTCTGTACAAACTTCCACCACACGGATATCTTCCCCTCTAGGCCCTTCACCATCTTCGTCGCCCTCCTCTGGACACTCTCCAACAGTTTTACATCTTTTTTGTACTGTGGTGCCCAGAACTGCACGCAGTGCTTGAGGAGAGGCCGCACCAGCACAGAGTAGAGCAGGACAATCACTTCCCTCAACCGACTAGCGATGCCGTGCTTGATAAGCACCCCAGGATACGGTTGGCCCTCCTGGCTGCCAGGGCATACTGCTGGCTCATATTCAACTTGCTGTCAACCACAACCCCCAGATCCCTCTCTGCGGGGCTGATCTCCAGCGTCTCATTGCCCAGTCTGTACGTATAGCCAGGGTTGCCCCGTCCCAGGTGTAGGACCCGGCACTTGCTCTTGTTAAACTTCATGTGGTTGGTGAGCGCCCAGCTCTCCAATCCGTCCAGATCTCTCTGCAAGGCCTTTCCACCCTCAACAGAGTCCACAACTCCTCCAAGTTTGGTGTCGTCGGCAAATTTGCTCAAAACACCTTCTAGTCCTACATTCAAATAGTTTATAAAAACATTGAAGAGGACTGGCCCTAAAATGGAGCCTTGAGGGACCCCACTAGTGACCATCCGCCAGCCAGATGTGGCCCCATTTACCACAACCCTTTGAGCCCTGCCCATCAGCCAATTGCTCACCCATCGTATGATTTTTTTGTTAAGTTGTATGCTGGACATTTTGTCCAGTAGGATCCTATGGGAAACTGTGTCAAAAGCTTTGCTGAAGTCCAAAAAGATCACATCAGCTGGTTTCCCTTGATCGACTAGATGGGTGATCTTATCATAAAAGGAAATCAAATTTGTTAGGCAGGACCTACCCCTCGTGAACCCATGTTGGCTGGGACCAATGACTGCATTGTCCCCCAGGTGCGCTTCAATAACTTCAAGGATTATCTTCTCCATAATTTTACCAGGCACTGACGTGAGACTGACAGGCCTATAATTGCCAGGGTCTTCTTTTTTGCCCTTCCTGAAAATTGGTACAACATTTGCCAGCTTCCAGTCTACTGGGACCTCACCAGATTCCCAAGACCGTTGAAAAATAATTGAGAGAGGTCCCGCGATGACGTCAGCCAGCTCTCTAAGCACCCTGGGATGAATCCCATCCGGACCCATGGACTTGTATGGACCCAGGTGGAGCAGGAAATCCCGCACACATTCAGGGTCGGTTGGGAGTTTGTCCTTCCCACCGTCATGGTCCTCCAGCTCAGGGCACCTGGGGTCCTGAAGCCCATCATCAGCGTTGAAGACAGAGGCGAAGAAGGCATTAAATGTCTCTGCTTTGCCTATGTCCTTGTTTGTGAGGAGACCTTCCCCATCTAGTAGCGGACCTATGTTTTCTTTGGTTCTCCTTTTTCTGTTAACATATCTAAAAAAAACTTTTTTATTGTCTCCCACAGACATGGCCAGCTTCAACTCTAGTTGGGCTTTGGCCACACGAATTTTCTCCCTGCAAACGAGAACAGCATCCCTATATTCCTTCCACGTTGCCTGACCCTCCTTCCAGCAGCCATACATTTTCTTTTTCCGCCTAAGCTCCAGTAGAAGACCCCTGGTCAGCCAGGCCGGCCTTCTGCCCCGCCTGCTTGACTTCCGATATTTTGGAATTGCCTGATCTTGTGCTTTTAGGAGGCAGTGCTTAAAGATGGACCAGCACTGATGGACACAAATGCCTTCAAAAGCAGTTTCCCAGGGGACCTTGCTGACGTTCCCTGAGCAGCCTGAAGTCTGCTTTCCCCATATCCAGGGCTGAAGTTTTGGTGGCAGTTTTCCTTCTGTCACCATAAATTTTAAATTCAACCACTTCATGGTCACTATGGCCAAGACAGCCGCCAATTGCCACGTCTCCCACAAGACCCTCTCTGTTCTCCAGCAACAGATCTAGGAGGGCACCTTTCCTAGTTGGCTCCCTTAGCACCTGCACCAAGAAGTTATCATCGAGGTGCTTTAGGAACCTCCTGGACTTGCTCGTGTCGGCCGTGTGGTAATCCCAGTTGACGTCTGGCAAGTTGAAATCCCCCATAAGGACAAGGGGAGTTGATCTCGAGGCATCTCTTAGTTCCGCAAAGAATAATTCATCAGCGTTCTCGTCCTGGCCGGGTGGTCTGTAATAGACTCCCATAACGACATCCCCTTTATTTGTTCATCCCTTAATCCTTACCCAGAGGCTCTCAACTTTGCCATCGCCTACTTGAAGTCCAGCCCCTGCTTCACGTACATTGCCACCCCCCCACCTCGCCTACCCTGCCTGTCCCTCCTGAAGAGCCTGTAACCATCTATTGCAACACAGCAGCCACAGGACTCATCCCACCAGGTTTCACTTATGCCGATGATGTCGTAGCTGTGGGACTGGGCCAAGACTTCTAGCGCATCCATTTTATTCCTCATACTGCGTGCATTTGTGTAGAAGCACTTCAAATGCGCCTCACTGCACGCAACACCTTGTGGAGCAGACCGAAGGACCTCACTGGCACACAGTCCCTCTGATTCTAGTGCACCATCCCTTAGCTTATCACCGGCGGGCCTGGTTTTATCCCTTTCCCCCTTCGACTCTAGTTTAAAGCCCTGTCTATCAGCCCCGCTAACTCCTGATCAAAAATCCTCTGAGAGAGGCGCATCCCATCTGGTGCCAGCAGGCCCGGTGTCACATAGACCTTCCCATGATCGAAAAACCCAAAATTCTGCCGGTTGCACCAGTCCCGAAGCCACATGTTAATGTGACGAGTCTGCTTGTCAGCATCGATCCCCCCTATCAGAAGGACAGAGGCAAACACAACCTGTGCCCCTGATCCTTTAAGTAGTCGCCCCAAAGCCCTAAAGTCCCTTTTGATCGCTCACGGACTTCTCCTTGCTACCTCGTCATTACCAGCCTGAAAGACCAGTAGCGGGTAGTAGCCGGTGGGCTGTACCAGGCAAGTGACTTTCCTAGCAATGGCTCTCGCCCGAGCCCCAGGGAGGCAACAGACTTCTCTGTGGATTGGGTCCGGTTGGCATATTGGGCCCTCTGTCCCTTTCAGAAGGGAGTCCACCATGACGATAACCCTTCTTTCTTTCTTGACAGAAGATATAGCAGTGTGGGGGGTAGGTTGCCTTGCCTTAGGCACCCTCTCCAACTGGGACGGGCTTTCGTCTACTTTGTTGTTTTGACTGTCATGTTCTAGAGCTTCATACCTGTTATATAAGGGTAGAAGGGATGACCAGCCTATCTCCAAGCAGTGGTCCCCCCCACGCTGGGCAGCCCCTCCATATAATTGTTCAGCATGACGCCAGATGGTATGGAATACCCCTTTGGCCAGTTTGGGTCAGCTGTCCTGGGTCTGTCCCCTCACAGCTCCTGCTGCACCCCCAGCCTCCTTGCTTGCAGGACAGAGCGAGAAGCTGAAAAGTCCTTGGCTTAGTGTAAGCACGGCTCTGCAGCAATTAAAACATCAGCATGTTATCAACACTCTTCTCATCCTAAATCCCAAACACAGCACCATACCAGTTACTAGGAGGAAAATTAACTCTATCCTAGCTGAAACCAGGACAGATACACCAATATTTTTAGTTGTTGTAGAGCAGTGCTTACATAGAGCCATGGACTTTTCTACTTCTTATGTTGCCCTACCAGCAAGGAGGTATTGTTAACTAATTGTTTAACCTTAGGCAAAACCTGAAACACATTCAGGAGACATAGCAATAAAGACATGCTGGTTTGAACATCCGAAGGATATTCAAAATTCTGAAGAGCTATTGTAATTAGCTTGGAGCTTTAGAGGAAGATGAAGGAGTAAGGGAAGATGAAGAAGGGGAAAGTGTTCTCCCTTGTATCCTGCACAGACTGGCTATCTGAAGACAAAAGGTATAGAGTGTAAGTGTTAATAGTTTCCAAGAGGTAGTTCCTGAAGTACAAAGATGACTGAGTAGAAATACCAGATTATGCTCACAATGGGTAATTTTATCATATCAGAAGACAGTGTTGCACAGTACAATGAAGTGATAAAACTAGAAGAAACCTTAAACCAGCCCCAGAGATGATAAACAGAAAAAAGGACCATTCCATTCCCTCTCTACCAATCACTGGAAACTGCAGACTTCCGTCCCTTTGGTATGATATGGTATGTTGCATTTACCACCTTCCTTTCTTCTTTACCATAACAGTAATTTTGAACTGAGTAAGTACATTCAAAAAGTCGCTGCTTCAAAGAAATTAAAGAACTTAAAGAATACAGATCAAGACTCTTCAGTTATGAACAGCTTGTGATGGCTGTTCCTGCCTAAAGATTGTACTCAGTATCTGTTCTTCTGTCTATTTCCATCTGACCTACTTTAGTTCACCCGGACACTCTGTGAAGTGAAAGCTTGTGAATGATTTTGGTTGTCAGGGACTGTCACTTACTTATTTTATACATAACCTAGCACAGTGTATGGAAGAAAAAAATTGAAGTGCATCTTCAATATAGGTATTTAATAATTTATATGAAGTTCTATTGGGATACTCTGAGGTTTGATAAATGATTTTTAAATAGCTCTACAAAGTAAAAAAAAATATTTTACTTCTGATGTTGCTGCTTTCAGAGAATTTTTGTTCTACCCGATTGGGGTAGAAAAACATACAAGAATCAATGCAAAAAAAAAACAACCCTGCATTCTTCTACTTCTCTCTAGAAGTAGCCTTAAAATAAGCTACTCTGAAGATCAGTGCTGATCATAATTAGGAAATCTGCTTAATTGTTCTTACAATAAATTGGTACTTGGATTAGTAACTCTACTTTCCTCCTACAATTCTTGTAAACATAAGTCCTTGCATATGTTTTATATTGCAGTTATTGGGAGCATGTGCCAGGGAAGGTCATGGAGCAATTCATCCCAACTTCCATCACACAGCATGTACAGGAAAACCAGGTGATCAGACCCAGTCACCATGGGTTTATGAAAGGCAGGTCCTGCCTAACTAATCTGACCTCCTTCTAAGATGACCCACTTAGTGGATGAGGGAAAGGTTGCGGATGTTGTTTATGTAAAGTTCAGCAAGGCATTCGATACTGTTTCCCATAGCCTTCTGGAGAAACTGGATGCTCACGCCTTGGACGGATGTACTCTTTGCTGGGTAAAAAACTGGCTGGATGGCTGGGCCCAAAGGGTCATGGTGAATGGAGTTAAATGGGGGTAGCGGCTGGTCACAAGTGGTGCTTTTCAGGCCTCAGTATTGGGGCCAGTTTTGTTTAACTTTTTTTTCAATGGTTTTGATGAGGGGATTGAGTGCACCCTCAGTAAGTTTGCAGACAACACCGAGTAGGGTGGGAGTGTTGATCTGCTTGAGGGTAGGAAGGCTCTGCTGAGGGATCTGGATAGGCTGGACCAATTGGCTGCATCCGATTGTATGGCATTCAACAAAACTAGATGCTGGGTGATGCACTTGGATCATAATATCTCCATGCAGTGGTATAGGCTTGGAGATGGGTGGCTGGAAAATTGCCTGACAGAAAAGGACCTGGGGGTGTTGGTCGACCACCTGAACAGCCAGCAGTATGCCCAGGTGGCCAAGAAGGCCAATGGCATCCTGGCTTGTATCAGAAGTAGTGTGGACAGCAGGACTAGGGAAGTGATTGTCCCTCTGTACTTGGCACTGGTGAGACGCACCTTGAGTACTGTATTCAGTTTTGGGCCTCTCACTACAAGAAGGGTTTCAAATTGCTGGAATGCATTCCAGAAGAGCAACAAACCTGGTGAAGGGACTAGAAAACAAGTGTTATGCAGAGCAGCTGAGGGGACTGGATCTGTTTAGTCTGGAAAAGAGGAGGATGAGGGGAGACCTCATTGCCCTCTACAACTACCTGAAAGGAGGTTGCAGTGAGGAGGGTGTGGATCTCTTTTCTCTGGTGACAAGTGACAGGACACAAGTTGCACATGGGGAGGTTTAGATTGGGTGTCAGGAAGAATTTTTTTGTGGAAAGGGTTGTTAGGCATTGGAACAGGCTGTCCAGGGAGGTGGTGGAGTCACCATACCTACAGGTATTTAAGAGATGTGTGGACATAGTGCATATATGCATCGATTTTGTTATTTTTTTTTATTTTAAGTATGAAATAACATCTTTAAAGTCATAAGTAGAATACTACAAAGAAAAAAGAATGTCTACTGCCTGAAGTACTATCTGCTCTAGGATTAGAATCAGATAGAGGAAAGAAAATTGTCCTAATGCAAAACATTAAATGGGTGGATCATTATTAGTAATAATGTAGAGGGGGACAATCTATGAGTATGACTAATCTATGACAGACTATGATACAGGCATGAAAGCATTTGAACTACTGTGGTAGTACCCTTCTCTGTCTCCTCCACCCCTCCTATCTTCAGTAGCAAAACTGGATCCAGCTTGAGAAATGTCAGGGTTACATAGTGAGTTGCCAACAGGTTTCAGGGTTGTTTGATGATAACAAAGGGAATGCTGAAAGCTGAGAATCTTGGATTCTGTTCCAGGATGTGTTGAAAAGGATGTGCTCTAGTTGTCACAGACCCTTTCTTTTTTTTTATTTTTTTTCTTTTTTTTTTTTATTTTTTTCTTTTTTTTTTTCTGCAGTTTGGCTCATTCAGCCTGCTCCATACTCAGGGTAGCACTTCCCATGCCATTTGAACATGCAATGGATAATTTTGCTATTTGTGGAGACTGGAAGGCATGTTGTAGAATCAGGTGAGGGACTGTGGGATGGTCTCTACTTAGTTTGTTCTCAGACCAAATTTATAAGAAATGCCATGTAAGTCACTTCATCAAAACTTTTTTTAATGGCCAAGTTTTTACTTGTGTGATTCATGAATACATGCTAAAATCCCAAGTCTCTAAATTGCTTACTCTAACTGTGGGAATAAAAATGTTGTTTTTGCAGAGTTAAATTGTTTAAAGGTAAGGAATGGGGTATTGAGATATGCTTGCAGTGATAAGAAAACTTAGCAGGCGACCTTGTAAAATGCAGACAACCAGACTCCTTAGAACAATTAGGTGAAGATCATGGTGTCAAGTCAAGTCAGATAAGTGAAAAAACATTACCACTTCAAACAGTAAAAAAGTCATAAGACATTAGAAATTTAACAGGCCGGCAACTGAAGGCCATGTATTGTCTGTGAAGCATCGGATAGGTTGTGAACCTGGATTACCCAGTCAATGGGGAAACAGGGGAGGGTCCTGGTCATCGAGAAATAAAGTATATAAACTGTACTGTGTGACTAGTAGGTGCGCTCCTGCTTGTGGGATGCCCGCCATTGCAATCGCGAATAAATTACTACTTCACTGAGATCCTCGCCTGAGCCTAAGTTATTGGCTACAGAGTGTTTCTCACAATTTGGGGGCTCGTCCGGGATCCAGTCGCCTACCGGGGAGCCCCACCGCCGCAGCAGCAGGAAGGCATGCCCCCGCTGATTTCAGCAGTCCTGTGCATCGATGGTGGTGGTTCTGCGGAGAGCTGACAGAGGGCCCGAGACTGATTAAAGAGGCAGGATCCATGAAGTAGTGGGGAAGGGAAGAAGGTAGGCACTCCGGGTTTAAGAATTGATCCGGTAACTCTGTGCACAGACCAAGGTAAGAAATATTAAGTATTGCCCTGGGGGTCGGGTGAGACTCTGTGTGATGTGTGACTGAGACGTACTTCTGTACGAAGCGAGTGTGGAGTCCTGATCCGCGGTTCCGTAGCTCCACGAGGGGTGCGGCCGGAGACGGACAAAGCGTGAGATAAGGGAGAGAAAGGAAGAGTCTCGGGAAATTTGGTGTATGGTACCCCTTGCACGGTAAAGTGCCTGGCAGTACACCCCCATTTTCCAGAATCGGAACTTTAGTGTGTGGTACCCTGCAGGAGGGAAATTTCTGTAGCAGCACACTGACAAGGGCTAGGAAAAATGGGAAATATGAGTTCCAGGGGAAAGGGAGATATCCCTGGGGGAGTGCCTACTGACAGTTCTTCCTGAAGAATGATAAGAAATTGGAAAAATAATCTCAAAATTAGAGGAGATGATAAAAGAAAAAAATGGTTAAATATTGTGCATCAGTCTGGACAAAAGAACCAATTAAGGAAACAGCAGTATTTTGGCCAAAATACGGGCCTGATGAAAATTCAGGCTTTAAATTTATGTGTAAACAATAAAATTCCTTTTTTTTCGGAGAAGGAGCCAAATTATGCTCCCTATAATCCTAATATTGCACCGGTGGCAGCAGCAGTCGCTCCAGGAAGGGAGACAGGGACTGCAATTAACACTGTCCCTAGAGAAGAGCGTACTCTAGGCTCTGGCAAGAATTAGAACAAGGTAGAAGAGATATTGAGAATTTTGCCTTCCCTGATACTAACAGTACTAACACTAACTGTGTATCCTCTTAGGTGAACTCCCCCCTCTCCTTACCGGCAGAGAGATGTTAGGGGTTTTAAGAAGGAGATGAAGTCTTTAATTGAGGACCCCATCAGGCTAGCTGAGCAATTAGACCAGTTCCTAGGACCTAACTTATACTCTTGGGGGGAAATGATGTCTATACTAAGTATATTGTTTACAGGGGAAGAAATGAGAATGATCAGGAGAAGAGCTGCTATACAAGAATGGGAAGGAGCTCATCCTCCGGGACTGGGGGTAATACCAGCAGAGCAGAGGTGCCCACTTGCCGATCCTGGCTGGAGTGGTGATAGTGCGCAGCGCAGGGGTCATGTGGGAGACTTGGGGTCGGGGTGGGGGAGTGTTCGGGGGTGAGTCCCGAGGACCCGGTATCCCAAGGGCTCTTGAAAGTTCATTTTGTGATTAAAGCCTGGCAAGATACACAGAAAAAGCTCCAGAAGGTGGGGGGATGTAGTGAACAGTCACTGTGGGGGGCCCTCCTGCGGGAGGCCCTGGAGGTGTATGTCAGGAGGGGAGATGAGAAGGAAAAGCAGAGAGCGAAACTAATGGTATTGACAGTGTAGTGACTTGCGGAAAACGGACTCCACAATCAGTAAGATTGTAAAGTAGGTATGTTTATTCAGCGCTGGGCAGCACGGGGGTTAGTCCCGCCAAAGTCGTGCGCGCCTGACGCGGCAACTTGCCTTGGTTATATGCAGTAAAGAGTTACATATGCATGAAGTTTCACAATACGCCTATACACATTCATAACCTGTCCCCGCTTCGTATTAAAATTAGTTCCAAGGAGTCATTTCCATAAACTCCTCCCATCTGCGCTTGCGCAGTGTATTCTGGTGGTGGTCGTCGGGGGTCGTGGGGATGAAGGTTGATGACGCTTCCTCGTCACCGCTAGTTGACCTCTTGTCTTTGCACAGACTCAGTTGCTCCTTGGCAACTTGTCCATCCGCAGGACCAGTTTCTACCAGTTTCTTAAGACAGGCTCACTCTCTTATTAGGAGACTGACCTTGGTAAGGGGCCCAAGGCTTCTTGCTTTAGTTAATTTCCACAATGCACCATAGTTAGCAAAGACACTAAGTAGCATCCTAGTTTAATGCCGTCAGCGCTCTATCTCTACTTGATAAGATTCTCCTAACTCCTTCTCTCAGTAGCAGGTAGTGAGGCAGAGGCTTGGAGAAAGAGGAAGGAAATTTTCAGGGGGAGTCAGGGCCAGTATAGAAAGGATAGGAAGAGAGATGAAGGAATGGCAGGCAAGGAAAGCTCAGGGACAGGCTTTGAAGTGTGGCCAGACTGGCCACTTCAAATAGGAATATCCGGAGTGGAAGAAGGAGGAGAGAAGGAAAATGGGATGAAATCTGGTATACTGATATGTTGTTTCAGCATCCTGGAGGGAGAAAGGTATGGAATTAAGTTGGCCAATGACTGAGACTTTGGTGAAAGTACAGGCTGGAGAAAGACAAAAAAGAAGTGTTAAAAGGGTTACTGAAGGTGTTAAAGGTGTGGTATGTAGTGTTTGACAGAGCTGTTTGAAGTTGAATGAGCAGGGAAAGAGGATGTAGGCATTATCTAAGTAACAGTATCAGGGAGGGACGGAGGGACGGGGTGGTGACGCGGGGGTGGGGGGGGCAGCCTGCTCCACCAGGGGCCTCTCCACAGGCCGCAGGGGGGCTTCGGCTCCGGTGCCTGGAGCGCCTCCTCCCCCTCCTTCTGCGCTGACTTTGGTGTCTGCGGGGAGGTTTCTCGCTTCTCGCTCTCCCAGCTGCTGTTGAGCAGCAGGTTTTTGTTTGTTTTTTTGTTTCTTTTCGTGGATGTGCTCTCACAGAGGCACGGACTGTGTTGCTCATGGCTTGGTTCTGGGCAGAGGTGGGCCCCTTTGGGGCCGGATGAAATTGTCCCTTATCTGCCACGGGGAGGCTTCTAGATTTTCTCGCGGGGGCTGCCACTGCAGCCCCCCCCCCGAACCTTGCCATCAAACCCAGTACACTGGGGCAGCTAGGTCATTGCTGGCCCGTAAAGTATCAGGGATTAAATTAACTAATGAAACCCTAAAAAGTGATGGGGGTAGAAGGGGCTGGGATAACAGTGCCACTTTTGGGGGATACCAAGCTGAGACTAGGGGATAAAATGATCACTGGGCAATTATTGTATGTACCCAAGGCAGGGACTAACTTGTTGGGAAGGGATTTGATGATGAAATTGGGCATTCAAATAGTAAATTGTTAGACTGGAATAACAGTGTTATTAATGGAGTGCTCTCAGGCCCTGAGAGCAAAGATATATTCACCTCTGACTGGAAAGACCCTGAAATGGGGGAGAAGCAACAATACAGATGGATGGTTTTACCTCAGGGGTTTACAGGGCCACCAATTTATTTGGGTAAGTTCTAGAACAGATTTTGGAGCAATTACAACCTCCCGAGGAGGTATTACTGTTACAAATATGTGGATGATCTTTTATTGTCAGGACAGGAGAAAACAGTTGTGAAGGAAGCTACTAACAAGCTATTCAACTTTCTGGGAAAGCAGGGCTGGGGAGTATTGAAAAATAAATTACAATATGTAGAAAGAGAAGTCAGGTATTTAAGGCATCTAATGTCTGAGGGAAAACGGAGAATAAATCCAGAGAGGATTCAGGGAATTGTTGAAAACTAAGAAAGAACTAAAAAGCTTTAAGAGAAAGATTTTTTTAAGGAATCAGGAGCCATGAAGTCTGAGGGAAAATGGATACTCCGTGATGGGAGAGAAATGCTGAATAAAGCACCAATGAGGCAAATATTAACTGTTTTACATCAAGAGAGTCATTGGGAGGTGCAAGCAGTGTGTGATGTTGTGCTAAGAAAGTATGTCTGTGTAGGAATATACACTTTAGTGAAGCAAATATGCAGAGGATGTACCATATGTCAAAAGGCAAATAAAAAGGTCATCCGTAACCCACCTAGAGGGGGACGGGAGCCAGGGATTCGACCTTTCCAAAGTATACAGGTAGACTTTACTGAGTTACCTAAAGCAGGGAGACTTAAGTACTTGTTTGTCCTAATTGACCACGTGACTGGATGGGTGTAAGCTTTCCCTTCCCTATCTGCCACTGCGAACACTGTGGCTAAGGTATCACTCGAGCAAATGGTCCCTAGATATGGGATAGTTGAAAACATTGATTCAGATCAAGGAAGTCATTTCACTTCACAAGTACTGCAAGGGTTAATGCAGGCCTTAGAGATTGAATGGGATTTTCACACCCCCTGGCACCCCTCCTCTTCTGGGAAGGTGGAGCGAATGAACCAGACATTAAAGAAGCAATTAACTAAATTAGTGTTAGAAACCCAACTTCCTTGGGTAAAATGCTTACTCCTCCAGGTTCACACAGCACCAAGAAAGGATATAGGAATTTCACCATATGAGATGCTGTTCGGATTGCCCTATCTGGGCAGAAGGGATGAGATACCACAATTCGAAACAAGAGAGTTTTCTTAAGAACTGTATTCTGGGGTTGTCCTCTTCTTTGTCATCTCTCAGGACCCGTGGGCTGTAGGCTCAAACTCCACCTTTGGAATTCCCCATTCACCACCATCAACCAGGAAATTGGGTCCTGATTCGGACCTGGAAAGAATCAAAACTCCAGCCTGAGTGGGAAGGACTTTTCCAAGTACTACTAACCACTGAAACAGCCGTAAGAACTGTGGAAAAAGTTTGGACTCACTATACTCAAGTGAAAGCATCCGTCGACCCTAGTACCTGGGAAGCTGTTCCCACAGAAGACTCGTTGGAAGCTGAAATCGAAGAGAAAAATCTCATACTGGACTCTGAGCAGGATAAAAGCTTACAATTGTAAACTAACCTTTTATTTTCACAGGTAACTAATGAGTGTGACTTGTGATTGAGAGAAAGGACAGACCTATAGTGAATTGAAGTGCTCCCAAGGGGTTTTTGTTCTAGTAGTAGTGTACATATATCTTATTCTTTGTATTGATAATTATTTGGAAACCTAACGGTTAAAAATAATGACAGGGAAAAATCAATTATTAATTTTGTTTCTAGTGATTGTAGGCCTCAGAGAAGGCCTTGGTCAATTGGCAACTTGGAAAAGGCATGACCAGATAATAGTAAGACGGGATACCCCGTAAAAATATGGGTGAATGTGACAGAGGGTTATGTACCACAATCCGTCATGTTTGATGCTTGTGAGGTGTTAGCTTGTGGAGATTTAAATGCCCAACAACAATTGAGCAGAGAGAATAAATAACTGGGAGAGACCCAACAGCCAGATTGAGAATAGCTGTATGGAAACGATCCTCTATTGCCATCAGAGAAAGGGAGAAACTCAAGGAGAAAACAGGAGAGAAAACAGGAGGCCCTCTTTGAAATGCGGCAGTTCAAACATTTGAGATTGAAACAGGGTATGGGGATGTGAATGCCTGGATAGAATGGGTCAACTATACTGTCCAGAGTCTCAACCATAGCAATTGCTATGCTTGTGCCTCAGGATGACCGATTGCCCGGATAGTGCCCTTCCCATTGGGGTGGACCAAGGATTCCCAGGGGATGCGATGTTTGATTGCATTGTACCAAGAAAAGACTGCCAGGGGAAATGAGGCCTGTAAGTCTCTCTCTTTGCTGTTCCCTTCCTTGCGTGATAGCAATATCAGGGTTCCCCCTGTATTCTCTACAGCTATAGGTAACCATACAGCTTGCCTCTCACGGCAGGGTGTGAGTGCTACCCGTCATCTGGGAGAATTTGCCTTGTGCACGAGGACCTTGAATGCTACCAAGGACTTGATGGGAAACTGCTCAAGACTTGAGATCCCCAGGGCAGATCTCTGGTGGTACTGTGGAAGGAAGATCTTACGGTCCACCCTACCATCTAACTGGGGAGGCAATTGTGCACTTGTTCAATTAGCTATACCCTTCACCCTGGCATTTGAAAGAGAAACATCACAAATACCCAGAAGAAGTAAAAGAGGCTTAGGAGTATCATTTGATGATAGAGCGTACATAGATTCTATTGGGTGCCTAGAGGAGTTCCTGATGAACATAAAGCCAGGAATCAAATTGCTGCAGGGTTTGAGTCACTGTTCTGGTGGGTAACAATCAATAAGAATGAGGACTGGATTAATTATATTTATTATAATCAGCAGAGATTCATAAATTATACAAGGGATGCGATAAGAGGAATCGCTGAACAACGAGATGCCACCAGCAAAATGGCTTGGGAAAACAGAATAGCATTAGATATGATGCTCGTGGAGAAAGGAGGTGTGTGCGTGATACTGAGCAACTGTTGTTGCACTTTTATACCCAACAATACTGCCCTGGATGGCACAGTAACTAGAGCATTGCAAGGGCTTACCACCCTTGCCAGTGAATTGGCAGAAAACTTAGGAACAGGCACTTCCATCACAAGATGTTTGGAATCTTGGTTTGGTAAATGGAAAGGGATGGTAATGTCCATATTTACGTCCTTGATTGTAGTAGCAGGAGTTTTGACAGCCATTGGTTGTTGCATTATCCCTTGTGTAAGAGGACTAGTACAGTGGTTAATTGAAACTGCGCTCTTGAAACAAATGACCATGGAGCCACCATCTTACTCAGATAAGGTGATGATATTAGAGGAGATGGAAAGCAAATAAAGTGAAGAAGAGGAAGATATCTACCAAATTACATGTTAGAGAAAAGTTTTGCAAAAATCAACAATTTATAAAGAAAAAAAGGGGGGAATTGTGGGAATAAAAATGTTGTTTCTGCAGAGTTAAATTGTTTAAAGGTAAGGAATGGGGTATTGAGATATGCTTGCAGTGATAAGAAAACTTAGCAGGCGACCTTGTAAAATGCAGACAACCAGACTCCTTAGAACAATTAGGTGAAGATCATGGTGTCAAGTCAAGTCAGATAAGTGAAAAAACATTACCACTTCAAACAGTAAAAAAGTCATAAGACATTAGAAATTTAACAGGCCGGCAACTGAAGGCCATGTATTGTCTGTGAAGCATCGGATAGGTTGTGAACCTGGATTACCCAGTCAATGGGGAAACAGGGGAGGGTCCTGGTCATCGAGAAATAAAGTATATAAACCGTACTGTGTGACTAATAGGTGCGCTCCTGCTTGTGGGATGCCCGCCATTGCAATCGCGAATAAATTACTACTTCACTGAGATCCTCGCCTGAGCCTAAGTTATTGGCTACAGAGTGTTTCTCACATAACTAAGCAGATGTTCTAGCTTCAGTTGATCTAAATGTCAGTTACCCATCATAAAATAGAAATATTACCACAGTTACAACTTGCTAGGATCTTCTAAAGGTAATTTTTGTGAAGCACTGTGGTGTTTTAGTGATGGTCATGTGTAAGAGCTAAGGAAATAATTTATTTTCATAGTAGCCTATTGCTTTGTCTGCTGTCACTAAGTGAGCCATTGTTCTTTACCCTGGATATGGCAGGAACTCTGGGGGAATCTGTGATCATGTAATTAAAGATTCTTGTGTAATATAAATATGTGGAAGTCTACTAAACTTTGCATTCTTGTTTTTAGGGTTTTTAAACCCTACAACAAAGGGTTTTAGTGTTTCTGAACCCTTAGTTCAACAGGGGGAGTGCAAAGTCCTGCACCTGTGAAGGAATAATCCCAGGCACTAGTTCATGATGGGAACCAACCAGCTGGAAAGCAGCTTTGCAGAAAAGGACCTGGGGGTGCTGGTGGACAACTTGAACATGAGCCAGCAATGCACCCTTGTGGTAAAGAAGGCAAATGCTGTGGAGAGGTCAAGGGAATTGGTCCTTCCCCTATTCTGAGACCTGGTGAGGCCACACCTGGAGTCCTGTGTCCAGTTCTGGGCTCCCCAGTACAAGAGAGACAGAGACCTACTGGAGATGGTCCAATGAAGGGCCACGAAGATTCTTAAGGGACTCAAATATCTCTCCTAGGAGGAAAGGCTGAGAGACCTGCGGCTGTTTAGCCTAGAGAAGAGAAGGCTCACAGGGGACCTTATCAAAGTATGCAAATACCTGAAGGGAGGGTGTAAAGATGATGGAGCCAGGATCTTTTTAATGGTGCCCAGTGACAGGACAAGAGGCAATGGGCACAAAGTGAAACACAGGACGTTCCACCTGAACATCAGGAAACACTTCTTTACTGTGCAGGTGATGGAGCACTGGAACAGGTTGCCCAGAGAGGTTGTGGAGTCTCCATCCTCAGAGATATTCAAGAGCCATCTGGACATAGTTCAAGAAAATCGGGTCTAGGTGTCCCTGCTTGAGCAGGGAGGTTGGACAAGATGACCCCTAGAGGTCCCTTCCAACCTCAACCATTCTGTGATTTTGTGAATCAAGTGCTCAAATGTCTTTTTAACAGGTTTTGTGAAGGTAATATTTCTTTTTAAATGCTTCTGGTTTTCTCTTTTGTGTTAAGCTCTACTTAAGTACTCTTATATTGAAATATGCGTTAGTGCTTTTTAGGGCTTTCAGCAGTTTTCTTAATGATTGTATGCCAAGCTAACATACCTGGTTTAGTAGAACTTTCCAGTATAAAAATGTCCTTACTATTGAGTTCTTTGTGCTTCCTGTTATAAGTGCCACAAACTTTTCTTAATGTGATCTTTCATCTTTCTTTTAATGTGTTTTCAGTCCTCCTGTTCACCGTCAGAGAGCAAGAAGGGATCTTCTGTCTCGACATAATTCTATTAGCCAAGATGAAAACTATCGCCATCTCTCCTATGGACAGCAGCAAGCAATAGAAGATCCCCAAACTTTTCACCCTCCAAATATATCCCATCATATGTTTCACCCAGCTGCTCACCCACCACAGCAGAATTCAATGATGGTTGATATTCATGATCAGGTAAGAGCGTGTTGAGAACATGGATGCACATAACTCTGTGTATGCCTCCCCAAAGAGAGCAAATCAGTGAACTGTCCTCGACAATTTAGTTGGCAATGGAGACCATAACACTTAACTCCTATTAGTCCTCCTGTAAGACATCTAAGTAGCATGAGTATATAGATTTGCAGCATTCAGTTAAAAATAATACATTTGTAACTTAAGAGAAAAATCTAGACTCTAATAGAAAAAAGTGAGTTAACAATCTGTCAATGTATGGTTGGCACAGTTCTGAAGGTCTCTGCATCCCACATTTGAAATGTGACACTTCTGTGAGAAACACTCTGTAGCCAATCACATAGGCTCAGGTGAGGATCTCAGTGAAGTAGCATTTTTTTATTTTCGCGATTGCAATGGCGGGCGTCCCACAAGCAGGAGCACGCCTACTAGTTACATAGCACAGTTTATATACTTTATTTCCTCGACGACCAGGACCCTCCCCTGTTTCCCCATGGACTGGGCAGTCCAGGTTCACAACCTATCTGACGCTTTACAGATAATACTTGCAAAAACATTTTTATTCCCACACTTCTTCTTCTGAAGTTAATTCAGTTTACAATATGGTATGGTAATAATGTATTTTCCTTCATTGCATATGAAGTACCTTTCTTAGCTTAAAGTGCTTTCTTTATGTAGTTGTCATGTAAAAGGGGACTTATCAGTGTCCTGGTTTCAGCTAGGATAGAGTTAATTTTCCTCCTAGTAGCTGGTAGGGTGCTGTGTTTGGGATTTAGGATGAGAATAATGTTGATAACACACTGATGTTTTAGTTGTTGCAGAGCAGTGCTTACACTAAGCCAAGGACTTTTCAGTTTCTCGCTCTGTCCTGCAAGCAAGGAGGCTGGGGGTGCAGCAGGAGCTGGGAGGGGACAGACCCAGGACAGCTGACCCAAACTGGCCAAAGGGGTATTCCATACCATCTGATGTCATGCTGAACAATTAATATGGGGGGGCTGGCCAGGGTGGGGGGGACCACTGCTCGGGGATGGGATGGGCATCGGTCAGTGGGTGGTGAGCAATTGCATTGTGCATCACTTGCTTTGTACATATTATTATTATTACTATTATAATTATTGTTTCTCTTCCTTTTCTGTCCTATTAAACTGTCTTTATCTCAACCCACCAGCTTTTACTTTTTTTTTCCTGATTCTCTTCCTGCACCCTACTCCAGAGGGAGGGTGAGCGAACAGCTGTGTTGTGCTTAGCTGCCTGCCAGGTTAAACCACAATAGACTTTTTGGCACCCAAAATGAGTCATGAAGGGTTGAGATAACAACAGATCTGACCAGAGTGTGTTAAAACAAAACTGTTGTAATCATTAGATCGGTTTAATAGTTGCTAATCACAACGTCGATTCTTTTGATAGCAGGTCTGCTGTGCCTGTTTTTTGAATTGAGTTATATAGCACATTACTTACTGTATGTGTTCCCCGTTGTGCTGTTTATCATTTCTGGGGGCTGGTGAGACAGGGAACAAGATGAAGGATGTTGATTCCGTAGGTCTTAGCCAGCACAATGGTATGTCAACGATCCCAAAGATAAGGGGGTAAAAGACTGTATGCATAGATAAGGGAACCAGCAAGAAATGGCTTGACTGATGGAGTCTGTCAAAGAAAGGAAGGGTCAGGAATTTAGCAGCGACTCCTGGCCTTCATCAAAAGATCACCAGAGTACGCCAGAGGACCACCCAAAGACTCCAGTATGCATGCGAATAGGGACGGGAACCTACGTTAATGATTCTTCACTTGATGAATATACAGGAGACTTACGGGAAAATAAATGAATATGTATTTATCCCACTAATATAAGCACACTGCCAGTAACCCTTGGTATGTGTGTGTGTTAGGTGGAGTGATCCCCCACACACCCAGCACCGTAATAAAGAATACCTGCTTAATAACTTTGGTTATTCAGTTTTCACTGCGTCACTGGTTTGAGGTTATTATTTTGCTGTACTGTGTAACACTGGCTTATGATATTAAAAATTGCTAGTCATTAGACTAATTCCAGGCTGAGGGAGTTAGGTTTGTTCAGCCTGGAGAAAAGAAGGCTCCAAGGACACCATATAGTAGATTTCCAGTACCTAAAGGGGGCCTACAGGAAAGCTGGGACGGGACTCTTCATCAAAGAGTTTAGTGATAGGACTAGGGGTAATGGTTTTAAACTGAAAGAGGGTAGATTTAGATTAGGCATTAGAAATAAGTTCTTAACTCAGAGGGTGATGAGGCACTGGAACAGATTGCCCAGGGAAGTTGTGGATGCCGCATCCCTGGATGTGTTCAAGGCCAGGTTGGATGGGGCTTTGAGCAACCTGGTCTAGTGGGAGGTGTCCCTGCCCACGGCAGGGGGGTTGGAATTAAATGATCTTTAAGGTCCTTTCCAACCCAAACTATGCTGTGTGATTCTGTGTAACTTGGTATTTGTACTCAGCACTGTTGTCACGTCCATACTTCAGAAACTATATCTCAGAAACTATTAATAATTACACCTTTTAACTTTCTTACTCAGAGAGCCAATCTATGGAGGGAAAAGGGGGGATACTTTTCCCCACTTCTTCACTCTCCCTTTCCTCCAGGCTAGTTACAATAGCACTTCAAAAATTTGAATATCCTTGGGATGTTCAAACCAGCATGTTGTTATTGTTATGTCTCCTGAATGCGCTTCAGAATTTGTTTAAGGTTAAACAACTACTTAGGAATCTCATCTGGAGATATGTCCTGAGGCGGGATAGTTATGAGTGCCAAGGAGTGTGGGAGGATATGGGCAGGCATCTAGAGCAGTGGGAGCCTCCAGTGCTTTGGAAATTGACCCCTGAAGAAGTGCAAAATCCTAAAAAGCTGGCAGAATGCTTGAAAAAGGTCTGTCGTCATCCTGGCAATTCCAAAGAAATACAAACTTTCTTAGGTGTCGTGGGTTTTTGGAGAATGCACATTTCAAATTACAATGTTTATAAGCCCACTCAGTCAAGTGACCTATAAGAAGAACAATTTCAAATGGGGCCCCGAGCAATGACAAGTCTTTGAACAAATTAAACTGGAGGTAGTACATGCAATAACCCTTGGGCCAGTCCGAACAGGACCAGATGTAAAGAATGTGCTCTACACTGCAGCTGGGGAGAATGGCCCCACCTGGAGCCTCTGGCAGAAAGAGCTTTGGGGAAACTCTAGGTCGACCCCTAGGGTTTCGGAGTCGGGGATACAGAGGATCTGAGGCCCGCTACACTCTAACCGAAAAAGTGATTTTGGCAGCATATGAAGGGGTTTGACCTGCTTTGGAAGTGGTTGCTACTGAAGCACAGCTCCTTCTGGCACCCCAATTGCCGGTGCTGGGCTCGATGTTCAAAGAAATGACCCCTCTACACATCATGCAACTGATGCTATGTGGAGGAAGTGAGCTGCACTGATTACACAGTGGGCTCGAATAGGAAACCGCAGTCGCCCTGATGCAGTGAAAACTCAATAACCAAAGTTATTAATCAGGTATTCTTTATTATGGTGCCGGGCATGTGGGGGATTGCCCTAGAAAGAGGCTACCAATTGCCTCTGTTCATCTTCTGAAGCCAGATCCAAACTTTTTCTCATTGCATTTCAAAGTTCGTCCAAAAATTCTGCAGGGGTTTCTTTCGGACCTTGTTGGATACTATACAGGGTTGAATGATTTAAAGCTTTCGGAACCACGTTCTCAATTCCCAATTTAAACAGATTTCATTATTTACGTAACCATTCATAATTTCTGGGGCGATTAGGGTCCCAGTGGGGGGGTCAGTCAGGGGAATGCAATCATCTACAGTTCCCTGAGCCATCCTGATGCAGTGAAAACTCAATAACCAAAGTTATTAAGCAGGTATTCTTTATTACGGTGCTGGGTGTGGGGGGGATCGCTCTGCGTAACACACACACACCAAGAGTTACTGGCAGTGTGCTTAGTGGGACAAATACATATTCATTCCTTTTCCCGTAAGTCTCTTGCATATTCATCAAGTCTCCGAAGAATCATTAACATAGGTTCCCGTCCCTATTCCCGTCCCATCCCTATTCTGATGAAGGCCAGGAGGCTTCCTTGCTGCTAAACTTCTGACCTTTCCTTTCTTTGACAGACTTCAGCAGTCAAGCCAGTTCTTGCTGGTTCCATTATCTATGCATACAGTCTTTTACTCCCTTATCTTTGGGGTCTTCCTGTCCTTGTGATTAACATACAGTTGTTCTAGCTAAGACCTATGGAAACAACATTCTTTATCTTGTTCACTGTCTCAGCCCAGGAATCTTGGAAGTGATTATGGACTGGCCAGAAGGCAAATATTTTGTAATATCACCAGAGAAGAAGGTGACACGTGTTGAAGAAACCTCACTAACAAGCTACCAGAAAATGAGAAGCAATTTGCCCTGTTCATAGATGGATCCTGTTGTATCGTGGGAAAGCATCAGAGGTGGAAGGCTGCTGTTTTGAGTCCTACATGACAAGTTGCAGAAACTGCTGAAGGAGAAGGGAGGTTAATAAAATTTATTACTGATGTGCGGAAAGCAAACTCCACAATCAGTAAGATTGCAAAGTAGGTATGTTTATTCAGCGCTGGGTGGCACGGGGGGTAGTCCCACCAAAGTCGTGCGCACCCCAGCACGGCACTTGCCTTGGTTATATGTGGTGAAGAGTTACATACGCATGAAGTTTCTTGAGATGCCTATATATATGCGTGACCTATCCCCGCTTTGTATTAAAATTAGTTCCAGGGAGTCATTTTCATAGATTCCTCCTATCCACGCTTGCGCAGTGTTTTCTGGTAGTGGTTGCCGGGGATCGTGGGGATGAAGATTAGTGAGTCTTCCTCGTCACCGCTGGTTGACCTCCCATCTCAGTGCAGACTCATAAGCTTCTCAGCTTCTGCTTAAACTGCAGATTCGATTTCAGTTGGTTCTTGAAATGTGCTTCCTGTTTTCTATCAGGAACTGTTTTTCGTGGGGAATCCCAGAATTTCCTGCCTCAGTTTCTTTGCACAATAGATAGCGGAAGATATAGTACATGTCCCTTACCTGTCTTATTTACTAAAATTCTTTTGGCTTCCTTTCACATGCCCATTAGCCTATTTTATCTACTAAAATTCTTTCAGCCTCCTCTCAGTCCCCCCTTTTCAAGAGGATTAGTAAATTCTTTTACTATTTTAATACAGTGTTTCTTTCGTCCAGCATTCTCTCAAAGCATTCGTTGGACTCCAATTTTTATCTTAATTGATTCTTCTTCCTCACTATAGGAGTCTCCCATATTCTTAAAACACCACAAGGCACATCGTATTACTATGCCAGGTGCAATGGACAAAATTACGACTATGATTATTGTGACAAATAGCTGTTTCAGCCAAGTTAAATTCGGTAGCCAAGAAGTTGATTTTTCTAACAAATCTGTAATCCCCCAAGAGGAATCATCCTGAGCTACTGCATGTAGGATTTTTTTTCCCCCAAATTTTTCCCAAATCTGTCTCCGTTTTTGCTTGTTTACATGTACACAACAAGTCTGATTTATTACTGTACATAGTTCCCCTTCCTTAGCTAAAAGCATGTCCAGTCCCATTCTATTTTGGAGCACCACTTTATGTAGGGACGAAACCTCCTCTTGCAATGCTGAAAGAGCATCGGCTGTAGCATTCTCAATGGTTTCTAGTGTGGCTAAAATATTTATGATAGCTTTCTCTAATTCACTCACTCCCAAGGATGGAATCAACCATCTAACGGAACTGTGGAACCCCGTGGGCCTTATTACAAGGGGATTATCTGGGACAGCATGGGTCTGCCTCCATAAAGTCCGAATTATTCCCAGGGGCGGTTCAGTAAAAATACCTCCTCGTGGGTTAAGATAGCCTCCAATACAATGACCTTTCCAATTTGAGGGGAGGCTTTTTCTGGCATGCCCGTCTCCACACAATCAATTAAACCCCTTCTGTAACTTGCAAATTTGTGTGAGGGGATTGAGGCCACGACCATCATGCCTCTTTTTATCAGCACGTCCTGACTCTTGCACCCGACTCTTTAATTTCAGTAAGATTAAAAATTCCCACATATTCTGCCGTGTTACAATTATCAGGTTCCTGGGCTAGCCAACTAAGTGGACCTGTACCCATGCACGGGAACTTGTCATTTAAACATTAACTTTCCCACGTGGGAGTAGTTCAAATCTCTCCCCTAGATGTTCATAATCATCCTTGCCAAATGGACATGTTCCATTTCTTCGGTGTGCAAAGGTTAGTGTCCAATTCATACTGGGTATTCCCCATACAGGAAATTCCAGGTTACCTTTAGGCAGTTGCCAACAGTCAGAAAGGTTAAAACTATTGCTCACCGCTTGGGTGAGTTTCACATAAGTATTTTGTTCCCACTGTTCGGTTTTCTGATTCAATAATTAAGACCGTGAAAAACCTAGTTTTCCAGGCTGCACCTGAGTAACCTTCCATGGAGTCCTGGGAGCCTTTTTCACTCTGGTGTGATGAATCCAGGCGTTTTGCTCCTTAATCTTGATTGCCGTGGAAGAAGTAAGGAGCACTTGGAATGGTCCCTCCCACTGTAGTTTCAAAGTTTTTTCTGCAAGAGACTTTACATACACATGATCCTCAGGCTGTATATCATGCACCGGCCCATCTAGTCCTCTACCCCGCGTCCCACTCACATGTTTTCCAATCTCATTCAGCTGTTTGCCCAAGGCCACCATATAGGATGCCATAATTTCATCCCCTGCTTGCATAGATATTCCCCCTTGTATTCCATGAGGTCTTCCGTATAAGATTTCGAAAGGACTCAACCCTTCCTTCACTCTCCGTTTAGTTCGAATGCATAAAAGAGCTAGGGGAAGAGACTGAGTCCAGGCCAAGTTCACATCCTGTCCCAGTTTTACAATTTGTTGTTTGATTAAGTGGCTCGTTTTTTCTACTTGACCACTTAACTGAGGGTGATATGGAGTATGTAGTTGCCAGTCTATACCCAGACGGCGGCTAGTTTGTTGTACCACCCTTGAGATGAAGTGTGACCCCCTGTCAGAAGATATAGTCATGGGGATCCCGAAATGTGGTATTATTTCTTGTATCTTAATTACCTCCCGAGCCTTGGCTGTTCTAGTCGGGAATGCTTCTGGCCATCCTGAAAAGGTGTCAGTTACTGATACCCCCCTTTTCTTGGGAGTTTGAAAAAAATTAATTTACGACTGTTTGGAGCGTGATTCCTGTCTGTGGTTTATTTTTCAGCTCCCCAGCATGCTTTATTATGTTCTACAATTACCATTCAATTTAATATCACAATTCTCCCATCATTTATTTACGTTAAACCTGTAGGTAACATTTTCCATTTACATCCTAGAATATTCTACTTCATTTTCTAAAGCTTTTGTTAATGCCTGGTTTTCTGTTCCTGGTACTAGTGCCAAAATTTGACTCTCAGATGCCCGTTCTGCCACCCCTTTGGCTCCTGCATCAGCCAATCTATTTCCCCTTTCAATATCAGTATCCCCTAGTTGATGTCCTTAATGTCAACTTTAGTAGGCAGGTATACTGCTTGGAGTAATTTCATTATCTCTTCTGCATGTTTAATTGAGGAAGATAAAAGTCCTCTCTCCTTCCAAATTGCCCCGTGTGCATGCACCACACCAAAGGCATATTTCAAATCTGTCCAAATGTTTACGAGCTCAAAAGCTCTTATCAAGGCAATGATTTCCACCTTTGGGACTGATGTTTGTTACCGCATATCCTGAGGCGAAGTCCCTGGCAGATGAAGCTGAGGGGTGTATCCTTTAAGTCTGGTTCCATGTCCATGGTTTTGATGCAGTCATGAATGGGTGATCTGGAAACTCTGTAAGGAGGCTGGGTTCACAGTATTAGTGCCGAAAACATTTAGTAAAGTAATAGTCCATTATACACGTTCCTTTTCTTCTTCAGTAGCTATCATTTGCGTATTGCAACAGTGTCCCCTTTTCCCGAAGGGGTCTTTCAAGCTTCAAGATCACAGTTCCCGAATATGGTGGGGCTATTCTTGAACACCTGTGGTAACACTGTCCACGTACGCTGAGTTTTCCATCCTCTATTAGGATTTTTCCCATTCAAAGGCAGAGTTTCTGGCTTTCAGTTGCCACGGGCAGGCAGAAAGAGGCATCCTTTAAATCTAGTACCATGAACCAAACTTGACTGTTTTTGTAATTCCAACCATTTTTCCCAATTTAAATTTCAAGCATTGCAAAAAACGCCTTTTCCTGTTGGCCAGTTGCTCCTATTACATTTACAGACTAATTAACAGAGAGAAAGAAGCTCCCGTAACCAACAAAAAATTCAAGCTTCTCTCTTCGTTTCCTAGCTTTATTTCAACTGGTGGACCTGCTAGGGTAGATGCCCCAGGTCCCCGTCATTCCTGACTGTTGTAAGTTTGTCCTGCAGCCTAAGACAATTTCTTTCTGATATCAGGGGCCGATTGCCCTAGAAAGAGGCTAGCCAATTGCCTCTGTTTGTTTTCTGAAGCCAGGTCCAAATTTCTGTTTGTTTGCTTTTTTTGTGTGTGTGGTTTTTTGTTGTTGTTGTTTTTTTCTTCATTACATTTCAAAGTTGGTCCAAAACTTCCATAGGGGTTTCTTTTGGACCTTGTTGGAACAGATTCTCAATTCCCAATTTAACCAGATTTTGGTATTTAATTTCCGGGGTGATTAGGGTCTCAGTGGGGGGTTAGGGGTTTCTTTTGGACCTTGTTGGAACAGATTCTCAATTCCCAATTTAACCAGATTTTGGTATTTAATTTCCGGGGTGATTAGGGTCTCAGTGGGGGGTCGGTCAGGGGAATGCAATCGTTGACAGTTCCCTGAGCGGTCCCATTGGCAATCTGAGCTCACACACGAACTCAGGTTGCTTTAAGAGTTAGCTGTTCCATGACAACTCTCTCGGACCCATCACGGTCCCTCTGCCCCAGAGGGCTCACACCCGTGATTTAGAGATCTCAGCCTCGGGTTGAGGCGGAACTATTAGCATTCCTACATGCTCTTTCCCTGCTCATTCAACTTCAAACAGCTCTGTTAAATACTACATGCCACACAACCTTTAACACCTTCAACAACCCTTTTAACACTTCCTTTATCTTTCTCCAGCCTGTACCTTTCTAATGCCAACACCAAAGGCTCAGTCAGGGGCCAACTTAATTCCATTCCTTTTCCTTCTAAGATGCTGAAACAACATATCAGTATACAACATTTCATCCTATTTTCCTTCTCTCCTCAAAAACAACATTAATTGCAAGACACCGTTATAGTCGGTTGATCCATAAAGTGGCCATTTAGCTTATATAGTGGCCACCGTTGATTGCAATACTTAGTGAAAGTCCTCTTGCTTTCTGTGCCCCCATTTCTAACAATATCCTTCCAATGTGCCGATATGCACCCAAGGAGGCTTTCTTTAAAACGTCTTTGTTTTGGATATTACCCATTTCCTTGATTTCCCATTCCCTTTTATTTATTTATATTAGTTACTGTCCCTTGTTTCAATTTCCACGCAAACCTTTTTATTGCAGGTTTTTACTATCTTTTCCTAATCTTCTTCCCAAATGTCCCAGTTCTCTGGGATTAAACTCTTTTTTCCACATACAGACTTTACTATTTCAGATTATTAATGAACCCCGTTCCAATCATAAATCCACAGGACTTCGGGAAAACACCTGAAGCACTCAGCCTTCCATCTTCTAGACAAACAATAACACCTTTTTCACAAAATTTACATTTCAACAGGACCGAATTTCAAGCCGAATGCTAATTTTTCTCATGCACTTTGTTAGTAAGCCCACACAAAACACGGAATTGCTCCTGTGTATCCATGCTCTCCCCCTTCTTACCAAATTCCCAGGGCTCAGGCCCGAACCACCAAAGAAGTGACTCTCCGTTCTACCACTTTGATAATCAGTCAGCCCCCCTCCCCCGATACTTGGGAAACTGACCAAACACCACAGTGAATATTCCAAATCTTCTAGATTGTTACTTAGATAGTGCTCCCGCTTTTCTCCTTGTCACACTCAAAACATTTAAGAACAAAATAGGATTACAAGACACACTGCCGGGCCCATATATTGGGCACCACCAATCAACACTTGGATAAAACAGCACTCCTTTTCGGTCTGTCATGCGCCTCTTTCGTCTCCGGCTGTTCCCCTCGCAGAGAATATGGAACCCCGGATCGGAACTTCGCACTCGCTTCACAGCAATGCTGCGTCTCACTCACAGCACAATCACGCAATCATACAGAGAGGCCTCTAGCACATCTCGTTCATACCACAAGAATATGTAATTTAAAACGATAACCAACCAAACAAGTATTGTTTCTGACTGTGTTCTTCGTGGAGTGACTCACTCCACAACGATACTTTGTTTCAAACACATACACTTACACAAATGCTTTCAACATGAGATACCCAGACATCCACAAATAAGACATTCAGTTATTAACACTCCAATAAATCACAATTTTGAGAGGCCCACTTACCCTTCTCCTGCTTCTTATATAGTCATTAGCAGGTCCGTCCTGGCTCCCAAAACTGGGATGCAGCGGTAACCTCGGATTTGCTTGATCTACTCCCAAGATCGCTAGCGGCTGTTCCATCGGTCAGCAAATGCCCCTTGACCACTCTATCGGTCACCTAATCTCCTTTGACCACTCTATTGGTCAGCCTGTAGGGTACCCTCCTCTCTTACGGGGACTATGCTGCACACCAGATGTCTCTGCGCGATTTACCAGCTGCCCCAGCCACGCGTACGACTTACAGGCCCTTCCTGTACTGTAAAACATACCGTTTGTCCGCAGCTTCAGGAGGTCCTTGTCTGCTCTTCGGGTGAGCGGCTGAGAGTGGAGTGCCCTCTGAGGAAAATACTCGGGGTGCACCTAGGGGCATCCGCTCCCCAGTCGATCCCGCAGCCGAGCAGAGCGTCTCCTGCCTGGCTTGCCAAACTGATGTGCGAAAAGCAAACTCCACAATCAGTAAGATTGTAAAGTAGGTATGTTTATTCAGCGCTGGGTGGCACGGGGGGTAGTCCCACCAAAGTCGTGCGCACCCCAGCACGGCACTTGCCTTGGTTATATGTGGTGAAGAGTTACATACGCATGAAGTTTCTTGAGATGCCTATATATATGCGTGACCTATCCCCGCTTTGTATTAAAATTAGTTCCAGGGAGTCATTTTCATAGATTCCTCCTATCCACGCTTGCGCAGTGTTTTCTGGTAGTGGTTGCCGGGGATCGTGGGGATGAAGATTAGTGAGTCTTCCTCGTCACCGCTGGTTGACCTCCCATCTCAGTGCAGACTCATAAGCTTCTCAGCTTCTGCTTAAACTGCAGATTCGATTTCAGTTGGTTCTTGAAATGTGCTTCCTGTTTTCTATCAGGAACTGTTTTTCGTGGGGAATCCCAGAATTTCCTGCCTCAGTTTCTTTGCACAATAGATAGCGGAAGATATAGTACATGTCCCTTACCTGTCTTATTTACTAAAATTCTTTTGGCTTCCTTTCACATGCCCATTAGCCTATCTTATCTACTGAAATCCTTTTGGCTTCCTTTCACATGCTCATTAGCCTATCTTATCTACTAAAATTCGTTCAGCCTCCTCTAACCTATTACTAACAAGCTAGAGAAGTGAGAAACAAAGAAAACAAACTAAAAACACCTCCCCCCATCCACCCTCTTCCACTTCCTCCCCCTGAGTGGCGCAGGGGAACAGGGGAATGGGGGCTGTGGTCAGTCTGTAGAACTTCACCTCTGCTGCTCCTTCATGGTCACTCTCTTCCCCTGCTCCAACTTGGGGTCCCTCCCACAGGATGCAGTTCCTGAACTGATCCTGCGTGGGCTTCCCACAGGCAGCAGCTCTTCAAGAACTGCTCCAGATATGGGTCCATACCACAGGGTCTATCCATCAGGAGCAAACTGCTCCAACATGGCTCCCCACGGGCAGCAGCTCCTGCCAGATCACCTGCTCCTGCGTGGTCTACAGGTCCATCCCACAGTCTGCTCTGCTGGGGGCTCTCCACAGGCCGCAGCCTCCTTCAGGTCAGAACCACCTTCTCCACCGTTTGCTCCTCCATGAGCTGCAGCATGGAAATCTGCTCCTCCGTGGTACACCTTGAGCTGCAGGGGCACAGACTGTTCCACCATGATCTTCTCCACAGGCTGCAGGGGAACTTCAGCTCTTGTGCCTGGAGCACCTCCTCCCTCTCCTTCTGCACTGACCTTGGTGTCTGTGATACTAAGTCAGAAGGACATATGGTTCTCTCCATGATAGAATAATAGAACCAAGTTTGAAATATTTTATGTTTAGTTAGATAGGAGGAAGACTAGGAACTCTGTATGTCTGGTGCTGCCTTACTTACTAATTAAGTCAGTCTTATCTGTAAGACCATACAGAATTGCATCCCAGGATGGGGGAGGGGGGCAAGATAACCCAGGCCTGGAGGATGTGCCTGTAAATAGGCCAGGAAGTCATGGTCTGTGCACGTCTTTGGATGTGTAAATGACTTAGCTTAATATGCATGCCTAAATTTGAACAATGAGTTAAGAAAGAATGAGATGGTCTGAGCATATGCAAGAACTGGGTTCAAGTAGCAAACACAGTGAGGAAGACTACCAAGGACCACCAGAGACCCCCAAAAGACCACCAGTAGAAACAGTTGTGCATGTGTCGTTTACATATTTTAACGAGTTACAGGAAATACTATGAATACGTTGAATATTTCTCGGAAATCTAATGAACATGTATATTTTGATTGTATATAACCCCTGTAGCTTGGACAATTCGGCACGCACACTAGGTGCGTGCCTTCATCTCTAACCTTGTTGTTCATACTGTTGTCTCACTTTTTTTTTCCTCACTCCTGTTATACAACTCAATCTGAATTTAGTAATATTTATTAAAGGCAAGTAAACAGCGCTGGGTGCGCGGGGAGTCTACGCTCTACCAACACGCACGCACAACCGTCGAACTTTCTAAATATATAGAACATTGCTTTTACGTATTCATAAGAAACCCGAGTACGCCTATACATATGTACAATCAGAAAAGGTATCCATTGAAACATAAACATGGCAAAGTTTTCCGAATTCTGGCAAGTGTTTAACAAACACTTCTTTAAGTCTATTACTATTAATGTCCATGACTGGGGGAACATAGTTGGAGTTGGTAATCCTGGTTGAAGTGCTCCCATATCTTCCGTGACTTCATTAATCTTTCTCAGATCATATAACAGTCTCCATTTTCCATTCCTTTTCTTGATTACAAACACCAGAGAATTCCAGGGCTAGTCGTGGGAACAATATGTCTCGCTTTAAGTTGTTAAGCAACTCGGCCTTCGGGCCTTATGTATCCTATTCCTCCCGGATCGAAGGGAAACAGATCCGGCTCCTTTTCAGGGCCTATAGGGCCTGGATCAAAAGGAACGTCCAGGTCACCAGGGGGCGTAACAGCAAAGGCCTGCGATGGCAGTAGCGGCGGGGGGGGCGATGGTGTAGCAGAAGGATCGGTGGACGAGCCCGCAGCTCCCTCACTATCTGGCAAACCACACGTTTCTGATTGTGGTCGCACACGGCTCTTTAAGGCCTCAGAGATTGCTCGCCAGGTGCCGAGCAATCCCACCGCAACCTTGTCGTTTTTAGTAGCAGAGTCCCACACCTTGACCTCAGTTTGGTCCCATGTTTCAGGATCATAAACTGTCTGATTGTTAATAAAGGGAATAAGCTGTAAGGTTACCAGGACAGTCTTTGTTTCTAAGGACGTATGATTCCCCATAATGCGCAACTGCTTACCTTCGGCCAGCGAGGGGCAGTTGTGTGCGCGGGTCCGCTTCTCTCAGCTTGAGCTTCCTTCCAGCTCCGGTGCGCCTATTTCCAGCGACTTTCTATACGAGCTCCTTTGAGCGGTTTGCTGAGTTTGGCCGAACCCATCTTCATTAGGCGATCAATGTCCCCGTTCCTGTCCTGGTCCCTGTTCTGTTAGCCTGTCCCTGTTCCTGTTGTTCATGTCCCTGTTCTTGTTTTCTTCAGGTCCCTGTTCGGGTGCCATTTGTGGCGTAACGACCACACGGACACCAGGGTTCTTTTAGGATCAGTAACTGCTACTTCTTTATTAATGACATAACTTCATTATATATGTGTTACATCCCATATTGAGGACGGGCTCCCTTCTTATACCATTCGCCCCACAGCAGTCCTTTTCCACTAACTCTTCATTGGTCAAACAACTTCGCCCGGCAACAAGCAAACCCCCAGCAACTTCCATGCCTTAACGGCGGGAGAACAAGCAACCCGAGACGGCATGGCGTCTTCTGAATCACCCTTCTTTGTTCCCTCTAAACTCTTTACATTCCTGATGGCCTCATCGTTAAGAGTCTGATGTTATCCCCAACCATGGGGCTTGTCGACCCCCATGGCCACACTCCCACATCTCCCCCTTCTTTATTAACATCAACCATCTTCTTGACACGAATTATTACTCCATGTATCACAGGAGTATCCGGAGTGGAAGAAGAAGGAGAAATTGTTTGCTATTATAAATTCAGAATAGGGGAGTCAGGGCTTCTCAGAAAGCTAGTCCCACTGAGAGCCCTTGATAAATTAAAAGGTCTCAAGGGTTGAGATAAGGACAGGGAGATCACTCTACAATTATCGTCATGGGTAAAACAGACTTAGCATAGGAAGATTAATAAAATTTATTACCTACTGCTGATGGGCTGGAGCAGTGAGAAACAAAGAAACAAGCTGAGGGCACCTTCCCCCATCCACTCTCTTCCACATCTTCCCTGCCCTGAGTGGGGCGGGGGGGCGGAGTGGGGACTGTGGTTGGTCCGTGGTGCTTCATTTCCACCACTCCTTCAGGGTCGCTCTCTCTCCTGCTCTGGCGTGGGGTCCCTCCCACGGGTTGCGGACTTTCCTAGGCTGGTCCTGTGTGGGTTTCTCCACAGGCAGCGGCTCTTTGAGAGCTGCTCCAGGTGTGGGTCTGTGCCGTGGGGTCCATCCGTCAGGAGCGGGTTGCTCCGGCTTAGGACCCTCACAGGCAGCAGATTCCCCCCTCCCCGATCACCTGCTCCACCGTGGGCTCCTCCACGGGCTGCAGTGTGGAGATCTGCACCACCATTGTACCCATGGGCTGCAGGGGGACGGCCTGCTCCACCATGGGCCTCCCCACAGGCCACAGGGAAACTTCAGCTCCGGTGCCTGGAGCACCTCCTCCCCCTCCTTCTTCACTGACCTTGGTCTCTGCTGGGCTGTTTCTCACTCCTCACTTTCCCAGCTGCTGTTGTACAGCATTTTTTTGTTTGTTTGTTTTGCTTTTCTTGTGTGTGCTCTCACAGAGATGCCAACAGCGTTGCTTTGGACCCAGATGAAACCGGCCCTTATCTAACAT
Source organism: Cygnus olor (assembly GCF_009769625.2). Lineage (NCBI taxonomy): Eukaryota > Metazoa > Chordata > Aves > Anseriformes > Anatidae > Cygnus > Cygnus olor. Next base: position 334,867 of record NW_024429075.1, on the reverse strand, counting down.
GGGGCAGCTGCTGGATTCTTCTCACAGAGGCCACCGCTGCAAGCCCACGGCTACCAGAACCTTGCCATATAAACCTAATACACTGGGGCAGCTAGGTCATTGCTGGCCCGTAAAGTATCAGGCCTTAATTTAACTAATGAAGCCCTGAAGGTGATGGGGGTAGAAGGGACTGGGATAACAGTGCTACTTTTTGGGGACACCAAGCTGAGACTAGGGGATAAACTGATCACTGGGCAATTATTGTATGTACCCAAGGAATGGACTAACTTTTTGGAAGGGATTTGATGATGAAATTGGCCACTGGAATAGTAAGTTGTTAGACTGGAATATCGGTGTTATTAATGGGGTGCCCTCAGATCCTGAGAGCAAAGATATGTTCACCTTTGAGTGGGAAGACCCTGAAATGGAGCAGAAGCAAAAATACAGATGGAGAGTATTACCTCAGGGGTTTACAGAGTCACCGAATTTATTTGGGCAAGTTCTAGGACAGATTTTGGATCAATTCCATATGCCGGAAGGGGTGTTACTGTTACAATATGTAGATGAGCTTTTATTGTCAGGACAGGAGAAAACAGTTGTGAAGGAAGCCACTAACAAGCTATTCAACTTTCTGGGAAAACAGGGCTTGAGAGTATCAAAAAATAAATTGCAGTATGTGGAAAGAGAAGTCAAGTATTTAGGGCATCCATCTAGTGTCTGAGGGAAAATGAAGAATGTTCCCTCTAAACTCTTTACATTCCTGATGGCCTCATCGTTGAGTCTGATGTTATCCCCAACCATGGGGCTTGTCGACCCCCATGGCCACACTCCCACATCTCCCCCTTCTTTATTAACATCAACCATCTTCTTGACACGAATTATTACTCCATATATCACACTCCTTACACTGCTTTGCAGAGTTTTATTCTTTCTTAAATATGTTTTCACAGAGGTGCCACCAGATTATGCTGGTTGGCTCAGCTTTGGCCAGTGGTTGGTCTGTTGCTGAGCTGGCTGGAACTGTCTGTTTCTGGCACAGGGCAGCCCCCTACCTCTTCTCACAAAGACCACCTCTGCAGCCTCTCATTGCTACCAAAACCTTGCTGTGTACATCCAATACAGTCAGTCACTAACTAAGCAACCACCCAGTCACTTGTTCACTCCCTGTCCCTAGCAGGCTGGGAAGAGAAGTGGAAGAACAAAAGTGAGAAAACTCATGGATCGAGATAATGACAGGCTAGTAGGGAAGGCAAAACTGTGCACACAAGGAAAGCAAGAAGAGGAATACTTTTACTACTTCCCATTGGCAAGCAGATAGATGTCCAGCCACTTCCTGGAAAGCAGGGTCTCAGCATGCATAATGGTTACATGGGAAGACAAACTCTATAACCACTAATGTTCCTGCTTTCTTATTCTCAAAGAGAAGAAAGTAGTCCAAATCCTTTTGAAGTCAAGTTTTTCCATAAAGCAAAATAAAGTCAAAGGACCTGCACAGGAGATCCAGGTTTTAGGAATACAATGGCAAGATCGACGTTGTCAGATCCCAATGGATGTGATCAACAAAATAAGAGCTATGTCTCCACAATGTGGCAAAAAGGAAACACAAGCTTTCTTAGGCATTCTGGGTTGCTGAATGGGAGAAGTGGCCATTGATCTTTGTCTATACTGACTCCTGGATGGTAGCAAATGCCCTGCAGGGGAGGTTACAGCAATGGAACAGAACAATTGGCTGCACAAAGGCAAACCCATCTGGGCTGCTGCACTGTGGCAAGATACTGCCACCCGGATAGAGAACCTGGTTGTAAAAGTACACCATGTAGATGCCCAAATACCCAGGAGTCAGGCCACTGAAGAACATCAAAACAACCAGCAGGTGGATCAGGCTGCTAAGATTGAAGTGGCTCAGGTGGACCTGGACTGGCAACATAAGGGTGAATTATTCATAGCTTGATGGGCCCATGACACCTCAGGCCATCAAGGCAGGGATGCAACATACAGATGGGCTCGTGATCGAGGGGTGGACCTGACCATGGACACTATAGCACAGGTTATTCATGATTGTGAAACATGTGCTGCAATCAAGCAAGCCAAACGGTCAAAGCCTCTTTGGTATGGAGGACGATGGCTGAAATATAAATATGGGGAGGCCTGGCAGATTGATTACATCACACTCCCTCAAACCAGCAATGGCAAGTGCCATGTACTTACAGTGGTGGAAGCAACCACCGGATGGCTGGAAACATATCCTGTGCCCCATGCCACCACCTAGAACACTATCCTGGGCCTTGAAAAGCAAGTCCTATGGTGACCGCTGCTCAGGGCTGGACTGGGCATTGGTCAGCAGGTGGTGAGCAATTGCATTGTCCATCATTTGCTTTGTAAATATTGTGAGAAACAATCTGCAGCCAATAACAAAGGCTCAGGCGAGGATCTCAGTGAAGCAGCATTTTTATTTGCAATTGCAATGGCGGGCGTCCTGCAAGCAGGAGTGCACAGCAAAAGTATGTCATAACCTTATATTCCCTATTACCCGACGCTTGATTCCTCCCCTGTTTGCTCGTTGGCTGAGTACTACAGGTTCACAAACTACTCAACGCTTATTGCTATACCTTATATGTAAAATTTAATTTGACTAACCATTAATTGCTCCTTTTCCTTTCTTTTCCTTCTTCTCTCGTGACTAGAGGGCCTGTGATTTTTTGATTTTATTGATTTTGCACTGCTCGTCCTGCTTTTCTTAGCTAGCCTCCTTATTTTGAGACAGTGGGACCTTCCCCTTATCTGCTTAACATACTCCCCACTGCTATGCCACTCTCATGCCTGCACAATCCCTTTTGAATACGCAAGGTTAGTGGAATTTTCCACTGCAAAAACACAACTTTGTTTCTCACAATTCCCCCCTCTTCTTTTCTTACTCCTATTGTTTTTGCACCCCTTCACATCCCCCACTCTTGATTTTTTCCAGCATTAGGGTGCAATATTTTTCTTCGGATGTCATGGGACATGACAGATACACAATGCCATTATTACTAGAAAACTAACAAAGAGTTGCTTGAGCCATTCCCATCCAGGCAACCACGAGGTCGGTTTTTCCCAAATGTCTCTAAATCCCCAGGAAGTGTCGTCTTGGACCACCTCATGTAAGATCTTGGTTTTCTCCCAAATATTTTTGATATCAGTCTCAGTTCGCCTCATTTGGTCTACATACATACAGCAACTGGCATTAATTATAGTGCAAACCCCTCCTTGCAAGGCCAGTAATCCATTAGATTCTGGAATACTGTCTTTGATAGAATTGTCACCTCCTCTTGCAGTACCTGGATCTCATCCAGAGTGTTATTTTCTAATTCTTCAGCTATGGCTGAGATATTCACAGTAGCTTTTTCTAATTCACTCACCCCTAACCAAGGGATAAACCACCTCGCGAAACTGTGAAACACCTTTCCTCTCTCCACTAGAGGATTAATTCAAGTCCTCTTGATTCTGCATAGGTGTGTCTCAAGGAGGCCTGTGCTTTGGCTTTGCATATTCTCAGTAATGGTTACGTTCACAATTATTGCCCCCAGGGTGCAAGCTCCCTTCCATCCTAGGGGCAACACTTTCCTGGCCCTATTACCACATAGCCAATACCACCCTTTGCCATTTGGGACTGGCCATCCGGTTAACGAATGATTCCCGCGCTGTGTTTGGCGTGCATTATATATATTAGCACTCCCATAGTTACCATATTAGGTACAGTATAGATAATTCCCCTCCTCACAGGTAACATTTCCACACCCAGGATCAGTATTATTGCCCCCTGAATTTCCATCAGTATGAAGAATGATCTGGGAACACTCTAAGTCTATGTAATCCAACTCTTTTCCCCAATAACACATGGTATTCATTATTTTTTTCCTAAGGAGAAGTTGAAGTTTAGTTTACAACTAAGATTTGCACCCCCTCCTAATTTTTAATTTTAAAGGACTATAGGAACAGTCTCCCAGGTCTCAGGATCAACTGATGTCCTCACCCCGGATGTAATGAGTGTAATGAGTCCACCATTTCTCAGCTGTTCTTACTGTCGTCTCAGTAGTCAGGAGTACTTGGAACGGTCAGTCCCACTCAGGTTGCAGCTTCAATTCCCTCCATGTTCATATCAGAAACCAAACTCCTGCTTGGTATGGATGGATCGGGACTTCCAAGGGTGGGGTCTGAGCTAACAATCCACGGGTCCTGAGAGATGACAAAGAGGACGACAGATCAAGTATATAGTTTTTAAGAAAAGCATCTTTTGTCTCGAATTGAGGTAATTCATTCCCTTTGTCCATGTACAGCAATCCAAATAATATTTTATATGGTGAAACTCCCACATCTTTTCTTGGTGCCGTTTGAATTCGGAGGAGTGCCAAAGGTAAGCACTTCGTTCAGGGGAGACAAGTTTCCAGAACTTGGTCAATTGCTTCTTTACTGTCTGATTCATCTGCTCCACCCTTCCAGAAGAGGAAGGATGCCAAGGAGCGTGAAATTCCCATTTCATTCCTAGAGTCCGCATTAGCCCTTGCAATATTTGTGATGTAAAGTGACTTCCTTGATCAGAGTCTATTAATATTTTCAACGATTCCATACCTGGGAATTATCTGGTCTAGAAGTACCTTAGCTACCACGCTTGCAGTAACAGATACTAAAGGGAAAACTTCCACCCACCCTGACAAGTGATTGACCAAGACCAGTAAGTATTTAAATCTTCTGTAAAATCTGTAAAAAAAGTTCTGTAAAATCGACCTGTACACTTTGGAAGCGTTGACTTCCTGGTTCTTGCCCCCTTTTGGGCTGTCTGCAGATAATTTTCCTATTTACCTTTTAACATACTACACAACTCCTGCATTATTGTTTAGCCAGAGTATATATATGTTCCTACACGTACATAATTCCACAGCACAGCGTCACACATTGCTTGAACTCCCCAATAACTCCCTTAAGTAAAACAGTTAATATTTGCCTCATTAGTGCTTTATTCATCATTTCTCTCCCATTAGGGAGCATCCATTTTCCTTTGGACTCCGTGGCTCCTAATTCTTTAAAAACCTCTCTCTCTTTTTCACTAAATATCTGCTTTTCCGGTGGGGAGGGTACTTCACATATAAGATAATTTATAGTGATTTCTGGCTGCAAGGCCGCCTCCTGGGCTTTTTCATCTGTTACATAGTTCCCTTGAGCCGTGACTGAATTTCTGGGAAGGAACAACTCCATGTATCAGTACATGGACCTGGGGGTCCTGGTGGACGATAGGTTGGCCATGAGCCAGCAGTGTGCCCTGGTGGCCAGGAGGACCAATGGGATCCTGGCGTGCATTAAAAGGAGTGTGGCCAGCAGGTCAAGGGAGGTGATCCTCCCCCTCTACTCTGCCCTGGTCAGGCCTCACCTGGAGTGCTGTGTCCAGTTCTGGGCTCCCCGATCCAAAAAAAGACAGGGATCTCCTGGGAAGAGTCCAGCGGAGGGCCACAAAGATGATACGGGGCCTGGAGCATCTTCCCTATGAGGAAAGGCTGAGAGACCTGGGTCTGTTCAGCCTTGAGAAGAGAAGACTGAGAGGGGATCTTATTAATGTTTACAAATATCTTAAATGTGGGAGACAGAGGGATTTGGCCAACCTCTTTTCAGTGGTCTGTGGGGACAGGACAAGGGGCAGTGGCCACAAAATGGATCACAGGAAGTTCCGCACCAACATGCAAAAGAACTTCTTCATGGTGAGGGTGACGGATCACTGGAACAGGCTGCCCAGGGAGGTTGTGGAGTCTCCTTCTCTGGAGATATTTAAGGCCCGTCTGGATGCCTACCTGTGCAACCTGCTCTAGGGAACCTGCTTTGGCAGGGGGGTTGGATCCGATGATCTCTTGAGGTCCCTTCCAACCCCTACAATTCTGTGATTCTGTGATTCTGTGATTCTGTGATTCCCTTTCTGGTGACTTTTTATATGCACTATTGCAATTCCAGTAGGTAATAATAAATTATCTAGGACTTGCTTTACAAGCTCTTCATGGACCAATTCCTTCCCCTTGCTATTGATCAACCCACGCTCCTCCCAGATGTTACCAAAGGTATGAACCACCCCATATTCATATCTCGAATCGGTATAGATGATTCCCTCTTTTCCTTCATGAAGTTTGATTGCCTGTTTCAAAGCATATGATTCACATATTTGGGCTGACCAGTTATTGGGCAATCTGCCCATCTCTTTTAATTCTTCACTAAATCCATCAAATATAGCTTATCAAAGAATCACAGAATCACAGAATGTTAGGGATTGGAAGGGACCTTGAAAGATCATCTAGTCCAATCCCCCTGCCAGAGCAGGAACACCTAAATCACATCACACAGGAATGCGTACAGGTGGGTTTTGAATGCCTCCAGAGAACGAGACTCCACAACCCCCCATGGCAGCCTGTTCCAGTGTTCTGTCACCTTCACTGTGAAAAAGTTTCTTCTCACATTTAAGTGGAACCTCCTATGTTCCAGCTTGCACCCATTGCCCCTTGTCTCATCATTAGATGTCACTGAGAAGAGCCTGGCTCCATCCTCCTGACACTCACCCTTTACATATTTATAAACATTAATAAGGTCACCCCTCAGTCTCCTCTTCTCCAAACTAAAGAGACCCAGCTCCCTCAGCCTTTCCTCATAAGGGAGATGCTCCACTCCCTTAATCATCTTTGTGACTCTACGCTGGACTCTCTCAAGCGGTTCCCTGTCCTTCTTGAACTGAGGGGCCCAGAACTGCATGCAATATTCCAGATGCGGTCTCTCCAGGGCAAAGTAGAGGGGGAGGAGAACCTCTCTCGACCTACTAACCACACCCCTTCTAATACACCCCAGGATGCCATTGGCCTTCTTGGCCACAAGGGCACAGTGCTGGCTCATGGTCATCCCGCTGTCCACCAGGACCCCCAGGTCCCTTTCCCCTACGTTGCTCTCCAACAGGCCAGTCCCCAACTTATACTGGTGCTTGGAGTTGTTCTTGCCCAGGTGCAGGACTCTACACTTGCCCTTATTATATTTCATTAAATTTCTCCCTGCCCAACTCTCCAGCCTGTCTAGGTCTCGCTGGATGGCAGCACAGCCTTCTGGTGTGTCAGCCACTCCTCCCATCTTAGTGTCATCAGCAAACTTGCTGACAGTGCACTCTATTCCCTCGTCCAAGCCACTGATGAATATATTGAACAATACTGGTTCCAGTACCGACCCTTGAGGGACTCCACTAGATACAGGCCTCCAAATAGACTCTGTCCCATTGACCACAACTCTCTGGCTTCTTTTCTTCAGCCAGTTCACAGTCTACCTCACTACCCGATCATCCAGACCACACTTCCTCAGTTTAGCTGCAAGGATGCTGTGGGAGACGGTGTCAAATGCTTTACTGAAATCAAGATAGACCACGTCCACTGCTTTACCATCATCTATCCACCTGGTTATGTCTTCATAAAAGGCTATCAGGTTGGTCAAGCATGACTTCCCCTTGGTGAAGCCATGTTGACTGCCCCTAATGACCTTTTAATCCTTGATATGTCTAGAGACAATGCCAAGTTGTTCCTTCACCTTACCAGGGATGGAGGTGAGGCTGACCAGTCTATCGATACCCATGTCCTCCTTCTTGCCCTTTTTGAAGACTGGAGTGACATTTGCTTTCCTCCAGTCCTCAGGCACCTCTCCCGTTCCCCACAACTTACCAAAGATGATGGAGAGTGGCCTGTGAATGACTGCTGCCAGCTCCCTCAGCACCCGCATGTGCATCCCATCAGGACTCATGGATTTATGGATGTCCAGCTTAGTTAATCGGTCCTTAACCCAGTCCTCATCCACCAAGGCAAACTCCTTCTTTATCCCAGCTTCCTCTGGGGCCTCAGGGGTACGAGGCTCCTCAGGACAGCCTCCGGCATTACAGACAGAGAAACAGAAGGCATTCAGTAACTCCGCCTTCTCTTTATCTTCTGTCACCAGGGCACCCACCTCATTCATCAGTGGGCTTACATTGCCTCTAGTGTTAGTTTTATCTGCAGCGTATTTGAAGAATCCCTTTCTGTTGTCCTTGACCCCTCTTGCAAGGTTTAATTCTAAGGAGGCCTTAGCTTTCCTAGTTGCCTCCCTACATCCTCTGACAACAGTCTTATATTCTTCCCAAGTGGACAGCCCCTCCTTCCATGATCTGTAGACTCTCCTCTTCCACTTGACTTTGCCCAGCAGTTCCTTGTTTAACCATGCAGGTCTCCTGGCTCTCTTTCTTGACTTCCTACCTGTTGAGATGCTCTGATCTTGAGCTTGGAAGAAGCAGTCCTTGAATGCTTACCAACTATCCTGGGCCCCTTTTCCTTCAAGTACCTTGTCCCATGGGATTTCCCCTAGCAATTGCTTGAAAAGGCCAAAGTTGGCCCTACTGAAGTCCAGGGTTGTGATTCTGCTTGGTGTTTTGTTCCTGCCACGTGAGATCCTGAACTCCACCATCTCATGGTCACTGCAACCAAGGCTTCCCTCAACTTTCATCTCTTCAACCAGCCCCTCCTTGTTAGTGAGGACAAGATCCAGCAGCGCTCCTCTCCTAGATGGCACATCCACCAATTGCATCAGGAAGTTATCAGCAGTGCACTGGAGGAACCTCCTGGACTGCGGATGGCTGGCTGAGTAGGCCTTCCAGCAAATGTCAGGGTAGTTGAAATCCCCCACGATAACCAGGGCATGTACTTGCAAGGCTGCTATCAGCTACCTCTAGAAGGCCTCATCAACTTCTTCACCCTGATCTGGTGGCCTGTAATAGACACCCACAACAGTATCCCCCATGCCAGCCTGTCCCTTAACTCTCATCCACAGACTCTCAACTCGCTCCTCATCCGCCCCTGGACAGTACTCAATACATTGTAGTTGCTCTCTCTTATAAAGAGCAAATCCGCCACCTCGCCTTGCTGGCCTGTCTTTCCTGAGAAGGACATAACCATCTATGACCACATTCCAGTCATGTGAGCTGTCCCACTATGTCTCTGTAATTGCCACCAGATCATAAACTCCTGACTAAGCAATATAAATATATATATATATATATATATAATACCTCTTTCCCTGAACTACCCTTGAGGATCCATATCTCCCCTCATCCCCCCTACTCCTGGGTGAATACTCCTTGAAAAGTCCTGGGCTTAGTGTAAGCACTGCTCTGCAGCAATTAAAACATCAGCGTGTTATCAACACTCTTCTCATCCTAAATCCCAAACACAGCACCCTACCAGCTACTAGGAGGAAAATTAACTCTATCCTAGCTGAAACCAGGACAGGGATAAGGCCCAGGAGGGAAGAGGGGCACAAGAAAGTTGGTTAATATTCAAGGATCACAGTATTGGGTTTGCATGGTAAGGGTTTGGTAGCAGGGGGCTGCAGGGGTGGCCTCTGTGAGACAGAAGCTGCCCCATGCTAGATAAGGGCCAGTTTCAGCTGTGTCCAAAAGGGACCAGAGCTGAGCCAATGAGAGACATTGGTTGTGAAGAAGTTTGACTCCTAGAGTCAGTCAGCCAGTGCCCAGCTCTCTTAGTCAATATCGTCTTAACCCGGTGTGGAGTAGTAACTATGAGACGACCCCCAAAGGTTAATTTCCTGCTTGCTTCCCCCAGAATAGCAGTTGCTGCTACAGCTTGGAGACACTCAGGCCATCCTCTGGAAACTGGGTCCAGCAGTTTAAAGAACTAAGCCATTGGCTGCCACTTATCCCCCCCACTCCCGGGCGAATACTCCCAATGCTGCTCCCCGATCCACAGTAGAGAACAGATAAAAAGGCTTATTTAATGTGGGAAGAGCTAAGACTGGTGGTGTGATTAAGCTCTGCTTCAATTTTTTCTAATAACTCCTTTTCCTCTTCTGTCCATTCAAGTATATTAGACTCCTCCTCTAATAATTTAAGACACAACCCTTTTGTCTTCTGAGCATATGCTTCTATCAATTATCGACAATATCCCATTAACCCCAAAAACTTTCTCAGTTCTTTCTTAGTTTTGGGTAGGGGTAGCTCAACAGTTCCCTGAATCCTCTCTGGATTTATTCTTCATTTTCCCTCAGACACTAGATGGATGCCCTAAATACTTGACTTCTCTTTCCACATACTGCAATTTATTTTTTGATACTCTCAAGCCCTGTTTTCCCAGAAAGTTGAATAGCTTGTTAGTGGCTTCCTTCACAACTGTTTTCTCCTGTCCTGACAATAAAAGCTCATCTACATATTGTAACAGTAACACCCCTTCCGGCATATGGAATTGATCCAAAATCTGTCCTAGAACTTGCCCAAATAAATTCGGTGACTCTGTAAACCCCTGAGGTAATACTCTCCATCTGTATTTTTGCTTCTGCTCCATTTCAGGGTCTTCCCACTCAAAGGTGAACATATCTTTGCTCTCAGGATCTGAGGGCACCCCATTAATAACACCGATATTCCAGTCTAACAACTTACTATTCCAGTGGCCAATTTCATCATCAAATCCCTTCCAAAAAGTTAGTCCATTCCTTGGGTACATACAATAATTGCCCAGTGATCATTTTATCCCCTAGTCTCAGCTTGGTGTCCCCAAAAAGTAGCACTGTTATCCCAGTCCCTTCTACCCCCATCACCTTCAGGGCTTCATTAGTTAAATTAAGGCCTGATACTTTACGGGCCAGCAATGACCTAGCTGCCCCAGTGTATTAGGTTTATATGGCAAGGTTCTGGTAGCCGTGGGCTTGCAGCGGTGGCCTCTGTGAGAAGAATCCAGCAGCTGCCCCATGTTAGATAAGGGCCGGTTTCATCTGGGTCCAAAGCAACGCTGTTGGCATCTCTGTGAGAGCACACACAAGAAAAGCAAAACAAACAAACAAAAAAATGCTGTACAACAGCAGCTGGGAAAGTGAGGAGTGAGAAACAGCCCAGCAGAGACCAAGGTCAGTGAAGAAGGAGGGGGAGGAGGTGCTCCAGGCACCGGAGCTGAAGTTTCCCTGTGGCCTGTGGGGAGGCCCATGGTGGAGCAGGCCGTCCCCCTGCAGCCCATGGGTACAATGGTGGTGCAGATCTCCACACTGCAGCCCGTGGAGGAGCCCACGGTGGAGCAGGTGATCGGGGAGGGGGGGAATCTGCTGCCTGTGAGGGTCCTAAGCCGGAGCAACCCGCTCCTGACGGATGGACCCCACGGCACAGACCCACACCTGGAGCAGCTCTCAAAGAGCCGCTGCCTGTGGAGAAACCCACACAGGACCAGCCTAGGAAAGTCCGCAACCCGTGGGAGGGACCCCACGCCAGAGCAGGAGAGAGAGCGACCCTGAAGGAGTGGTGGAAATGAAGCACCACGGACCAACCACAGTCCCCACTCCGCCCCCCCGCCCCACTCAGGGCAGGGAAGATGTGGAAGAGAGTGGATGGGGGAAGGTGCCCTCAGCTTGTTTCTTTGTTTCTCACTGCTCCAGCCCATCAGCAGTAGGTAATAAATTTTATTAATCTTCCTATGCTAAGTCTGTTTTACCCATGACGATAATTGTAGAGTGATCTCCCTGTCCTTATCTCAACCCTTGAGACCTTTTAATTTATCAAGGGCTCTCAGTGGGACTAGCTTTCTGAGAAGCCCTGACTCCCCTATTCTGAATTTATAATAGCAAACAATTTCTCCTTCTTCTTCCACTCCGGATACTCCTGTGATACATGGAGTAATAATTCGTGTCAAGAAGATGGTTGATGTTAATAAAGAAGGGGGAGATGTGGGAGTGTGGCCATGGGGGTCGACAAGCCCATGGTTGGGGATAACATCAGACTCTTAACGATGAGGCCATCAGGAATGTAAAGAGTTTAGAGGGAACAAAGAAGGGTGATTCAGAAGACGCCATGCCGTCTCGGGTTGCTTGTTCTCCCACCGTTAAGGCGCGGAGGCTGCTGGGGGGTTGCCGGTTGCCGGGCGAAGTTGTTCGACCAATGAAGAGTGAGCGGGAAAGGACTGCTGTGGGGCGAGTGGTGTAAGAAGGGAGCCCGTCCTCAATATGGGATGTAACACATATATAATGAAGTTATGTCATTAATAAAGAAGTAGCAGTTACTGATCCTAAAAGAACCCTGGTGTCCGTGTGGTCGTTACGCCACAAATGGCACCCGAACAGGGACCTGAAGAAAACAAGAACAGGGACATGAACAACAGGAACAGGGACAGGCTAACAGAACAGGGACCAGGACAGGAACGGGGACATTGATCGCCTAATGAAGATGGGTTCGGCCAAACTCAGCAAACCGCTCAAAGGAGCTCGTATAGAAAGTCGCTGGAAATAGGCGCACCGGAGCTGGAAGGAAGCTCAAGCTGAGAGAAGCGGACCCGCGCACACAACTGCCCCTCGCTGGCCGAAGGTAAGCAGTTGCGCATTATGGGGAATCATACGTCCTTAGAAACAAAGACTGTCCTGGTAACCTTACAGCTTATTCCCTTTATTAACAATCAGACAGTTTATGATCCTGAAACATGGGACCAAACTGAGGTCAAGGTGTGGGACTCTGCTACTAAAAACGACAAGGTTGCGGTGGGATTGCTCGGCACCTGGCGAGCAATCTCTGAGGCCTTAAAGAGCCGTGTGCGACCACAATCAGAAACGTGTGGTTTGCCAGATAGTGAGGGAGCTGCGGGCTCGTCCACCGATCCTTCTGCTACACCATCGCCCCCCCCCGCCGCTACTGCCATCGCAGGCCTTTGCTGTTACGCCCCCTGGTGACCTGGACGTTCCTTTTGATCCAGGCCCTATAGGCCCTGAAAAGGAGCCGGATCTGTTTCCCTTCGATCCGGGAGGAATAGGATACATAAGGCCCGAAGGCCGAGTTGCTTAACAACTTAAAGCGAGACATATTGTTCCCACGACTAGCCCTGGAATTCTCTGGTGTTTGTAATCAAGAAAAGGAATGGAAAATGGAGACTGTTATATGATCTGAGAAAGATTAATGAAGTCACGGAAGATATGGGAGCACTTCAACCAGGATTACCAACTCCAACTATGTTCCCCCAGTCATGGACATTAATAGTAATAGACTTAAAGAAGTGTTTGTTAAACACTTGCCAGAATTCGGAAAACTTTGCCATGTTTATGTTTCAATGGATACCTTTTCTGATTGTACATATGTATAGGCGTACTCGGGTTTCTTATGAATACGTAAAAGCAATGTTCTATATATTTAGAAAGTTCGACGGTTGTGTGTGCGTGTTGGTAGTGACTTGCGGGAACTATGCTGCATGCTAGATGTCTCTGCGCGATTTACCAGCTGCCCCAGCCATGCGTACGACTTACAGGCCCTTCCTGTACTGTAAAACATACCGTTTGTCCGCAGCTTCAGGAGGTCCTTGTCTGCTCTTCGGGTGAGCGGCTGAGAGTGGAGGCTTCTCCGAGGAAAATACTAGGGGTGCACCTAGGTGCATCCGCTCCCCAGTCGATCCCGCAGCCGAGCAGAGCGTCTCCTGCCTGGCTCGCCAAACTGATGTGCGAAAAGCAAACTCCACAATCAGTAAGATTGTAAAGTAGGTATGTTTATTCAGCGCTGGGCAGCACGGGGGGGGTAGTCCCGCCAAAGTCGTGCGCGCCTGACGCGGCAACTTGCCTTGGTTATATGCAGTAAAGAGTTACATATGCATGAAGTTTCACAATACGCCTATACACATTCATAACCTGTCCCCGCTTCGTATTAAAATTAGTTCCAAGGAGTCATTTCCATAAACTCCTCCCATCTGCGCTTGCGCAGTGTATTCTGGTGGTGGTCGTCGGGGGTCGTGGGGATGAAGGTTGATGACGCTTCCTCGTCACCGCTAGTTGACCTCTTGTCTTTGCACAGACTCAGTTGCTCCTTGGCTCTTGTCCATCTGCAGGACCAGTTTCTACCAGTTTCTTAAGACAGGCTCACTCTCTTATTAGGAGACTGACCTTGGTAAGGGGCCCAAGGCTTCTTGCTTTAGTTAATTTGCACAATGCACCATAGTTAGCAAAGACACTAAGTAGCATCTTAGTTTAATGCCGTCAGCGCTCTCTACTTGATAAGATTCTCCTAACTCCCTCTCTCAGTAGAGCGTAGACTCCCTACGATCCCAGCGCTGTTTACTTGCCTTTTATAAATATTACTAAATTCAGATTGAGTTGTGTCTTCATTTATAAAACCAACAAGTTAGTCCCTGCCTCGGGTGCATACAATAATTGCCCAGTGATCATTCTATCCCTAGTCTCAGCTTGGTGTCCCCAAAAAGTGGCACTGTTATCCCAGTCCCTTCTACCCCCATCACATTTAGGGTTCCATTAGTTAATTTAAGCCTTAATACTTTACAGGCCAGTAATGACCTAGCTGCCTCAGTGTATTGGGTTCATATGGCAAGGTTCTGGTAGTGGAGGGGGCTGCAGTGGTAGCCCCTGTGAGAAGAATCCAGCAGCTGCCCCATGTTAGATAAGGGCCAGTTTCAGCTGGCTCCAAAGGGGCCCACCGCTGCCCAGAGCCAAGCCATGAGCAATGCAGTTTAAATCTCTATGAGAGCACATCCAAGAAAAGGAAAAAAAACTGCTGCACAACAGCAGCTGGGAGAGTGAGGAGTGAGAAACCTCCCTGCAGACACCAAGGTCAGTGCAGAGGAGGGGGAGTGCAGTGCATAGGTGCTCCAAGTGCCGGAGCCGAAGCCCCCCCGCGGCCCACAGAGTGGCCCCTGGTGGGGAAGGCTGACGCCCCCCCCACAGCAGAGCAGATTTCCATGCTGCAGCCCGTGGAGAGGAGCCCATGCAGGAGCAGGTGATCGGGGGGGGGGGGGGGGGGGGGGGGGGTTGGACCCCAGGGGGTCCCAAGCCAGACCAACCCGCTCCTGACGAATAGACCCGGTAGCACAGACCCACACCTGAAGCAGCTCCCAAAGACCCCGTTTTTCACTGCCCGTGGAGAAACCCACACAGGACCAGCCCAGGAAGGTCGGCACCCCACGAGAAGGACCCCACAACAGAGCAGGGGGAGGAACGATTGTGAAAGAGCAGTGGAAACAAAGCACCACGGACTGACGGCAGCCCCCGCTCCCAGCCCCCCCGCACCACTCAGGGCAGGGAAGAGGTGGAAGAGAGTGGATGGGGGAAGGCGCCCCCAGCTTGTTTCTTTGTTTCTCACCGCTCCAGCCCATCAGCAATAGGTAATAAAGTTTATTAATCTTCCTATGCTAAGTCTGTTTTGCCCGTAACAATAATTGTAGAGTGATCCCCACTGAGGTACACTTGAGGAGCCCTTGAGGTACACTTTTTCATTTACTAGGGAACTAGCTTTGTGCTGACTCCCCTATTCTGAATTTATAACAGCAATCTCTCCTCCTTCTTCCACTCCGGATATTCCTATTTGAAGTGGCTGGCCTGGCCACACTTAAAACATCTTCTCAAAGCCTGTCCCTGCTAGGATTTAGGCTGTAACACTGGTAGCTTTCCTTGCCTGCCATTCCTTCATCTCTCTTCCTCTCCTTTTGCATCCTGGGCCCAACTCCTCCCCAGAGTCCCTCTATCTCCAACCCTCTGCCTCACTACCCAGTATGCTGTGAATACCATTTGTTTCGCTCTCTTCTTTTCCTTCTCATCTCCCCTCCTGGTGTACACCTTCATACTACCTACACTGTTCACTCCATCCTCCCACCTTCTGGAGCTTTTTCTGTATATCTGGCCAGGCTTTAATAACAAAATGAACTTTAAAGAGCCTTTGGGCTACCAGGTCCTCAGGATTCATCCCCGAGTACTTTCTAATTCTGACCCCGAGTCTCATAGGATTTCTATGTTGTGGGTTGTTATTGCTTCAGTTGGATAAGCGGATATTTCTGCTCTATCAGAATTACTCTCGGTCCGGAGGGGTGTTAGTTCTTTCCCATTCTTGCATAGCTGCCTGCCGAATCATTCCCCTCCTAAACATTCTTCTCCAGTGAATAACATACTCAAGACTGACAATCCCCCCCCCCCCCCCCCCCCCCCCCCCCCGGAATCTAAATTAGGCCTTAGAAATGGATTTGACTGTTCTGCTAGGCCCTCAGTTAAAGACTTCATTTCCTTCTTAAAACTCCTAACCTCTCTGCTGGTAAGGGGGGAGTGGCACTGGCCCCGCGTCGGCCCTGCACAGCCCCGCTGAGACCCCCCCCCGCCTCCGCTCCTGCCGCTTCGCGCTCCCCGGCGCGACTTCTCCAGGGACAGCATCAACTGCAGTCCCTGTCACCCCTCCTGGAGCACCTGCCGCTGCCTCCGGTGCAATATTAGGATTATAGGGAGCATAACTTGATTCCTCCTCCTAAAACGGAACCTTATTGTTTACATATAAATTTCAAGCCTGAATTTTCATCAGACCCATATTTTGGCCAAAATACTGAAGTTCCTTTTATTAGCTTGTGGTGGTTTTACCGTGCTAGGCAGCTGAACACCACAACCGCTCTCTCACTCCCCCTCCTTAGATGAGGAGGGGAAGAAGTAAAGGAAAGAACAACTCACGGGTTGAGATAAGGATGATTTAATTAAAGGGAAGAAAAAAAATAATTATTAAGGAAAGATTATTATTAATTAAACAATTTAACTAAACAATTTAACTAAACAATTAACAATTTAACTAAAGGGGAAAAAAGGAAAAGGGAAAAGGGAGGGGGAATGGGAAACCTAAACAAAACAAGTAAAGGTTCTGTGGAAGTGCAGAGGAAAGAAATTACTCTCTACTTCCCACAAATGAGCGATGCTTGACCACGTCCTTGAAGCAGGGCCTCAACGCACGTAGCCGGTGTTCGGAAGGAGGACAGACGTTTTCACGAGAGCCCACCCCTCCCCTCTTCCTCCTTTTTCCACCTTTTATTGCTGAGTGTGACATCATATGGTATGGAATATCCCTTTGGTTGGTTTAGGTCAGCTGCCCTGGTGATGTTTCTTTTCTCACATCTTTGCCCACCCCTAGGGGGGTTAGAGAGAGTCCTGATGCTGTGCCAGCACTGCTCAGCAGCAGACACAACACTGGTGTGATACCATTGCTGTTTTAGCTACGAGTGCAGAGCACAGCACTGTATGGGCTGCTGCAGGGAAAGTTAACATCCCAGCCCGACCCAGTACATAGCTTTTTAGGCCAGACAATTACACAATATCAAACCATTTTTTAATTATATACTTTTTTAATCCTTTTCCCTAGTTTTTGGGTTGTTTTTCCAAATCCTTGTCATTCTCCCCAAAGGGCTATCTTTAGGCACAATCCCGGGGTCTCCACACACACACCGCTGACTCTTGGAACCCTTAATCCCCATCTCTTCCTGACGTGCTGCTGGGGACTTTACCACCCACAGGGTACCACACGCCTTCACCTAGGATTAGGACAGAGGTGGGGTGTACTGCCGAGCACCTCACTTCACCGTGCTCGGGGTACCGTACACCTAAGGGCCCAAACCCCCGAGACTCTCTTTCGCTCGTCTCTCTTTCGCTTCGTCCCTCTCCAGCCGAGGGGACTTCGTTCGTCCCCTCGCGGGACTACAGAACCTCGCTGATCGGGACTCCACACTCGCTTCGCACTAAAAGTGCGTCTCATTCACAGTCCACACAAGAGTCTCCCCGAACCCAACCCGAGGCAAGATACGGTAAAGTTTCCCTTACCTCGGTCCGTGCACGGCTTCCCGGTCCGGGTTATTGGCAGTAATCCCTGTGCCTGTTCCCAATCCGGGCTGGACTATGTCTGGGCTGTGTCTGTGTATGTCAGTGCTGGCCTCCCTTCTCCCCAGAGCTTCGCAGAGCCTGTCTTCAGATTAACAGTCTCGGTCCTTTGCCGGCCATACCAAGATGACTCACCACCCCCGACGGGACCGCTGAACTCAGCGGGGTGCACCTTCCTGTCTGTGGTGGCAAGAAATCTTCGGCAGGCGACAAGATCCCGGATGAGCCCCCAAATTGTGAGAAAAAAATCTCAAATAATTTTCTTCAGACAGGATCTTCTGTGAAGCTATTTTATTCGTGATTGCAATGGCGGGCATCCTGTCAATTAGGAGCGCATTATAGTAAACAAATCATAACCTTTTATTCCCTATTATCCGATGCCTGATCACCTCCCCTGTTTCCCCATTGGCTGAGTACTACAGGTTCACAAGCTACTTGACGCTCCTCTATACCATACATGTACAATTTTTCTTTTTTTTTTTCAACCCTTTAATTTCTCCTTTTTCCTTTTTTTTTCCCTTTCTTATGTTTTGAGAACTTGTGATCTTTGTTTTACTGTTCTCACACTGCTCATCCTGTTTTTCTCAAGCTTCCACCTTTTTTTGGAACAGTGAGGCCTTCCACTGTCCACTTATCTACTTAGCATTTCTCCTTATTGTGACTACACAACTACCTTAGAATACAGAAAATTAGTTCTCTACTGCAAAATAACAACTTAGTTTCTCACAGTCCCAGCACCAGGGCAGCCAGGTGACAAGGTACTCTTCTGGATGACGACTGAAATCTTTTCACATATCTCGTAGCTCACGCTGGTATAGGCCTAGGGTAGTCATTGATGCTCTTATGAGCATCATCTTCATCTTCCTGTTCCTCTGATGGCCTAGCCTCTTCGTAGTAGCCTGCCTCATCTTCTTCCTCCTCCCTAGTGCGAGTAGGAGTTCCTCTGCTTTCTAAATGTCCTGATTTTCTCATCCATTATTTCATATTAGATACAGGAGCAACTGACACTGGCACCATTTTCCTTGCCCAGCCTTGGGGCCTGCCACATGGGTTGGAGTGACCACAGTGCTTGGAGTGGCCACAGGGCCTGTTGCAGGGTTTGGAGTGTCTGCAGAGTTTGTCTCTGGGGTTATAGTGGCATTGATTGCGGATTGGTAAGCATAGGCCAAGTGGCAGCACGTTGCAGTGATTTGTGTCTCTTTAGAATTGCCAGGGTGATGACACACCTTTTTCAAGCATGCTGCCAGTTTTTTAGGATTTTGCACTTGTTCAGGGGTGAAGTTCCAAAGCATTGGAGCTGCCCACCGCTCTAGGTGCCTGCCCATATCCTCTCCATTCCCCTGTGTAAGAAAGAGAACAGGGAGGGCAGAAAACCGGGATGGTTGTGCAAGGACCTGCTGGTTAGACTGAGGAGCAAGAAGGAAAGGGCATGTGGCCTGGGAAAAGTACAGGGATGCTGTCCGGATGTGCAGGGATGGGATCAGGATAGCCAAGGCACAGATGGAACTGAGCTTGGCAAGGGATGCAAAGAATAACAAGAACGGATTCTACAGGTACATTGGACAGAAAGGAAAGGCCAAGGAGAGTGTACCCCCTCTGATGGACGAGAAGGGAGAACTGGTAACAACAGATGTGGAGAAGGCTGAGGTACTCAACAACTTCTTTGCCTCAGTCTCCACTGCCAGTCAGGCTTCCCACATCTCTCATTTCCCTGAATCTGTAGATGGAGGCTGGGGAAGCAAAGTCCCTCCCACTGTAAGCAAAGAACAGATTTGAAACCACCTGATGGAACTGAACAGGTACAAGTCTATGGGGCTCAATGACATGCATCCCAGGGTCCTGAGGGAACTGTCTGATGGCATTGCCAAAACTCTCTCCATCATATTTAAATGTCCTGGCAGTCAGGCGAAGTCCCTGGTGACTGGAAAAAGGGAAACATCACTCCCCTTTTTAAAAAGGGTAAAAAGGAGGACCCGGGGAACTACAGACCAGTGAGCCTCACCTCTGTGCCTGGGAAGATCATGGAAAAGATCCTCCTGGAAGCAATGTCAAGGCAGATGCAAGCCAAGGAGGTGATCCGAGACAGCCAGCATGGCTTCACCAAGGGCAAATTGTGTCTGACCAATCTGATGGCCTTCTTTGATGGAGTGACTGCATCAGCTGACAAAGGAAGACCGACTGATGTCATCTACCTGGACTTCTGGAAGGCCTTTGACACAGTCCCAAATGACATTCTGACCTCCAAATTGGAGAGAGATGGATTTGATAGGTGGACCATTCAGTGGATAATGAATTGGCTTGAAGGTCGCACCCAGAGAGTGGTGGTCAATGGCTGTATGTCCAGGTGGAGGCCTATTACGAGTGGTGTACTTCAGGTCTGTCCTGGGACCGGTATTGTTTAATATCTTCATCAATGACATAGACAATGGGATCAAGTGCACCCTCAGCATGTTTGCAGATGACACCAAGCTGAGTGGTGCAGTTGATACAACAGAAGGAAGGGATGCCATCCAAAGGGACCTGGACAAGCTAGAAATGTGAGCCCATGTGAACCTAATGAGGCTCAACAAGTCTAAGCGCAAGGTGCTGCACTGGGGTCGGGGCAATCCCAGACGTGAGGTGGTGAAGGTGGTGAATCCCAGACTGGGTGAAGAACTCGTTGAGAGCAGCCCAGCTGAGAAGGGAGGTGGTGGAGTCACTGTCCCTGGGGGTGTTTAAGGAAAGGTTGGACGTGGTACTTAGTGACATGGTTTAGTGGATAATATTGGTGGTAGAGGGATGGTTGGACCAGATGATCTTGGAGGTCTTTTCCAACCTTTATGATTCTATGATTCTGAAGTAAGTCTTCTGAAAAACAACAACAAAAAAGTGACCACTTTTGAATATGCAAGGTTAGTGGAATTTTCCACTGCAAAAACACAACTTTATTTCTGTTATTATTATTTTTATTTTTATTATTGTTATTGTTTTTTTATTATTTGTCTTCCCTTTCTGTCCTATTAAACTGTCTTTATCTCAACCCACAAGCTTTTTACTTTTTTTTTTTTTCCCGATTCTTTCCCCCATCCCACTGGGGTGGAGGGTGAGCGAACGTCTGTGTGGTGCTTAGCTGCCATCGAGTTTGAGACCGAGTCAAATGTTTGCCTGTTTCAGAGTCCTGCTAAGGGCTTTCACTGAGACAAAGTTAAAAGTATTTAGTAAGGTGACAGATATAATGGATTTGGAATTGCCATTGATAAATGCACTTACTGGAATAGGATTGATATATGATGATAGTGCTAGCAAAATGCTATCCCAGCTATTCCTCACCGAAGGGTGAAGGCACAGAGCTTAACAAGAAGGCTTCCCTGTCTTGGTGGAGGAGAAGGAGCACAGCCCATCGACTGCCTCTTCTAGGTTTCCCATTATTTCTTCCCCCCCCCCAGGTCTTTTTTTTTTCTTTCTTTTTTTTTTTTTTTCCCTAACACTAGCTCTTAACACTAACTCTTCTTTTATATCCTAACCTTATCTGTTGCTCCCCTTGGGTGATGTTCAGCATGATTTGAGTGGAGAGTCCTGTACTATAGTCATATATGTTTAGCATGTACTTCATTAAGCTCATTATCGTATCCAGGGGTGAACTTTAATATTCATTTTACAAGTAAGCAAAAGGTTTTGTTATGGGCACCATGGCCTTCAAGATTCTGTTCTGCTGTGAAAACAGGGCCATCCTTCTACTGCAAGACTCCCTCCTCCTTCTGCAACCTCTCACACAAAGCCTGTTGTTGTGGTTTAATCTGGCAGGCAGCTAAGCCCCATACAGCTGGTTGCTCACCCTCACCCCCCAGTAGGGTGAGGGAGAGAATCAGGAGGAAAAAAAAGTAAAAGCTCATGGGTTGAGATAAAGACAGTTTAATAGGACAGAAAAGGAAGAGAAATAATAACAATAATGATGATATTAATAATAATAATAGTAGAATGTACAAAGCAAGTGGTGCACAATGAAATTGCTCATCACCCGCTGACCAATGCCCATCCCAATCCCTGAGCAGTGGTCCCCCCACCCCAGCCAGCCAACCCTGTTTTATTGTTCATCATGACATCATATGGTAGAGAATATCCCTTTGGCCAGTTCAGGTCAGCTGTCCTGGTTCTGTCCCCTCCCAGCTTCTTCTGTACTCCCAGCCTCCTCACTGGCAGGTCAGTATGAAAAGATGAAAAGTCCTTGTCTTAGTGTAAGCACTGCTCAGCAACAACTAAAACATCAGAGTGTTATCAGCATTATTCTCATCCTAAATCCAAAACACAACACCATACCAGCTACTATGAATAAAATTAACTTTATCCCAGCCAAAACCAGGACAATATCCACCCCTTATTCTACACCATCTATGCCATGCTTATTATGGTACACCATACCAGCTACTAGGAGGAAAATTAACTCTATCCTAGCCGAAACCAGGACACCTGCGGACCACTATCTACACAGTTTGTATAAGAGAGAAACAAAAAGAAGCTGCTCAACTCCCCTTTGCCCAAGGCCAGTGTTTATCAGTGACGCTAACAAGTCTGTTCTCCAGAGTAGCTTAAATACATTATTTAAAAATAGAATTCACAATTTGTGTAATTGCCTACGTAACAGCAAAACTCATGATAATATCATCTCATCACTAAATTATTAATTCTAGCCTCAACCAGTTCCTTAAATGGCATGAAAAAATAATTTGAAGTTATCCCAGAAAAATAAGTTAGGTCTTCCCTGAGACAGGAAGAGGAGTAGAATTCCATAACTGAGGCTCTTTAAAGGAAACTGTCCTCTTGATATAGCCTTTTCTTGTTCAAATCAGTGGACTGTGGCCCAGGTGTGTTTCTTGCTAAGCAGTTACATTCATTAACTGCATACAGAGCTGGTCATTCAGATATCCAGATTCCAAACTGCTAGGTTGAAAATGCAACTTTTACAGCACAGCTTATAAAGTGATTTGCTTTCAGTACAGCAGCAGATCACTGATGTGTTTTTTGTGCAGAGCACTGCTCAATAAGGAAGTATCTTCACCTAGAGCAGAGGACACAGGTTAAAGTTAATAGTCTTTCTGACCATGTCACAGCCTTCAAGAGTATCTGAACTATTGAGTTACTTCAGTATCTTAAAATAAAAATACAATTTGTGTTTGTTGTTGGGTAATCAGACTTGCATCATCTTGAGAAATGATTGTTCTATGGAGTTGCCACCTGGAGTACTATATCCATTTCTGCCCCCTCCCAGCACAAGAAAGACCTAGACATACTAGGAAGGGTCTAACTGAGGGCTACCAAGATGATCAAGGGACTGGAGCACCATTCCTATGAGACGAGGATGAGGGAGTTGGGACTGTTCAACTTCACAGAATCACAGAATTGAAGGAGTTGGAAGGGACCTCGAGAGATCATTGGGTCCAACCCCCCTGCCAAAGCAGGTTCCTTAGAGCAGGCTGCCCAGGTAGGCGTCCAGGCAGGCCTTGAATATCTCCAGAGAAGGAGACTCCACAACCTCCCTGGGCAGCCTGTTCCAGTGCTCCGTCACCAACTTGGAGAAGAGGAGGCTCAGGGGGCATTGTATCAATGTGTATAAATATCTGAAGGAGGGTGCAAAGAAGATGGAGCCAAGCTCTTTTTAATGGTGCCCAGTGACAGGACAAGAGACAGAAACTGGAACACAAGAGGTTCCATCTAAAAAAATCAGGAAGCACTTCTTTACTGTGCGGGTGACAGAGCACTGGAAGAGGTTGCCCAGAGAGGTTGTGGAGTCTCCCTCCTTGGAGATGTTCAAAAAGCTGTCTGGACATGGTCCTGGGCAACCTGCTCTAGATGACCTTGCTTAAGCAGGGGGGTTGGACCAGATGATCTCCAGAGGTCCGTTCCAACCTTAAAAAATTCTGTGATTCTGCCACTACTTTCCAAGCACCATCCACAATCAGGTATAAATGCTTTCAGAATTAACGTGGTTAATGATGGTGCTTTGCACAGACTATGCTAGAGAGGGAACTACTTTCTCTTATATTTATCTTTCTTTCTTTCTGCACTGAGAGCAATGGCAACCTCTCCTGAACTGCATTTAGCACTGCCCTCAAACAGCCAACAGTTGTGGCATTAAAAACTCTCCAATAGATCTCACACAAAATATTTGCATTGGTACCTGAGCTGGAAATAGGTCAAAGTCACTGCTTCTGATGAGTGGTTGTTTTTTTTTTTGTCCCAAATATGTGCACTTTTGAAATCTGAAGTTTTATTCAGTCATCTGTGTAGTGTTCCTGTTTTGACCTAGTGGCCAGTTCAATAGCTTAGCCCTCTTAAGTTTATTTTCACCTTTGTAATGAGTTGTCCTTGTTTCTTCATTTTCCAACGGTAGGTTCTATTTTAGATTGTGAAGGAAGGTTCTTCAAAATGTTTTCTTTCAGTGGATCCACATTCCCTGCCTATGATTCTTTGCAGTTTTTTTGCTGGTTTCCTGATGTAGTGCAAGGAACTGAGCAGTGTCTGGGTCCAGAGTACCTTCTACCCAAAGAAAATTTATCAGAAGCTCTTGTTCTTTGAAGATATAAGTCTCTGGATTAACATTTAATCACTTTGCAAAGACAAGTTGAGGAGATTCTTTAGTTACTTGTAGGTCACACCCACCCCGTTTTTTTCTGACTGGCTTTTACATGGCAGTTACTGCTGCTTATTTTCTCTAAGAAATAGTGGCGGGGGGGGGGGGGGGGAATAGCTCTGATGAATTTGAGATGCTTTTGAGTGCTTCTAATGGTGCCTTGGAAGATTTAACATCTTAAGTTGAGAGCTCCCTCCTGGCTTTGCCCTAAAAGCACTAATTGAAGAGTGATACTCCAATGAGATTTTTTTATTTTTTAAGGAAAGGGATTACAGGTATTTGCATTCTTTCACAACTTCAGAGTAAAAAATAATTTTCTGGTATGTTATGTGAAAGCTTGTTTTCTATGCTATGTCATAAGTGTCCAAAGCCCTCATAACAGCTTACTTTATACACTTGTTTTTTTGGTGCAGATCCATCAAGGCACAGTCCCTGTCTCATACACAGTGACAACAGTGGCACAGCATGGAATTCCACTTTGTACAACCCAGCACATACCAGCCTGCAGCACACAGCAGGTCCCAGGTTGTTCTGTGGCATTCAGTGACCAGCACCTTCCTATCTGTAGTGTGCCTCCTCCAGTAAGTTTGGTTTAATTATATTGATTCTGGACTTAGGAGATGGGAAGCCCAGAGTTTCACTACCCATACAGCTTTCTCCGATGTAAAATAAAAACTATAATTTCCAGGGGTAGATTGTAATGGTCTAAGAGTGTAAGACAGAGCTAGTAAACGTATTGAGCTTTCCTGCACCCTTCATAAAGTTATACCATCTTCTCATGTTTTTTTTTGACTAAAAATGGATACTGGTTTATGATCTGGCCTCTTATCCTATCCATTAGCAGTTATACATTCAGATGCTTAGAGGAAAAGACTTTCAAAGATGATCAAATACTATCAGGAAGCTCACCTAGAGCTTTTATCTGGAAATGGTCTTATAAAATGTTAGCTTTTAAGAGTTTTTACAGGTAACAGCTCTTTATGAAAGACAAGCAAGGAAGCAGAGGGGATTGCCCTTTACATGAAGTGACAGCTCAAGCATATAGAGCTCTTTTATGGAATGGGTGACAGGCTGTTTGAGAACTTGTGTGTCAGGAAAAGAGGAGAGGCTAGTACGGGGTGATATCATGGTGGGAGCTTGTTGCAGACCACCTGATCATCGTGAAGAAGGGGACAAGGCCTTCTTTAAACAACCCAAGGGAGTTTCCAGATTACAGACCCTGGTTCTGTCCCTGGAGGACTTTAAACTCCCTGACATCTGCTGGAAGGGCAATACTGGGACAAAAACAGTCCAGGAGGCTTCTGGAGGGTGTTGCAGGGGTGATGATGATGAAAGCTTCTTAATACAGGTACTTGATGGGACAATTGGGGTGATGCTGGATCTGCTCCTTGTGAACAATGAATAACTGTTTGAGGATGTGGTAATCAGTGGCAGCCTTGACTGTAGTAGCCATGAAAAAGTGGAGCTCAAGATCCTGAGAGGAGTGAGGAAAGCAAGAAGCATAGTACAGACCTTGCATTTCAGGAAAGCAGACTTGAACTTTTTCAGGGGATTAGTGAATAGGATCTGGTGGGGAGTCAGCTCTGAAGTACATAGGAGTTTCAGAGAGCTTTCAGGTCTTCAAGGACTTCCTCCTTCAAACACAAGAACAGTCCATCTGAATACTTGTGAAAATGAATAGATGGATCTGGAGTCCATCTTGGCTAAGTAGGGAACTCATGAGTGAGCTCCAATGCAAAAAGGATGTATACAGGAGGTGGAAGCAAGGACAGGCAACAGAGGCAGAATATAGGAACATTGCCTGGCCATGTGAGGATAGGAACCAAAACTCAGGTATTGTTGATTCTTGTGATGGACATCAAGGGTAACAAGAGCTTGTACTGCTATGTTATTGGTAAAAGGGTGAACAAGGAAAATGTGGGTCCATTGCTGAATGTGGTGGTTGATTTAGTGACAGTGGAGGCAGATGAGGTTTAGATATTCAATGCTTTCTCTGCCTTGATCTTTACTAACAAGGTCTCCCAGGCCTTTGTGCCTAGAGACTTGGTTCAAGGAGGACAAGAGATACCAGTAGTGGAGGAGGATTGAGTCAGATCTCTTGAGAAATCCTTACAAGTCCATGAGATACATCTGTTTTGGTTTTAAACAAAGTGACAGTGTGTAGGCTAAATGGATTTGGATACCAAAGCACTTTAATCACAAATATATGTAATTTTACAAATTGCACAACTTCCCTGTGTCATGGAGGAGATGGTGCAGTGAGAAAGAGAAGTCAGGCAGGTCAGCATAGTGGTTTCTAACATGACCTCCTCCTTCTGCAGGAGAGGTGGTGTAGTCCTGAAGAGAGCTCAGGTAGGTCAGCATGTTGGTTCCTGTCATGCTGTGCTATAGTCCTGGCACAGAGTCATGAGGTTTCTCTAAGATCTTTTCCACTCCCTGGGTTCCTTGAAGTTGGAGAGATGGTTCTGCGTCCCAGTGTAAGGTCATGGGGCTTTCCTTCCTGGAGTCTTTTAAGAAACTCTTGGTCACTCCAGTGTTCTTGTACATCCTTAGTTATAGGACTGGGTAAAGAATACCTCATCAATTAGTCTGTCCAAATTGTGCTGTCATTTTCAGACTTGCTATCACAGTGATTGGCACTCACAATCTGCTCATTCTGGACACTTTGCACTTCTTGATGATTAACAAATTGTTTACATTAGTGTGGCTATCTATTTTCCTGAGCACACCAAAACTATTCTGTTTGTGATAGGTGGCAGATCATATTTTGTCTACTTCTACTACTGAGAAAAATCAATTAAAGTTCATGGGCTTATGCTAATAGCTATGCTAGCTAGGACTACCATGCTAACTGCTATAGCATCCAAGAATGCTGAGAGTTGGCTGATGTCACTGTGAGGCTGTTCATCATCGTTGAAACATTGTGGAAATGGTGTGTGTGTGTGTGTGTGTGTGTATGCGTGTCCCAATAATTGCAGAGCAGTTGCATCCATCTTCAAAAAGGGCAATAAGGGGGATCCAGGGAACTACAGCCTGGTCAGCTCCACTTCAGTCCCTGGGAAAATTATGGAATGTGTCTTCTTGGAATGCATTTCTGGGCACATGAAAGAGGAGGTCATTGGGAAGAGCCAGAATGGGTTTACCAAGAGTAAATCACACTTGACCAACCCGATTACCATCTATGATGAAATAACTGGCCTGGTAGACAAGGGAAGAGCAAAGGAGGTGATTTACCTTGACTTCAGAAAGGCTTTCGATGTCATCTCTCACAGCGTCCCCAAGTTGGGACATTATAGTCTAGGTGGGTGAAAATCTGACTGAATCTTCAGGCACAGAGGGTAGTAGTTAATGGCTGATGCTCTACATGGGGGACCCAGTAACAAGTAGAGTTGCCTGGGGTCTATCCTGGAACCATTTCTGTTCAATATTTTTCTCAGAGACCTGGAGGAGACAGATTGTGCCTCATCAATTTTGTGAACATTGCTGAACTAGGAGGTTCAGTTGATACAGTCAAGAGCAAGACTGCCATTAAATGGTCCAGACTGAGAAGTGGCTGGCTGGGGGAAAGCTCTGCTGAAAAGGTTCTGGGGATTCTGGTGAACTGTAAGCTAAATATGAGCCAGCAGTTTGCTCTGGAAGTGAGTCTAACAGTGTCCTGGGCTGTATCAACAGAAGTGTAACTAGTAGTCTGAGGGAAGTGATATTATTCCCTTTTAATCCGTACTTCTTAAACAGCATCTGGAATACTGTGTCCAGTTTTGGGCCTCTTAATAAAAGACATGTACAAATTGAAACAAGTCCATCAGAGAGACACCAGGTCTATGGACTGGAGCACATGCCCTATGAGGAGAAGCTGAGGGAGCTGGACTTGTTCAGCCTGGAAAAGAGAAGGCATTAAGAAGGAGAGGTGTGTAATAGCAGCCTTTCAGTAGCAAAGAAGAGGTTACTGAGGAGATGGAGCCAGGCTTGTGTTGCAGGTGAATGAGAGAAACAAGTGCTCATCATGAAGTTAATCAAAAGAATGTATTAAACAGAAATCAATAATTAAGCAGAGATAGCAGTCAAACACTCTATTATGGTTAACCAGCAGTCAAACCCTCTACTACTTACTACATGCCTACTGATTAAGCCAGCTCAATGTATATAAAGTGTCGCTTAAGCTCCATATAAAGAAATGTTGCATGCATATAGAAATGTCGCTCACCTTGCTGTAAACATCAGATGCTGGGTAAGCGATCTCTCAGCCTCGAGGAGTAACCTTGAAAGACATCCCTGCTCAAGGGGAGATCGTCATGCAGCCTGTTGCCATACAGGAGAGCTCAAAGGGCTCTGGTGGTTGCAAATATTTACAGCATAAAGTTGTTGACTTGTAGTCAAATTTCCTTTTATGGTTGTGCAGTAGGTACTGTTTTTCTCTCTTTCTCTTATCAGCAGTGTCTCAACTACATGAGCTCTGCACAGGAAATCATGTCCCTGGGCAATACAATTTACAATGTTTGTGTAACCCAGTTGGCTCCAGTTAGGCCTACTCATCAGCAGTGCCTGAAACAGGGTACTGCTAGAATGAAACTGTGTGTGTGTGTGATGCTCCT
Source organism: Cygnus olor (assembly GCF_009769625.2). Classification (NCBI taxonomy): domain Eukaryota; kingdom Metazoa; phylum Chordata; class Aves; order Anseriformes; family Anatidae; genus Cygnus; species Cygnus olor. The sequence continues at coordinate 306,022 of NW_024429075.1, read as the reverse complement.
ATCACAGCTTGTTACTGAGGTACATGGTGGAAGAGCAAGTGGTCATAAAGAAAAACGTGGAAGGTTCTGAATGGGTGTAAGGGGAGGGGGTGAGCATGTTTATTTTGAGGAAATTAAGCATTGAAACAGGGGCTCAGAGAGGTGGTAGTATATCTATCCTTGGAGGCTTTCAAGCCCCAGCTAGAGAAAGCCCAGAGAAATCTGGTCTGACCTTATTAGCTGACTGTTTTGAACAGGACTTTGGACTACAGACATCCTGAGACACCTTCCCTTCAATTTTTTCTTTAATAATGTTGTGTTACCACATTCTGCTAGGAGTTGGAATAAACAACTAGGTAATTTTTGCCAGTCTAGAACTTGAAAGAATGTGAATGCTTGGATGAGTCCCATGGGATGTTGTGGTTTAACCCGGTTGGCAGCTAAGCACCACACAGCCGTTTGCTCACCTTCCCCCCTCCCTCTCTGGGATGGGGGAAGAGAAACAGGAAAATGAAGCCTGTGGATTGAGATAGAGACAGTTTATTAGGACAGAAAAGAAAAGGAAAATAATAATAATAATGATAATGGTACTACTACTAATAATGTGTACAAAACAAGTGATGCACAATACAATTGCTCACCACCTGCTGACCGATGCCCAGCCTATCCCCGAGCAACCGGTTCCCCCACCCTGGCCAGCCCCCCCATATTAATTGTTCAGCATGACGTCAGATGGTATGGAATACCCCTTTGGCCAGTTTGGGTCAGCTGTCCTGGGTCTGTCCCCTCCCAGCTCCTGCTGCATCCCCAGCCTGCCCGCTGGCAGGACAGAGCGAGAAGCTGAAAAGTCCTTGGCTTGGTGTAAGCACTGCTCTGCAACAATTAAAACATCAGCGTGTTATCAACACTCTTCTCATCCTAAATCCCAAACACAGCACCCTACCAGCTACTAGGAGGAAAATTAACTCTATCCTAGCTGAAACCAGGACAGGGATAAGGCCCAGGAGGGAAGAGGGGCACAAGAAAGTTGGTTAATATTCAAGGATCACAGTATTGGGTTTGCATGGTAAGGGTTTGGTAGCAGGGGGCTGCAGGGGTGGCCTCTGTGAGACAGAAGCTGCCCCATGCTAGATAAGGGCCAGTTTCAGCTGTGTCCAAAAGGGACCAGAGCTGAGCCAATGAGAGACATTGGTTGTGAAGAAGTTTGACTCCTAGAGTCAGTCAGCCAGTGCCCAGCTCTCTTAGTCAATATCGTCTTAACCCGGTGTGGAGTAGTAACTATGAGACGACCCCCAAAGGTTAATTTCCTGCTTGCTTCCCCCAGAATAGCAGTTGCTGCTACAGCTTGGAGACACTCAGGCCATCCTCTGGAAACTGGGTCCAGCAGTTTAAAGAACTAAGCCATTGGCTGCCACTTATCCCCCCCACTCCCGGGCGAATACTCCCAATGCTGCTCCCCGATCCACAGTAGAGAACAGATAAAAAGGCTTATTTAATGTGGGAAGAGCTAAGACTGGTGGTGTGATTAAGCTCTGCTTCAATTTTTTCTAATAACTCCTTTTCCTCTTCTGTCCATTCAAGTATATTAGACTCCTCCTCTAATAATTTAAGACACAACCCTTTTGTCTTCTGAGCATATGCTTCTATCAATTATCGACAATATCCCATTAACCCCAAAAACTTTCTCAGTTCTTTCTTAGTTTTGGGTAGGGGTAGCTCAACAGTTCCCTGAATCCTCTCTGGATTTATTCTTCATTTTCCCTCAGACACTAGATGGATGCCCTAAATACTTGACTTCTCTTTCCACATACTGCAATTTATTTTTTGATACTCTCAAGCCCTGTTTTCCCAGAAAGTTGAATAGCTTGTTAGTGGCTTCCTTCACAACTGTTTTCTCCTGTCCTGACAATAAAAGCTCATCTACATATTGTAACAGTAACACCCCTTCCGGCATATGGAATTGATCCAAAATCTGTCCTAGAACTTGCCCAAATAAATTCGGTGACTCTGTAAACCCCTGAGGTAATACTCTCCATCTGTATTTTTGCTTCTGCTCCATTTCAGGGTCTTCCCACTCAAAGGTGAACATATCTTTGCTCTCAGGATCTGAGGGCACCCCATTAATAACACCGATATTCCAGTCTAACAACTTACTATTCCAGTGGCCAATTTCATCATCAAATCCCTTCCAAAAAGTTAGTCCATTCCTTGGGTACATACAATAATTGCCCAGTGATCATTTTATCCCCTAGTCTCAGCTTGGTGTCCCCAAAAAGTAGCACTGTTATCCCAGTCCCTTCTACCCCCATCACCTTCAGGGCTTCATTAGTTAAATTAAGGCCTGATACTTTACGGGCCAGCAATGACCTAGCTGCCCCAGTGTATTAGGTTTATATGGCAAGGTTCTGGTAGCCGTGGGCTTGCAGCGGTGGCCTCTGTGAGAAGAATCCAGCAGCTGCCCCATGTTAGATAAGGGCCGGTTTCATCTGGCTCCAAAGGGGCCCACTGCTGCCTTGAGCCAAGCCGTGAGCCACGCAATTTGTGCCTCTGTGAGAGCATATTTAAGAAAGGGAAAAAAACCTGCTGCACCAGAGCAGCTGGGAGGGAGAGGGGTGAGAAACAGCCCAGCAGAGACCAAGGTCAGTGAAGAAGGAGGGGGAGGAGGTGCTCCAGGCACCGGAGCTGAAGTTTCCCTGTGGCCTGTGGGGAGGCCCATGGTGGAGCAGGCCGTCCCCCTGCAGCCCATGGGTACAATGGTGGTGCAGATCTCCACACTGCAGCCCGTGGAGGAGCCCACAGGAGCAGACTGCAGGCCAGACCTGTAGCCCGTGGAGAGGAGACCACGCAGGAGCAGGTGATCTGGCAGGAGCTGCTGCCCGTGGGGACCCATGCTGGAGCAAACTGCTGCTGATGAATGGACCCTGTGGTACAGACCCATACTGGAGCAGTTCCTGAAGAGCTGCTGCCTGTGGGAAGCCCACGCAGGATCAGTTTGGGAAGGACTGTATTCCGTGGGAGGGACCCAACGTTGGAGCAGGGGAAGAAAGTGACTGAGAAGGAGCATCAGAGACAAGGCATTATAGACGGACCACAACCCCCATTCTTCATTCAGGGGGAGGATGTAGAAGACAGTGGATGAGAGGGGAAGGTGTTTTGAGTTTGCTTTTAGCTTCTCACTGTTCTAGTCTGTTAGTGATAGGCAATAAATTATATTAATCTCCCTATGCTGAGTCTTTTGCCTGTGATGGTAATTGGTGATTTATCTCCCTGACCTTATCTCAACCCTTGAGCCCTTTTCCATCGTATTTTCTCCCCCTGTTCCTTCGAGGAGGGGGAGTGAGAGAGCAACTATGGTGGAATTCAGCTGTGTAGCAGGGTAGAACCACCACAGTCGCCTCCTCCAAGCTCAAGAGCAATGCATCCCAACAAAGAGGAAGTCAGGCATAAATGCCTGCATGGATGTACAAGGAGCTCCTGGACAAATTCAAGGACAAAAAGGAAGCCTATAGAGAGTGGAAGCAAGGTTGGGTAACCTGGGAGGAATGCAGAGACATTGTCTGAGCATCTGAGCATCCAGGGTTGAAATTAGGAAAGTTAAAGCCCAAAAGGAAGCCTATAAGTACATAGGTGACAAAAGGAAGAGTAGAGTAACTGTGGGCCCACTGCTCAATGAAATGGGGGAGCTGGTTACACAAGACAGGGAAAAAGCCAGGGTACTGAATGCTTTCTTTGCCTCGGTCTTTATTAGCAAGAACGGCCTTCAGGAATCTGAGACTCCAGAGACCAGGGGGGAAGTCTGGAGCAAGGAAGATATACCTTAGGTGGAGGAGGACCAGCTCAGGGAAAATGTAAGCAAACTGGATATTCATAAGTCCACGGGCCCTAATGGGATGCACCCACAAGCACTGAGGAAGCTCATGCATCATTGCGAGGCCACTCTTGATAATCTTTGGTCAATCATGGCAACTAGAAGTACCTGAAGACTGGAGGAAAGCAAATGTCCCTCCTGTCTTCAAGAAAGGCAAGGAGGAGGACCTGGGGAACTGGCCAGTCAGTCTCACCTTGATCCCTGGGAAGGTGATGGAGCAGGTAATCCTGGAAAACAGGATTTCCAGGCACATGAAGGAGAAGAAAATCATCAGGAGCAGTCGGCATGGATTCACCAAGGGGAAGTCATGCTTGACCTACCTAATAATCTTCTACAATGAAATGACTGGCCGAGTAGATGGCACAGAGACACAAATGCACATGCATACATCTGGACATGCTCCTGTGCAACTTGCTCTATGTCGCCCTGCTTGAGCAGGTGGGGTTGGACCAGATGACATCCAGAGATCCCTTCCAACCTCAACCATTCTGTGATTCTGTGATTTTGTGAATATTTTTCCTAGGAATTTTCATGTATCAGCTGGTAGAAGATACTTTTCAGTCGTATTTTACTATACGACTTACTGTGAAAGTATCATCATTAAATGCTAACAGAGCACCAGGGCCACAAGAGTGAAGTGGGAACGCTCTGCTTCAAGAAGTTTAATTGATACAAATGGAGATTGCAAAGCAACCTTGGAAGAATCACAGCTACTTTTTTTGTTTGTTTTTGAATATAAATTAGGAGTTAATTAAACATGGTGTTCACAAGCCCAGTAACCATTTGCTTTACCAGTTATTTCTGTTGTGCGGGAATCTTTTTGTAATGAATGTAGTCTTGGATCATCCAAGTGTTTTTGTTCTTGGTACTGTCGGCTCTGTGCAGGCTGGGTTCTCATTGGTAGTATGTAACACAGCTTTTCCCATGCTACTGCTATGTTTATGTTCTCTAACCCAGAGATATGAAGAAAAAGTCTTTGACAGTGAAACAGAACTTTAGATGTGGCCACATGTTTCTGTGTGTACTGCTAATATTTTTTTTCCCTAACTGTGAAGCAGCTAAATTGAAGGGTGAGGGGCAGTACTTTGGATTCATGTTTTCCAGATGCCTTTGATTTCTCCATCAGAGATGACAGCTTCTCTCTGGCATGCTGCTTGTCAATCTGTTGATAGCATTTCCTCTTTGTTCCTTTGTTAACAAACTTGAGTCCTGTGTAAGGAGCAGAATCTTTAAAAAATCGTTCATATAATAGATTTTCATTAATGTTTTTATTTTTCCCTAAGATTGTTTCTTCCTCTCCCTTACATTTTGTATTTGGTGTTTCAGTTTAGAGACCTGAGTATTTACTGCTTGATATATTCCTGTACTCAAAGTAGTCTCAAAAGGAACTACCCACAGAGATGAAGTGATATTTGCAAAGTAAATTCAGCAGGGCAGAAATCTAACAGGTCCTAAGAAGTTCTGAGGAACAACAGAGGTAAATCTAAAAAGGTGTTTCAGGGCCTGAGGCAATGCAAACAACTGTTTGGATTATGATCCCTTCCTCTCCTTCTGGAAACTATTTAACTGATCAGTGCTATTTTAAAGTATTTAATAATTTTTTTAGTCTCTCTCTCTCTGTCTGTGTGCACATCTCTGTCTCTCGTCCTCTGTGTCTGTCTGTTCACGAGTGCATCTCTCTCTTCCTCCATATCTGTGCACACCTGTCTCTGTTGCTCTCTATTTCTCTGTGTCTATGTGCACCTGCAGCTCTATCAGTGTGTCTCTGTCCCTCTACACCTGTGTGCATGTGCGTCTCTTGGTCTCTCTTCCCCTGCATCTGTGTGTGTGCACGTGTCTCTCCCTGGCTCACTCACTCACTCTGCCTGTCTCTTTCTGCATCTGCATCTGTGTGCATCCATGTCTGTATGCACGCATCTCTCGGTTTCGCTTTCTCTGCATCTGTGTGAGCGCATTCTCTCTTCCTCAGTATCTGCACACACGTCTGTCTCTCCCTGCATCTGCACATACATATCTTGGTTTCTGTCTGCCTCTGTGTGCGTACACAAATTGCTCTCTGTGTGTGCATGTTTCTCTGTCTCTGCATCTGTGTATGTGTGCAAGTCTCTGTCTCGCTTCCTCTGAGTCTGTGCGTGCACATACATCTCACTCTACACGTGTGTGTACATCTCTCTT